>NC_046159.1:93417543-93725769 GCF_011064425.1 Rattus rattus | reverse complement strand
GNNNNGTTGAATATAGGCTTTTATAGTAACATCTGATGATTTTTTGAATTTCCTCTGAATCTGTAGTTATGTCTCCCTTTTCATTTCTGATTTTGTTAATTTGGACACACTCTCTGTGTCCTCTCGTTAGTCTGGCTAAGGGTTTATCTATCTTGTTGATTTTCTCAAAGAACCAACTTTTGGTTCTGTTGATTCTTTCTATGGTCCTTTTTGTTTCTACTTGGTTGATTTCAGCTCTGAGTTTGATTATTTCCTGCCTTCTACTCCTCCTGGGTGTATTTGCTTCTTTTTGTTCTAGAGCTTTTTAGGTGTGCTGTCAAGCTACTGACATATGCTCTTTCCTGTTTCTTTCTGCAGGCACTCAGCGCTATGAGTTTTCCTCTTAGCACAGCTTTCATTGTGTCCCATAAGTTTGGGTATGTTGTATCTTCATTTTCATTAAATTCTAAAAAGTCTTTAATTTCTTTCTTTATTTCTTCCTTGACCAGGTTATCATTGAGTAGAGCATTGTTCAATTTCCACGTATATGTGGGCATTCTTCCCTTATTGTTATTGAAGACCAGTTTTAGTCCGTGGTGGTCTGATAGCACGCATGGGATTATTTCTATCTTTCTGTACCTGTTGAGGCCCATTTTTGACCAATTATATGGTCAATTTTGGAGAAAGTACCATGAGGAGCTGAGAAGAAGGTATATCCTTTTTGCTTTTAGGATAGAATGTTCTATAAATATCTGTTAAGTCCATTTGGCTCATGACTTCTCTTAGTCTTTCTCGTCTCTGTTTAATTTCTGTTTCCATGATCTGTCCATTGATGAGAGTGGGGTGTTGAAATCTCCTACTATTATTGTGTGAGGTGTAATGTGTGTTTTGAGCTTTAGTAAGGTTTCTTTTACGTATGTAGGTGCCCTTGTATTTGGGGCATAGATATTTAGGATTGAGAGTTCATCTTGGTGGATTTTTCCTTTGATGAATATGAAATGTCCTTCCTTATCTTTTTTGATGACTTTTAGTTGAAAATTGACTTTATTTGATATTAGAATGGCTACTCCAGCTTGCTTCTTCCGACCATTTGCTTGGAAGGTTGTTTCCCAGCCTTTCACTCTGAGGTAGTGTCTGTCTTTGTCTCTGAGGTGTGTTTCCTGTAGGCAGCAGAATGCAGGGTCCTCGGTGCGTATCCAGTTTGTTAATCTATGTCTTTTTATTGGGGAGTTGAGGCCATGGATGTTGAGAGATATTAAGGAATAGTGATTATTGCTTCCTGTTGTATTCATATTTGGATGTGAGGTTATGTTTGTGTGCTTTTCTTCTCTTTGTTTTGTTGCCAAGACGATTAGTTTCTTGCTTCTTCTAGGGTATAGCTTGCCTCCTTATGTTGGGCTTTACCATTTATTATCCTTTGTAGTGCTGGATTTGTAGAAAGATATTGTGTAAATTTGGTTTTGTCCTGGAATATCTTGGTTTCTCCATCTATGTTGATTGAGAGTTTTGCAGGATACAGTAACCTGGTCTGGCATTTGTGTTCTCTTAGGGTCTGTATGACATCAGTCAGGATCTTCTGGCCTTCATAGATTCTGGCAAAAAGTCTGGTGTGATTCTGATAGGTCTGCCTTTATATGTTACTTGACCTTTTTCCCTTACTGCTTTTAATATTCTTTCTTTATTTTGTGCGTTTGGTGTTTTGACTATTATGTGACGGGAGGTGTTTCTTTTCTGGTCCAATCTATTTGGAGTTCTGTAGGCTTCTTGTATGCCTATGGGTATGTCTTTTTTTAGGTTACGGAAGTTTTCTTCTATGATTTTGTTGAAGATATTTACTGGTCCTTTGAGCTGGGAGTCTTCACTCTCTTCTATACCTATTATCCTTAGGTTTGATCTTCTCATTGAGTCCTGGATTTCCTGTATGTTTTGGACCAGTAGCTTTTTCCGCTTTACATTATCTTTGACAGTTGAGTCAATGATTTCTATGGAATCTTCTGCTCCTGAGATTCTCTCTTCCATCTCTTGTATTCTGTTGGTGATGCTTGTATCTACAGCTCCTTGTCTCTTCTTTTGGTTTTCTATATCCAGGGTTGTTTCCATGTGTTCTTTCTTGATTGCTTCTATTTCCATTTTTAATTCCTTCAACTGTTTGATTGTGTTTTCCTGGAATTCTTTCAGGGATTTTTGTGACTCCTCTCTGTAGGCTTCTACTTGTTTGTTTATGTTTTCCTGTGTTTCTCTAAGGGAGTTCTTCATGTCTTTCTTGAAGTCCTCCAACATCATGATCAAATATGATTTTGAAACTAGATCTTGCTTTTCTGGTGTGTTTGGATATTCTGTGTTTGCTTTGGTGGGAGAATTGGGCTCCGATGATGCCATGTAGTCTTCGTTTCTGTTTCTTGGATTCCTGTGTTTGCCTCTCACCATCAGATTATCTGTAGTCTTACTTTGTTCTTCTATTTCTGACAGAGGCTAGACTGTCTTATAAGCCTGTGTTTCAGGAGTGCTGTAGACCTGTTTTCCTGTTTTCTTTCAGCCAGTTATGGGGACAGAGTGTTCTGCTTTGGTAGCGTAGTTTTCTTCTCTACAGGTCTTCAGCTGTTCCTGTGAGCCTGTGTCTTGAGTTCACCAGGCAAGTCGTTTGTAGCAGAAAAGTTTGTCTTACCTGTGGTCCCCAGGCTCAAGTTTGCTGGCGGTGTGTTGCCTATGAGCTCTCCACGGCCTCAAGAAACAGTAAGATCGGAAGAGCACACTCCTGGACTCTAGTTACGCCAGTATCTCGTATAGGGTTTTCTTTCCTATGGGGTCAGTACTGTGTGCAGCGTGCAGTCTCTTCTGGTTTCCCAGGCGTGTCCGCCTCTCTGAAGGTTTAGCTCTCCCTCCACGGATTTGGGTGCAGAGAACTGTTTATCTTGGTCGGTCCCTTCAGGTGCGGTGTCTCAGGCGCAGTGGATCTGCTGCTCCTGGGCCCTCCTCTCACGGGTACCCAGAGGCGTGTACAGTATCCTCCTGGGCCAGGGATGTGGGCAGGGGTGGGCAGCGTTGGTGGTCTCCTCCGCTCTGCTGCCTCAGGAGTACCCGCCGGACCAGGCGGCAAGAACTCCCCTCCAGGGGGCCTGGGAGCAGAGAGCTGCTGAAGGCAGGGATCCTCCGCTGGTCCGGGACTCTGGCCAAACACCGGAAGTGTCCGGCCCCAGAGGAACTCCGCCTCTGTGTGACCCGAGATCACCAGGCAAGTCGTTTGTAGCAGAAAAGTTTGTCTTACCTGTGGTCCCCAGGCTCAAGCTTGCTGGCGGTGTGTTGCCTATGAGCTCTCCACGGCCTCCAGAAATATTCTTATTGCAGAACTATGTAAGTTGTTGTAACAAATCCCCAAGTTTCACTAGCTGGATAGGAGTCTATATGACTGCCACTCACTGGTCTGTGAAAGATTCTACAAGGCAGATTAGAAAATTCAACCTTAGGCTCCCCCCCAGTGTAGGGGAATGTCAGGGCAGGGAGGTGAGAAGGGGTGGATGGCTGGTTGGGGGAAAGGGGATAACATTTGAAATGTAAATAAAAAATATCCAAGAAATAAAAAAAAAAAAAAAAGAAAATTCAACCTCCTTTTTTTTTTTTTTTTTTATTAACTTGAGTATTTCTTATATACATTTGAGTGTTATTCCCTTTCGGTTTCAAACATCCCCCATCCCCTTCCCCTTCTTTATGGGTGTTCCCCTTCCCATCCTCCCCTTGTCGCCCTCCCCCAACAGTCTAGTTCACTGGGGTTCAGTCTTAGCAGGACCCAGGGCTTCCCCTTCCACTGGTGCTCTTACTAGGATATTCATTGCTACCTATGAGGTCAGAGTCCAGGGTCAGTCCATGTATAGTCTTTATCAACCTCCTTTCTTATGTGGTCCCACTGTGTCCCTACCTAAAAACATGCAAATGCAGTTAGCCGGTTAAAACAAACAAACAAAAAGTATCCATGAGATACATTCTCTTTTCTCAACACATGCTTTCCTTGTGGTCCATTGCTGAAAACTTTTCACATGACTCCACTTAAATAATTGGGGGCTGAAATGCAGCTCTGGCTTGCATGCCAGCTCTGCAGGGTAGCTGAGATACACAGGTCAGGAAGAATGAGCATTCACAGGTACTAGAGCACCCAGGAAGGAAGCCAAGTAGGCTTCCAGATGATGCCGCCTTTGCCTCCCACTAACGGACAGCAGGCATATAAACTCAAGCACAGGCACTTTTCCAGGAGAGGATAAGTAACAGAAACTGGGGAGATTAGTCAAGGCACACATAAGCAACCAGAAATCACAGAGCTGAAGCCCTCAGAACAGTTAGAAGATGATTTTCTTTTTTAAAAAAAAATGACCCTCAACACATCAATGTTACGTTTCACAAGGGGAAGCTAACTAGACCCAGGGCCTCTTAGGAAATTACTCGTTTTTCTTGTCTTTGTGGATAGTATTAAGATGATCAAATTTGGTTTTCTGCATCTTTGAATTGGATTCCTCTGATGAGAACTAATGCGAATTCCAAATGACTCCCCATGAAGAGCGTGGATATTTAGTATTCTATGAAGTCTTTCTGGGTGAGTGCAACCAGAGCCCATGAATAATAGAAGTGGTGCGTATCTGTCGAGTGTAATTATAACAGTGAATTATGCTCATCCCGCGTTCCGCTTCCTGTATACATTAGTTTAACACTAGAACACGCTGGCTAAAGACCTGTGAGGATTTTACTCTGAAAATATCATGCCCTTATTTTGAGCTCTTTTACTTGAGGCAGAGTTTCGTGCAGCCCAAGAACTTGGGATCTTCTGCGTCTTCCTCCTCCTCCTCCTCCTCCCCCCACCCGCTGGATTGCAGCATGAGCTATGGGGCCTGGTTTAATTGAGATCCCAGGTTTTAGGACAAATGAACACTCTCCCAGCTGAGCTACCACACATCCCTAGTACATTCTTAGCCAATGTTAATAGAAAAAAATATTGCTTTTGATTTAAAGCATAGTTCATGGTCGTATTTAAGCACTTTTTAAATTTTTCTTAATTTTCTAAAAATTAGAAAGACGTATAGAGAAATGGTTTCATTTAAAATTCCTCTAGGGTCTGGATTTAAATGAAATCTTGTTCTCTGCATTTTGATTAACTAATTGCCCTGATTAAATGCTTGTTAAAATGATAAGATTAAGTTGTTCAAAATGCCACCAATCTTTGCAAAGGGACGTGAAAATTATTGGATTGTAACTTTAAAAATATACAAATATCGTTTTCGTGTTGTCAAGTGACTTAAAAATTCAAAGAAACAAAAGGGGCTTTTAAAAAACTGTAATTCTGTATTCCAATATATTTGAATTACCATTTGGTGCCTACATTTCTAAATATTTTCCATTCATTTATAGCATTTTCTTTGCAAAAGTGAGAATATGTAAGGAATACTTTTTTATAACCCAATTTTCATGTACGAGTATGTTAAAAGCACATTTTATGTCAATTTTTTAGAGCTCTATAACAGAAACTTTTAACTAAAGGCCAGAACCATGTCAAAATGTCAAGGAAGGTATATTGTTTAAAAGAATTAAATCTTACATTTAAAACACAACAGCAAAATAAAACTAATGTTTTTGTAATACACCTTCTCAAGAATTATTATTGGCTGAAGTATATCCTATTACTCATTGGCCTGCTGCATGGGAATAAATGTATTATTACACCAACAAATAGAAGTATAGGTTAACTTCGCTCCTTTTTAATTTATTTTTAAATGTCACACTGAGCACTGTATTACATCATTTCTACCCCACATTCTTCCCTGTTCAAGTGCAGCTGTGTCTTCCATCTCCTGCTCAAATTCATAACTTCTTAATTATTACATCACATCACCTATAACTCTCTAGTCCATTGGTGTTACTTATATCCACGTGTGTTTACGAGTCACCCCTTAGGATTTCATAATCTGTACAGGAGCTCATCTCTGGAGCAAACCGATCTTCCTTCTCGCTGTAGTCTTTAATCACCTGTAGCTAATCATCTAGGGATGAAACCTTGTGAAACTTCCCCCATCCACATCCGTGTGTCAATTGACCAATTGTGTTGTGATTCTGTAGATCTTGTTTAGGCGACTTTATTGTTGAGATTTAATGAGAACAGTTTCACTGTCACGTTTTTAGAAGATACTATCTCACAACAGACATCCTGGTTCTCTGCCTCTTTCAATATTTCTTCTCCCCTTCCCAAGATGTTTCCCAAGCCTCAGCTGTAAGGACTGTAAATGTATCAGTTGGGGATCACTGGAATAATCTTCACCTGATTCTAAAAGAAGGTTCTTGAGAGCTACCTTATCTGTGAGGTTAAAGATAAGTATTTAGTTTATAGTTAGAAATTATATTGGCTTAGGAAAATGGCAGAAGTAAGGTTTCCTCTAGTTTCTATGACTTTCTTCAGACATGAGTTATTGCTAACTTTATAGTACCATGAGCCCTCTCTTCTTGAGGATTGGTCCTTAATTAGGCTGCTGTTGCAGCACCGGAGATGATCTTGTTGGGTGCTCATTGTCATGTTTCATAGGTTTTAAAGCCAGATCGGAGTATTGAGCTTAGACTATCGATTGCTTTTTCTCCCTTGGCAGCTTGCATAGCACCTTTTGGTAATATCAGAGCAAGTCTTCATGGACACTTCCAGGCCAGTTCCAGCTCAATTCCTCCAAGTCATCTGTTCAAACTGTGCGCAATCCTAAATCACAGGGTCTGACCTTCAAGTTCCTGGAGGCAAACAAAGGCATTGACAATAACCTATATTGTTTGGGGAATCTCCAAACCAATAACTTACAGGAAGGTTTCCCATACCTGGCTGGCAATGGAGCACTCCTTGGGTAATCTATGCCTGTCACAGAAAGCAACATCATGGTAAATGAAGAAAAACTCACGGTGGCCCTGTTAAAAACAGGAATCAGACAGAGATGTCATTCTCCTCACTCCTTTTCAGTATGAAAAGTGCTTGAAGCCCTAGCTAGAGCAGGAAAACAGAAGAAAATTATAGGGATACAAATAGAGAAAGGGGGAGTCAAGTTATCCCTATTTGCAGATACTTTAATATTATATAAGAGACTTCAAAATTTCTACTGGAAAACTTCTAGAAAGGATCACTTTCAGCGAAGTGACAGGCCACAAAAATCAAGTTCTCGGTAGTCTTTCTGTGTACCAATAACAAGTATGCTAAGGAGATCATGGAAACACTCAAATTCACAGTGGCCTAAAAAAAAAAAAAAAAAACTAGAAATAAACCTAACCAAAGAGGTAAAAGACCCCTATAATGAAAACTTTAAACCTCTAAAGGAAGACATTAAAAATTTGAAGACCTTCCAGTGATCCTAGATTGCTCGTGGAAGCACAAAAGACCCCAAATAGCCAAAATAATCCTGAGCAAAAAGAACATGCTGGATGAGTCCCTGTACCAGACTTAAAAATTAATTACAGATCTATAGTAATAAAAAATAACATGATACTAGAACAAAACAAATATGTAGATCAATGGAAAAATAGAAGATGCAAATATGAGGATGTTAAATTACAGCCATCTGATATTTGAAAAAGAAGTCAAAAGTACACAGTGGAGGAAAGATGGCATCTTCAACAAAAAAGCTAGCTTCTGACATGTAAAAGAATAAAATTAGACTCATATCATTCTATATATACATCAATTCAAAATAGACCAAAGACTTCCAAATGAAACCTGAGAACTTCTAGAAGAAAACATGACCTTAACTCTTAAAAGAATTTTACAAACTTTGATACCCTCCTTTTTGTTCCTAATTCTCCATCACACTACACAATGTTACAGTACAAACCTTGGTATGTACCACACTACCACACGTGTGTTCACAGGTGTATGGAGGCAAGAAGACATCATTGAATGTATTCTTTCATAGGTTGTCCACTTTAGAGTTTAGGAGAAAGGGTTCTCTTGTTCTATGTCAAACAAAAGCAGCAGGGAAGGACGAATGATGGAACAGGAGACTGAAAATGAAAGGGACAATGGAAGACTACCCAGTAGGACAATGCTGCCAATGGATGAGCCTTTTCCCAAAGCTTCCCTCATTAGTGTACTTGGTGCTAGTATGCGGAGCCATCCTGAGGCAGAAGTTGGTAACCAGCTTAAACAGATCTGAAACCTCTCTCTCAAAGTAACTATTCTAGGAAGAAATCATGTCCCCCTAGTTCACTAAATCAGAAAAAAAGAAAAACTATAAATATGGCAGTTTGAACATTGTACAATCTGGTCCTAAAAAACTCCTCTGTGTATTATGTGGGCAGACGTTAAGGAGACAAAATATTTATTTATGCAATATGTACAAGAAAGCTATGTGTTCAGCAGTCAAAGTCAGAAGCTAAGAGTGTTCGTCGTTATCATTATTTAACAGTTTCCATTTCCAGAGGAGTGCTTTGTTCAAGCAGTGTTTGGTTGATACAGCCATCGGGAATTTGTGAAGTGCTTTCTGTCATTTCTCAGATGTGAAAATATATGACCTCAAGGATCTCTCTCTTCAAACAGCTTTCAGGGAACACTTATCCTAGGCAACTTCCACACTGAGCTTCAAAGACCTACCATTTTTAACATATGACCCCTAGGTTCCTCTAATACCCAGTACTGATTTAAGATTAAAAGCAATTTAAAATAATCATAACTAGTAAAAAACTAACAAAAAATTCAAATAGTTATGTCACTCTTGTAGTGATTCGCAAGCACAAGGAGCTTTTTACATTTTATTAGCATTCATTAATTTTACAAACTAAGGTTTCATTGTGATATTTTATACATATATATTATACTTTTATAATCTTAAATCCCTATTAGCAGTTTCTACTCCTATGACACTGCTCCCCTTCTTCTACCTCCAAGCCCACCTTCTACTTCCATGCATTCTTCTCTATTTTCCTGTTTTCCTTTAGCTAATATTATACTACCATAATAAAGGTAGAACGTCCCTTTAGCATTGCTTCCATTAGCATAGATACATAGATGACAAAGATAGATAGGCGGGTAGATAGATAGATAGATGATAGATAGATAGGGATTTACATTTTTAAGGCTGATCACTTAAGAATGGAGAGCCAGTTGGAGGCTCATTCATGGGGAAGACTAATTCCCACTGTCTTGGTAGTCATTAATTGCCTGTAGTTCATCAAGAGGTACAGTCATATGAGAGTCCCCCCATCACATTGGCATTTTGGCTGGTGTTATCACCCACTCATATGTCTCAGCATTTACATTTCAAGTTCATGCTGGCCTCATGCCATGGTTTTTACTTTCCCCCACCATGCAGCACTGCTCGACTCTGTGGTGCTAGTCTATCTGGTGATCTAATGGAAAACAAAACACAAGTCTGACTTCGCATTGTGATCCTGTAACATGCAGAATATAAGTCTTCACTTAATACTTTTAGAATTCTTCTTAGAGAAACATTGTCTCAAGTCTTACCAAGTGAATAAAGAATTTTCTGGAAGCAGGGGATGGGGGGAGGGAGAGCTCTACAAAGCAAAGGTGACCTATAGGGTGAAAATAAAGTTCATGGCAATCAGAAAACAGGCAGCTCACTGACCACTGTCTTTCTGGTAGACATATCCACAGCTCTCCCCAACAGCCATCCCCTCCCAAAGCCTGTGTAGTCTCTCATCTTGGGCTCCTGTCCTTGTCTTCTCATTGTCAATATCTACCTCAGAACAACAACCCACATGTCACTCAAAAGTTTTGGTCAATTAATTGACTAAAAACTTGTCTCTTCATAAACTCTGTGTTGTCTCTTCTTCACTCTGCTAATGTCTCTCAATTCAAGCCCTGAAGCTCCTGGTTTGGTTACCTCTTTTAGACCTCAAATCCCATGATCCCTTTGACTTGAACTCTCCCAGGCCACTTAATTAGCCTACTATCTCTGATATAAACTTAAACAAACTTCACAAATTACCCATTATTTTATCAACACAAGTATCTTTCAGGAAGCATTTCTGTTCAGGAAAAAAAGCTGAATAGTACCAAGAGGACCACTTCCCTGATGCCCACCCTCTCAATTCACAGCATTCTATACCTGGGGAATCTTTAGGCATCTAGTTTAGCTTTTCTGTAGAAGCTGCACCTCTCTCTTTCACAAATACTGTCACCCCGGAGTCACCATCTGGGCTTTCTATCTCTTCTTCTACATCTGGACCCTCTCTGACTAGTGCTGATGCCTCTGCTCACTCTATTCAGGGGATATCAGAAACTCATTGCCTTTCCTACACCAGCCATGTGGTAGTGTTTCAAGTCATGTATCATTTTCCATTGATTTTTATCTTTAAATCACATAGGTCCATTAATATTCAAAAAGTTATTCTCAGAGGTGGCTACATGCATAGAGGAAACTAAAATTAGAAAGGCTTTGCATTTTAAAGGCAGCACTCTGCCTCTGCCTGTCCAATGGAATCTCATTCACACTCCCTCTCCTCTCCAGATGCCTTTGTTTGTGAAGTTAGGTCTTCAGCTATAATAAAAAAGCTTAAAGGCTATGGTACATGAAGAGAAATATTTCTCATACTCAAGAGGTTATCAGGATGTGGAAGATTTTAAAGCAAGTTTATAACATTGATTCATAAGCTTGGACTATTTCCTTGTAGAATTTCCAAAAAAAAACAAAAAAAAAGAAAAGTCTTCAAATAAATTTTCTTGGCTCTTGTTCAATTTCAGATGTGTTTAACACCTTTTTTTCTGGTGTGAATATGTATGGATGGCTTTAAACCTCTCTACATTCACAAACTGACAAAACTAAAAGAAAAAATATTAGTACAAAAACCAATGCAGTGGAGTTAGGAAAACAAAATCTCAGTATTTCATTATTACTGCATTCTAATAACCCACAGCCTTGATGTCCTCATCTACACAGCCAAAGTGAGACTGCAGGTTGAAGCACATTCTCTGAAGTCTTTAGTTTTTAATGTTGTCGAGTCCATCCACTGTGTGTTTCTGAATTGAAGTGCTGAGAATCTGGGAGCTATGCAGTTAGAACTAACTGACAAATTACAGAGACAGTCATTTCCATAAAGTTACACACACTTCTCACATCGATTGCAAGCGTGGATTCACACAACTACCCCAGATTCAGTAATGCTCTGGAATACTCATGGAACTTACAAAAGCCTGCTGTGCTCATGGCTGATGTTAGGAGGAAAGGATGAAAAAACACAGTGTACAACGTCCAGGGAATAGCCCCAGAGACTGAGCTTTAAGTCACCCTCTCCCTATGGAGTGAGGAACATATTTCTTTCCTGTGGTTTTATGTGTGACAAGATACACAGGGTATTGGAAACCCAGGGAACGTCTCTGGGCCTCAGAGTTCAGTCTTCCATGGCTCGCTTATGCAGAAATGACGAAGCGCTCGCACACCCACCTAGTTTCCAACCTCTCAGATGGTGGCCCGTGTGAGCCAAAGCCAATGCCCCACACATGCTATGGAGAAACTGGGCTTTCCTCTCAACATTTATAGTCTTGTTGACGAAAGATTTTAAGAACAGGTCGAGAAGGACGCTCAAGGACAAATTTTCTCAAAGTTTAACAGGAAAACCTCAGGGCAGGCAAGCTGTCAATCTAGACAGCTACTCGAAGGAGGGAGATGGAGAAGCAGAGAGAAAACCATTTCATTTGTAACAAGTCACAGCAGAAGGAGAGGAAAAGAATACTACCAAAGAAAATTATAGAAGGTCAGGCATATGTGCCCAGGCTTCGACGAGTATCAAAAACAAAAGGAAAAGAAAAGAAAAAAGAAAAATACAAAAAAGAAGTTACACTGTTATGAATTATTCTGAGTAGACTCAGATCATATTAACCTGCCCACATGGCTTTGGCTCTGTGAGTGACTACTACTAGAGGTGGGAAGTCTAGGAATGGAATAACCATTCCTGCCAACTCTTTGACATGGCTTAAGGTGAGTCAGCCTTCCAGATGAGTGGTCCCTTGGCCAGGTGAGTGACCAGGCCAATAGAAACAGCTCTCAAGGGAGAAGCCAATACAACAGCACACTTCCATCCAGAGGTAGATTCCATGCTTTTAGGAGGAAACTGCTCTCCTTAAAGACCATCAATAGTACCCTGGTCCTTAGTGCAATGTCAACACATAGAATTGTTGACATATCTGAAAAAGTCAGGTACTATTTAGAAAAGCTGGGCTCCATACTAAGTCAGATGACATATGTGCTATAACCCAGGGATCCCAAGCAAACAAAAAAACTCTTACCAGCCAGGACATTTCAAGGAGGCCTAGATAGCTTCTCTTTAAAGCCAAGGGCAAAACCCAGACTGTTTTTAGAGAAAGATTAAATATAAAAATTTATGTGATTTTTAAACCTGTTTTTAATACATACCAATGCTGCCTATGGATGGCACAGAGTGTGATATTTCAATACATTTATGTAATGTCTAATGGCTAGATAGAAGCCATTTACATCTCTATCACCTTAGGGATGTACCCGTGTGGAGGCTGGAGACAATATTCAATATCCTCTCTTTTAGCTGTTTTGTAATATTAAATTAATTGTTGATAATAATTGTCTTACTATGCTGTAAAATGTTGAAACATCTTTCTTCTATTTAGAGATTTTTTTTTATCCTCCACCTATTCCCTGAATGCTCTCCCATCTCAGCTCTGAAAACCATCCTTGTATTCTAGACTATGAAGGGTAAGAGTGAACTCTTTGCTACACAGTTGCTTAAATCTTTCTAGTCACTCAAAAGGTTCCTGCAAACTAGCAGATCAGCCAAAAGAAACTATGAGATCCCCAGTGTTTCCTAAAGCAGGATTGCAGGATCGTGTATCTCAGAATTAGTTGGTTTAACAAAATACAGACCTGGGTTCAACACTGACAGTGTTGACAACACTGAGGAACAGTTGTTTCCAACAGATGTTTGGTGTTTTGGGCTAAGGGAATCTTCACCCAACCAAATTACTTTATGCTCTTAGGAAAGATGCTTGTGGAATACCAGGTATCATTCCAAGTGTCCAGTGATGTTGAAAATGCCAAGTTTTCCCTTTTTGGGGTACTACTACTGTAATTGTTAGCCTCCTTTTCATTCGCTCATTCCTTCACAAATGTTAAGTGTGTGATCTATGGCAAGCATTGTTCTGAGGAGAGAAAAATGACCACAATTAGAAATCCTCTGCTGTAGGGAAATCAAGAAAGAGCACATGCCTGTGCTTCCAGATAGTAACACACATTTTCATCTTTAAATCAAGATAAAGAGGGCAGGGGAATTCAGAGGTGTTTGCTATTAACATAGAATGTTTAAAGATGGAATTTTAAATATGATGACTTGTGGGTCAAAAAGTCAAGAAAAGCTCTACATCTGAAAAAGAAAGAGCAAGCCATAGTGTCCTAAGGTTAGAGCAGCTTCAATTGGTTACGGAGGAAGCCTTGCATGATGAGATTTGGGGAAATCGAGAGCAGATATGCTGAGAGAAGTTCTTTCAAGGCATTTTGCAAGGAAAAGGAGAAATGGAACAAGCAGGTAAATAAGACGGGCGGAGAGCTTTGTGGTGAAGAGTCAGTCTGTAAAGAATAAAGAGTTGTGAACATCTGTCTGTGGATTGCTGCCCTAGGGAGAGGGGATAATGGCTAGGGTGGCACCCTTGGCCCGGAAGGATTGCTCACCTAGGTAGAGCAGCTGGCCTTAGGTGGAACCAGTTAGCCTCTTCTCTTCGTCTCTCTGAAGCCCACAGTAACCTGCACAGTAACCTGATTTTCACACACTCCCATCCTTTCTCGGGGCTTTCTCGAGTTTCCCATGAAGCTGAAATCGTCTATCGCACCAATGATCGGTTTCTTTGCGTGAATCAAGTGAAGTTCCATACAGGGGCACTCTTTGGAGCTCATCTTAGAGTCGACGAAAGAGATCACAGTTCTTCATGCTATGTGCACCTTTCCCAGTTTTTTTTATCTGCTATCCTCAACTGATTCTTCACATCTGTTGTCTAAATGTAGCTTCATGCGCTGGCAGAACTCAGCCCAAGAGCTGGGATAGTGGATCCCTCTATCTCAGCCTTCATTTGCTTGTGGAATTAGAATGAGTGCACACAGCGCCACCTGCTGGAAATAGACTTCAATGGAGGAAGAGGACTATAGCAAGAGCTACCCAGGGCTTTGTTCTGCTCTCTGTTTTAAGATGTGCAGAAGTGCTTCCTGCCACTTATGCTATTCCTTTGCCAGTATGCCACCTGGCATTTCTTTCAGTGTTTCTCTTTTTTCTTTATATTATGATTCAATATCTAAAACTATGGTGAAAACTAGCTGTTTCATTTATTTCTTAGAATCTCTTATAGATTGTTACGGAATGTTAGAATTTGACAGTCGTGAGTTTTCTGGATCAGTGGTTGCAGCCGTGTTCTGGATACAAAGAAACTAAAGATATCAGCTCACAAACACCTGTAACTCCAACAACAGAGAATTTGTCATCTTAACACTCTGCAGGCACCTGTACTCACATGCACATAATATTGGTTATCTGTAAAGTTACTTTAAAAGGATTTACTACTTTAGAAAATAGAAGGAGAAAATCCTGAGGTATATAACTCTGGTAAGGACTGGGAGGAATCATTCACTCTCTCTGTTTCTCCTCTGTATGCCTGATGTGTGTGAAATGGTTTTTAACAACCTTAGTACTCACAAACTTCCACCTCCATCAAGAGCAGAAACAGGACTACTTTTTCCTGTCTCTCATGAGCTAAGAAACCTCTCCCCAGAGACTCCATCTTGTTTTATTGGCTGGAAGAGAAGGATATGTCCCATCCTAAGTGGGCTCCCGATAGAAACAAGAAGAGGCCATACTTGCCTTACTTAGATGCAAACTCAGCCTTGGGCTCTGGGACGGGGCTTCTCTCATTCCCCTGAAGGTTGAAACTAAAAACACTTCCATTCTTGCAAAACAGGTAACAAATACAAAAAACAAACAACCAAACAGGAGCAATTGTCAAGAGAAAGCTCTCCACGGTTCCTCCATTTCTGTCTGCCTTCTGAGCGGGAGGCATGGCAGCCATGTCATCTCGTTAAGGTTATGAGGGTGGCTAACACCTTAGAAGACAGATGAGGCCTTCCCCCAAGGCAGAGGCTAGATTTGTTTCAACCAAGATAATAATGAACAGTGTCTCTCCAAGTGCAAATATGAAGCAGGTTTACTAACAGCGCCTTTGAATGATCACCGTTTTCTAAGTGCAGGGTCCCTCCAGACCCTGGACCCTGTGCAGACTTGGCTTCATGTGCAGCACCCGCCTGGCTGATCCATGGGACTTTGGGATGGGGACAAGAGAAACCACTATAAACCTGAAGTCCCTGCTGCCTGCCATATTATGACTGCAAGTGCTTTGTTTCTGACCCAGGCTTCATGAAACAGTAGCCAAGAAACTTATTTAGCTTCAAGAAAAGGAATAACAAAAACAAAAACAGTCTTCAACACTCCTGGAAAGCCAGTCATTCGTGCCTGCTA
The DNA here is from genome assembly GCF_011064425.1 of Rattus rattus. Classification (NCBI taxonomy): domain Eukaryota; kingdom Metazoa; phylum Chordata; class Mammalia; order Rodentia; family Muridae; genus Rattus; species Rattus rattus. The sequence goes on along the minus strand of NC_046159.1, from coordinate 93,710,304 downwards.
CTGTGTTCTCTCCAGTGTGACATTCTATATGTATAACCCAATTCTCAAGCGCTTGTTTCTGGAAGTATCTTCATTACATAAGAAACCCCTTCCCTACAGACAGAGACAGACAGGGCAGCACTTCAGCCTCCAAGTGAAGACACACATTAACTGAACAGTGTCATTGGCTCTGGCGTCTTCGATGCTGCCTCTCTTTATTCGCTCACTGACTCTCTCTGTAATTATCTTTCTTGAAATGTCACTTGCTCTCACCCAGAAGGCCAAGGGCAATCAGCCACAAACTGAATGTTAGAAGCTTTTAAAACACACTGGCTGTCTGCCTAAGAGAAGGGATTTCTCAAAGGAGTCCCTTAGCAATGTCAGGGAAGCTGACATTGAATGACTGAGAGGAAGAAGCCCTTCCCTTCCCTTCCCTTCCACCTTCTTCAGCAGAGCTAGAAGAGAAGGTCCTGGAACAGCATGGTTTGTAAAGGCTGTGGGCCCTGAGCCCCTCTTACTGCACTCTTGTGAGAGTGATGAGCAATAGCCAGGTCCTGGAAAACATCCTCTCCTCCTCTAGTTTGAAGGATTGCTGTTAGGAGCACAGGGGTCATGGATGAGTGCAGAGCTCAGAGCTCTTCGGAGAAGCTCCTTTGTGCAGCGGCTGGCAGTTAATTCAGAGACTCACAATTGGTCAAGTACAGAGCAAAAGTGACTGTGGTGTGCTCAACCATCAATGGCACATCTGTGTCACAGCCCCTCCACTCAAGACTTAGAGCACATCACACAAGAGGGAATGGAAAGACTGTAAGAGTCAGAGGTTGGAGAGGACAGGAGAGAAATTATCCCCTGGACTTGACAGGACCATCACTCTCGTATGCTTATGACTGCTGTGGTTTCCTGTATAAAACCAGCACAAGATCAAACTAGTCAACATCTGAGCATGGTTAATGGAATAACCCTAGCTGTATAAGTCCCTATATAGATCCCTATCCACATAGCTGAGGAGGTATTGAGAGTTGGTGGCTGCTCTGGGAGAGTCGGATTTCTTTAAGGATGTGATCCTGGTATGTTGACCATGCTCCAACAATTTTTTTTGAAGACAAGAAGTTGTTGAGGCAGTGCAATCAAAATACACTGTAGTCAGGTATGCAACTCTCAAAGAATAAACAGTTCAAAAAATAAAAACAAAGAGGATGAAATCAAGGGAATAGACAGGAACCTATTGTGACAAAAGGTGTAAAATGTAGGAACCTGCTGGTGCTCAGGACTTCTCCAAATGGTGACAGTTTAAGAGCCAGACAAGGATTTGTCATAGCAGAAGGGCAGAAGCCAAGAAAATCCAACCAGCGATTATCCCTTCAAGTTGAACCTTAGGGTTAAACTCAATTTATCACTAAATTCTATTTCTCTGGTGGCAGTTGATTCCTTTAAAACGAAACAATCTTTCCTACTTAGCCGAGGAGCCCTCATTTTCCTGCTGTTCTGACAACTTCCATTTCCGAATGCATCTGCTCTCGTGCACCACAACAGCACAGATTACATGTGAGACCTTGGTTACTTTCCCCCATCCACTGTGTCTTACCTACCAAGAAGGATCAGTGAGTCTGCAGTCACGTGATAGACTACCTGCATTCCCATTCTACTACCATGGCAACCGAGATGGAGGTCACTAGCGTGCAAGTTAAGTCCTGTCACGATGATCCTGGAGGCAGGGGCTTCTAATTTGGATGAGCAATTTAGTAGACTGTGTGTGGAATCGCTATCACTGCAGGTGTTAAAATGAAGGTTCTCTTTCTAATGACACGAAGGATCAAAATTCCTTGGTACAATTAGGTTGATTAAATTGAGCTCTATAACTAATATCCCTGTAGCTCAATAAAGTTACCACAGCTTTCCAGGGACCCTGATACAGGCAGAGAATAGGGGAGCCCCTGAGAGAATCTGGCCCACTGTGGTTTTTAAATTAGAAGTTTGATTGCTTGTGACACTGTCCCAAAGAAACTGAATTTTCCATTAGCCCTGGAAAAAATGACAGATATTTAATTAAATGGCTTAGAGATTAAGGCAGAGGCTTTTTGATGGATAGAGGGGTGGATATCTCTATACGCAAAGCCGGGAAAATCACTGGTGTACCACATCTCTAATGCTAAAAAGAATTCTCCAAGCCTAAGGGAATGAGAGACATGTATGCTGCTTCAGCAGAAAGCTGCCTTCCCTGCCAGTCCACAGGAAAATATACATTCAAAACGTGTTTATAAAGCATTAGGTGGCCACTGAGGGACCTTGCATAAAGCTTACAATGTGAAATTAAAATGCTGCTTATAACTAAATTTGACAAAGCAACCATCAAACCTATTCACCTATTGTCCAAAGGTGATTTGTTACAAAACAGGGTTGACAGAGGAGATTTAGAAAACAAGAATGATTTGTAGTCAGTGCTGGGAGGGAGATTATGAGCAAGATCTAGCACCCCAGATGTGAATTAGCCAGAGTTTGCAGCATCGCACAGGGAAGAATTAGTTGGGGGAAGCGGAATTGGGTTGGGGCTAATCAGCCTTTGTGACATCCAGTAGTGGTCCAAATAAAAGATGCTGACCATCAATCACTATTGCCTACGTAACTCATAGACGCTAATATTCAATAAGGGTGATGAAGATGAGTGAAATAATTTTAGAAGCTCTCTTAAAGCAGTTCTAGCTCCACTGTAACTTTTCCTGGGGAGCTTTTGGTAATACCCATGTCTGGTCTAGGCACTAGAATAGCTAAACTACCTATATAGACTATAATTACATTATTTCCCCCTTCCCTTTCTTCCCTTCTTCTTCTCCCATGTCTTCCCCTCCAACTCCTATATCACACACACACCTGCACAATCCCAAATCCCTCTGACATTCATGGCCTCTTTTCTATGATTATTACTGTGTTTTGTGGTGGGGCAGGGTTGTGTGTTTGCACACACTCACATACCACCTGCTGAGTCCAGTTAGTGTTGCTTGTACATACTCAATGTCAGGACTGATGACTTGGTATTGGATAACCAACTAGAGAACTAACTCAGCCCTGAGGAAAGCTATCTTTACCACTCTGCCATGCCTTATCTGACTACAGCTTCTTGGCTAGATAGAATGAGGTCCCAGGAGATGCCTATTGGTGTTACTTAGGCAGCCATATTGTTGTGGTAACATAGCTTCCCTGCCATTTCTAGGAGGCACAAATTTACAGCAGACCTCCAGGTGCTCTGACTCTTAAAACCTTTCTGACTCCTCTTCTTCAATGTTCTCTGAGCCTTGGATGTAGGAGTTCTCTTTTAGAGGTATCAACTGGGGCCAGATATATTACCACTAGTTACTCTCTGTATTTTGACCAGATGTGGTTTTCTGTCTCCGTCTGCTGCAAATAGAAACTTCTTTGATGGGGGGAGGTGTGAGAACTATACTTATCTGTAGATATAAGGATAACTATTTAGAATGGAGTTAAGATTTATGCTGGTGTAGTGAAGTAGCCATAATAGATTCTCCTGTAATATCTGTGACTTCACTAACCCTGGGTAGTTCGCTAAATTTTCATTAACAGGTATGATTTCTCTCCTGTTGAGAAGGACTTAAATTCAATTAGGAAGCTGTTAGTTACCACAAAGATATGAGGGGCCACTATTGTACCTTTATCAACAAGAATATCTTATTGCCAACTTTCCTGGGTTTCAGTTTTCTTATCTGGAGTTGATGATTGTAATTTCTTAGAAGTTTTCTAAGAATGAAATGAAAAAATTAAAGAAATGCATGCATACAAACACATCACCCTTCAAGAGAAATTTATTTTCTTCTTCCTCTTGGTTACTGACAATAATGAATTCATGTTTGTCTTCCCCCCATTGGCTTTGTAATTGACCTGTGTAACTTCCCTCTACAATCCACTGCATTTTGGTAACTGGGAGACATATACTCATGTATCTTTCATGCTTTGTGCTCCTCCAGCTGCCACAGAAGTGTCCTTTTCATTTGATGTTGGAAATGGGCCAGTGGAGATCGTGGTGAGGTCACCTTCCCCTCTCAATGATGACCAGTGGCATCGAGTCACTGCAGAGAGGAATGTCAAACAGGCCAGTCTCCAGGTGGATCGCCTGCCCCAGCAGATCCGAAAAGCTCCGACTGAAGGTCACACCCGCCTGGAACTCTACAGTCAGCTGTTTGTTGGTGAGTGACTCAAAAGACAGTCATGTACCTCTCTGTTGGTTTAGGGAACTTCACATGGAAAACACAAACGAATAGCCTATGGAGAAATGAAGAACCTTCTAGTAACTATATAGGCCCCATTTCTTCTCTAAGACAGACATAAAGAAATAAGGAAGAAACTTGAGATGCCCAGATTTGACTCCATGCCCCATCTGCACCTCAACTATAAAACCAGAGGCAGAGACATCTCTCATGGCTTCTCTGATTTCAGAACATAAGCTTATGATTTCAAAACTGTATAAAATCATTTACAGAGCTTATGAATGGAAGAAGAGGAAGGGAGGGAGGGAGGGAGAGAGGGAAGGAAGGAAGGAAGGAAGGAAGGAAGGAAGGAAGGAAGGAAGGAAGGAGAGAAGAGGAACGCTCAATGGGCTCTATAGCCTCAAATGTGCTTGAAATGATAGAGAAAGAAAAGGAGGAAAGTAAGGAGAGAAAAAATAGGCAAGTTCAAATTTGCCTTAAAAGATAAATAGGAATTTATAATTTTCTTTGCATAGTGATCTAGATAGAAAAGAAGGCAGATTTCACCTGGCATAGTATCTGTCTTCCTGGAAAAGAGGTTGATAATTAACACAGGGGGAAAAAGTGACCTATGAAAAACCCGGATCCAACCACACAAGTAATCTATTTCACCAATACTTTTGCTTTCAAAATAAATGAGAATTTCATAGATGAATATAGTATATTTTGATCAAATCCACCTCCATTTCTTCATCTCTAGTTTCTTTCATATCCTTCAACCACTCTTCCTTCCCAAATCCATATGTTCTTTTTTAAACCCAGTGAATCCACTTAGTGCTGCCAGGATCTGTAAGGATGTAGGACCATCTTCTAGAGCTAGGTAACCTCTCAGCACTGCATCCCCAAAGAAACCCGACTCTCCTCACAGCAGCCAACAGTTGGCAATAACTTCTCAGAAAGGCAAAGAACTTCATCGCCCCTTCCTCGTCCATGCTGAGATTTTTATCTGGCCTTATCTTATGCAGATCCTGTGTATGCAGTCACAGCCACTGGGAGTTCATGTGTGCAACTGAACTATTGTTTTTGCAGAATACTGTTCCACTGAAGTCATCCACTACCTCTGATTCTTTTTTCCACCCACCCTTCACAATGGCCCCTGAACCAAAATTTCTACTTTTAACACTCTCCAGATTAACTTAAAATTACTTCAAGGTAATAATTTTCACATGGCTGGATGCATTTTTGATATCTTCTAATACTACTTATACTTGAGAAAATTAGTAACATTCCCTTAGTTGTATAAAAAGAAACTGGAAGACTTGGTGGATATGAACTATCTTAGACTACTTCTCTGGATTTCTGGGAGTCCGTTGATCAATTCTTTCACCAGTAGTAATCTCCCAGCACTGTGTGACCAGGTTGCCGGTCAATTTGTCATACTTGTCTCCTAATAGGAGAGGCTTATCCAGGGCTAGTTACTGTTTAGAAGGGCCAGAATCCCTACAACATCTTTCATGATTTGTGTTCCAGTACATGAAAAATATTAGAAAGTCATTTTTAAACTGGAAAATATCATCCTGTGTGAGGTAACCCAATCACAGAAAAACACACATGATATGCACTCATTGATAAGTGGCTATTAGCCCAAATGCTTGAATTACCCTAGATGCCTAGAACACATGAAACTCAAGACGGATGATCAAAATGTGAATGCTTCACTCCTTCTTTAAAAGGGAACAAGAATACCCTTGGCAGGGAAGAGAGAGGCAAAATTAAAACAGAGACAGAAGGAACACCCATTCAGAGCCTGCCCCCATGTGGCCCATACATATACAGCCACCCAATTAGACAAGATGGATGAAGCAAGAAGTGCAGACCGACAGGAGCAGGATGTAGATCTCTCTTGAGAGACACAGCCAGAATACAGCAAATACAGAGGCGAATGCCAGCAGCAAACCACTGAACTGAGAACGGGGACCCCCGTTGAAGGAATCAGAGAAAGGACTGGAAGATTCCAGCTTGAAGGGGCTTAAGACCCCATATGTACAACAATGCCAACCAACCAGAGCTTCCAGGGACTAAGCCACTACCCAAAGACTATACATGGACTGACCCTGGACTCCAACCTCATAGGTAGCAATGAATATCCTAGTAAGAGCACCAGTGGAAGGGAAAGCCCTTGGTCCTGCTAAGACTGAACCCCCAGTGAACGTGATTGTTGGGGGGAGGGCGGTAATGGGGGGAGGATAGGGAGGGGAACACCCATATAGAAGGGGAGAGGGAGAGGTTAGGGGGATGTTAGCCCGGAAACCAGGAAAGGGAATAACAATCGAAATGTAAATAAGACATACTCAAGTTAATAAAGAAAAAAAAAGAAAGTCATTTTTAAAAGACAAAATTATCTATATACTCCTTTCATATGTTTTAGGAAGACTACAAGACAAATGTGATAACAAAAGTGGGCTTCGAAAGTGATACTGTTTTATGAATAAGCCACATGAGTCAGGGGCCATGGGAGGAGTGATAGATACTCACCAGCTGTGTCACTCCTCTGCATTCACCTGGAGGACTCCAAGTCAATATACCTATGTTTATCATCACACTATTCATGGTAGAAAAGTTTCCGAAGCAGCAGCATCTATCAACAGATGGAGGGAAATGTGGCATATATCCATAGTAGAGATTTATTCAGCCATAAGAAAGAACAAAATTATGTCAGTTACAAGAAATGGATGCAATGAAGATCATCATATTAAACAAAATACATCAGACAGCAAAAGATAAATATCATGTTTTCTCTCGTTTATAGACCCTATATTTTGCAAGAGTCATTTTTATAGATCTGACATGAAAGTAAAACAATGAATCTCTTTGGGGAAATGAATAGGAATAGTGGGGTGGAACATGAGAGAGAAAGGAACAAGTTGAGGTGAGCATAGTCCCAGTGCATGATAGAGTTCAAGAAACCTAACACTATCTATAGGGAATACGCACCAATTCTTAAAAGCCTGCAAACTCACTGGGAACCCAGCACCTTCCATTTTTTTCCCTTTAGTGGTGGATAACAAATCATACATTTTCCTTTACACTAACTAAATTGTCCAATGATTCCTACTGAACGTAGTGAATACATTTTACTGCCTCAATATGTCATGCCTTGGTGACCTGATCCAAGTTTCTTCATAAATTCTACCCATCCCCAGAATGCAGGACATGGTCTGCTTGGGTTTCATCATAATCAGATTCTACTTGGCTGATCTTCCTGACCTTTCTCCTAGATGGGGAAGTCCAAATCTAGTTTTCTTCCTTTCCTCACACTCACTAGAGTTGCCTAGAAAACTGCTGGAGATATGGTAAGGTTGTAAAATGAAAAGCAATAGGAGTATTTACTATGAAGACATCCTAGTTCGTTTGAAAACATGACCTAAAAATAATTCATTAGAAGAGAAAAAAATTGAGGCGAAGTCTGACCTCTTCACGGTAATGAAATGTAAGGGACAGAAGACCATTCTAGAATAAAGAAAAACACAAAGAGCTAAGGAAAAGGGGGAGTAGGCAACATCTCCAGAGGAGAAGTTTTATGAAAAAGACAGTATCAAATAATATCAATGATCATTAATTTTTTTAAAGCTAGACTCTTTGGATCTAAGAATAATGAGACCATTGGTGACCTTACAAAGGGAAGTTTCCAGAGAGTGAACAAATGTGATGGGTTAGAAACTTATTGTCACTTGGTAACAAAGGCTAAGTCCCCAGTTCCAGTTTTTAATTTCCTGTTATCTTAGAAGTGGGCACAAAGCACATCTCTCAGGCGTGAGCTAGTTGAAGCAACCCAGGGAATATTTTTCTATTGTAGATGCCCAGCCCAGGGTCAGCAGAGAGGAGTATTGTCTCCAAAAGAAGGACAAGTTTAACAGCTCTACAGTCAGCAAGTTTGGTATTAGTCTCAGTTCAAGTCTAATAAAAACTTTTTTTTAACCAACTACCACTACGTCCCCATCTTTTCTTATCTGACTAGAAAAGACTTAGATAATTTACCTCAAGGGTCTTTTAACTTTAGATGCTTATGAACATGTGTTTAGCAGGGCTGGATAAGTGATCAGCATTCCCCACAGTGTTGTGTGGTTACCAACATGGGCTTTGAATCCTACCTCTGCCAACTTTAAAGACCAATGATAATTCATTTAATAGCTGTGTATTTCATGGGAATACAGCTTCTGTATTCAACGAGGTTATTGCATATAACTTGGGATGCAATGAGGTTATTGAATATAAATTTCTCAGCAGGATACTCGGAATACAAACCATACAACTTTAATGTGATATTCTTTTCTTCACATCCTTCGTTCTTTATCCCTTTTATTTTCCTCTTCCCCTGTGCACTTAAAGGAACCTCTTCCAACTAGTTCAGTCTCTTCTTTCTCAAAACACCAGCTTGGGATGTGACTACCTCTCTGTGTCTGCCCTAGCAGAACATTCTCATGCAGTCAGTCTCTCAAGCACTTCACCTACACCTGCCACAGTGGCCACAGAGCAGCAAGCTAGAGCCCAGGGATTTCCAACAAAGCAAACAATAGTCCACCAGAAAATCTTACCCCAGTGTCACTGTATACAGCTAAGACATGGGGCAGCATCACCCATGGGCTTCCCCAGGTTCTAAGGAAAGGGAACTTTAACACCACTTAAGTCTGAAAGAGTCAAAAGGGAGTTCTTAGCTTTGCACACAGAATGGATGTCACAAAGGTCTAGTCTCCACCGCTCTCCGTGCTAGCAAGGCCAGATTCACATCTCTTTTTTTTTTTTTTTTTGAAACAATTAAAAAACAACAGAAAAGACATGTTCTCTCTGTGAAGCTAAATATAATTGGATCCTGACATCCCAAAAGAGCTAACACAGAAGAATTCAGCCATGATTCTAGTCTAGTAGAAAAGGAGGAGGGAAACAATAAATTAAAAGTGATGCAAGAACAAAAAAGGAATTGCTGGCATTTCTTCCTAATAGTACAAGAGACTTTTGCCCATTTTTCAACACAAAATAAGGAGCTAGCACCTGATAGCATCCCAGCTTTGTCTTATTTACACCACACGGGAACTATAGTCTCAACCAGGCCCGGTGTTCAACCTGAAACCCTGCCCCGAACTCATGGGCTAGAGAAAATGTACCCACACTATTTTCTAAGCCTGAAGGAAGCTAGGTCAGCCCATGTTCTTTGGAACGTAGAAGAAGTACCAGAGTCTGAAGTCCAAGCAGCTAGGACTCCAGTGACAGCTGAGGAAGGAGATATGTTGGGCTCCAGTATGGAAGTCCAGCTCTTGGTCCTGTTTACAAATATTTGACATAGAAGGGAGCTGAACATGCTTCTTAGGATGCAGGCTAGGATATAGGTCATTCTTCAGCCAGCAATGTGCATGAGCCACAGTGGGTGACTGACTCTTAGCAGACGTTTTAAAAGGAACTCAGAGATTGAAAATCTGCTTCTCAAGCTTCAGGCAGACATTGTCTGCTCAGAGGCTGCTAAAGATGAAGGCTGGGTTAACTACCAATGTCCAGTCTCAAGGCATATACCTCAGACTTCCTCAGAAGCTGAACAGAAGCATCTCTGTGAAACATGTAGCTAAGAGGAGCTGAGAAATCCTTCCTAGGCCTCAAGTTCTTTTGAGTTATATGAAGAGCCCAACTGAATATACAGTGGGAGAACCACCTGCAGAGCAACTCTTAGGGATGCCCCTAATCTACTGCCTTCTCTCACCTATGTGGCAGTGCAAGTTCACAGAAAAAAAAACAATATTCATTAAATGTCTTATAGTCAATGAAGACTGGAGGCCTGGAAAAACTCTCTGAGCTAAGCTTGGAGGGCAAGGCCATAAAACAGCTCAGTTTCCTCCAACTCAATAACAGGGCTTGTTTGGTCAGCTGCTCCTCAAGCATTTCCATTCCAAATTCACAGATGGATAGCTTTAGCACAATCTGAATGCCAAGTGATTGAGAAAGCAAAGAGAAAGTCAACAGGGTGGGGAGTGAGGAAGGGGGCACAAGGCAAAAGTTGGAATTCTAGTCATGAAGTACACCCAAATCTGTAGAAGACCAAAATGGTAATCTCTCAAACTTTAAAGATATCTAGTAAAAAAATGTATATGATGCCTAAATTAAAGTAATTTTAATAGGAGATATCCTTACACCCCCATTTTCTGTAAGCATGGCTCAGTAGCAACAGCATGAGTACTAGCTAGGAGGTCCATGATGAAATCTCAAGGCCAGGAGCAATACACGCTTTACCTTACCTCAGGACTCTACAAAGTAGAAGCAATTGCTGCTTGATGTTTCATTTATACAGGTAGAAACTAAAGCTAGAGATTAGTTAGCTCAACTAAGGTCACATGCCAAGTGGAAGACAGGAAAAGATTTGATTGCAGATAGTCTGACTAGAAATTCAGCCTTTATCCATCCATCTTGTCAAAGCAAAGATCGCACTTGGCAAAGATTCCCTGGGCAAGGAGGATTCTAGAAAAGGCCATTGCAACAGGAGAGAAAAGGTTGAATTCAAGGCTCAACTCCATCCCAAGGAGAGCAAGAGAGATATATTTTTGATTGGGTTTAATTTTGTTTTCCATTATGCTTAAAAATCCATAAACACACATTTCAGTCTTTTAAGGGTTGTAATGGGGAGGCTTGTAGGCTGCTTCTGTTTCTCAACTAGCTGTATTTAAAGAAAATGTAGAATTTCTCCTGTCTTCATGAGGTTGGTAATTTTATAGCTTGGAAAAAGAAACTGTGGGTAAGTCAGGCCTCTGACCTCCCAGGGAGATGAGAAGATGCGACGTCACCTTCACTGATGCTTGCATTTCAGAGAATGACTCCCAGAGGAAGAAACTTCCTACAAAGGCTTTTTTTTTAAAGATTCACGTGGCAAAAGGATAGGAGAAAAATAAACAATTACTCCAAGATTTGTAAAGTAAACACGTTTAAAACAGAGGTCAGTGCTCTAGAGTCTAGAAGAAGCCTGACTAATTCAGACATGCTGAAAGAAGTGGAGACCATCTGGTCAGTTAGTCTACTAGCAAATTCTTCATCTGAGATAATATAGTGACCCACTGGTATTTGGTAATGTGTGGCAAAGGCAGGTGCTTTCTAGCTTTAGGCATCACAAACCAAAGCTACCCAAAGTTCTGGGAAGAACCCACCCTGATCCTGCTCTGTACACCCAAAAGGTAGCAAAGCACCATTCTTGACTGGTTATGAAGTCTGTAGTAAGAACTTGGGCTAGATGAGAGCTGGAAGTCAGGCAGGCATGAAGCAGCCCTGGAAAATCACAGAAGTGCAAAATCACAGTAGAAAAAAGCCCAGGCAGGCAGCAACAGATCACAGTCAGACAGGTTAGCAAAAGAACTTCATGAAAAAGCATTTTTCTTCCTTTTTCCTGATGAGACCCCTCACATGAAGCTCTATGATAAAGAAATATGCTCCTCCTTCCCTCTCTGCTTCCTCTTCTCCTTTTTACTCCCCTTTCTTTCCTTCCCTCCGTTCTTATCTCTTATCATTAAAACCCTTACAAAGGTTGCCTAAGTTAGCATGGATCTAAGGTCTGCATCACATCCTTCCAGTCTCTTGCCTCCTTAGAATATATGTGTCCCATGGATTCTACCGCTCTGCACTCTCTAACTTTTCTTCTTGCTCATTAGCTACCACTCTAGTATCTGCTGCATTCTCTTCCTCACTTGAGAAGCATTTTGAAGTGTCTTCTGAGTCCATACATTGCCTTGCAAATTGTATCCCATCTAACTTCTGATGGTTCACATGGACTTAAATCTTCAGACCTTGCTTTTCTCAAGAATTTCAGACCTGCCTGTTCAACTGGCACCTTGATGTATACCTCTAGTAGGCATCTCTGAATGAGCATGGCAATAAAAAATCTTGATGGCAAGGCTAGAGAGATAACCCAGCAGTTAAGAGCGCTGGCTACTGAGTTCAATTCCCAGAAAGCACAGGGTGGCTCATAACCATCTGTAATAGGATTCGATGTCCTCTTCTAGTGTGTCTGAAAACAGCAACAGTATATTCTTATACATAAAATAAATCTTTTAAGGAGGAGGAGGAGGAAGAGGAAGGGGAAGGAGAAGGAGAAGAAGGAAGAAGAAGAAGAAGAAGAAGAAGAAGAAGAAGAAGAAGAAGAAGAAGAAGAAGAAGAAGAAGAAGAAGAAGAAGAAGAGGAAGAAGAAGAAGAAGAAGAAGAGGAAGAGGAAGAAGAAGGAGGAGAAGGAAGAAAAGAAGAAGGAGGAGGAAGAGGAGGAGGAGGAAGAGGAGGAGGAGGAAGAGGAGGAGGAGGAAGAGGAGGAGGAGCAGCAGCAGCAGCAGCAGAAGAAGAAGAAGAAGAAGAAGAAGAAGAAGAAGAAGAAGAAGAAGAAGAAGAAGAAGAAGAAGAAGAAGAAGAAGAATCTTGATGTCTACCCAAAGCCTCTGCCTCTACAAGCCTCCCTTGTCTCAGTAGATAGCATCACCATATACAAATTTCAAAGTTAACTATAATTCCTTTCTTTCCTTTCCTTCTTCTTTTTCCTTTATCACTCACCAACCAATAATATCTCTGTGACTGATCCTCTAGACCTACCACCTACCACCTACTGCTTTCTATTAGTATTCACCACCTCAAAGCCATGGCTGAGCCTTGCTTGAATGACTGCAAATAGGGACTGACTGAGTGGTCTCCACACTCTTGGCACTTTTCTTTAACATGCTTTGTTACAAAGCTTGCTCCTGCTTTATAGCATTTCCTCTCATCCCCAGACATTGGCCAAGCTTACTTCTTCTTGTCCTTCTTTAAGTCTCTGTCATTTCCTTGCAGAGATGTTCTCTTAGCACACCATGTGAGGCAGCTAATCATTTCTGTGTCCAATTCTCCTCAGGGCCTGTGATGCGTGTGTGTGTGTGTGTGTGTGTGTGTGTGTGTGTGTGTGTGTGTGTGTGTGTCTGTCTGTCTGTCTGTCTGTCTGTCTGTCTGTCTTTGTGTTCCTCTACTAGAAAGTAGGCTACATAATATCAGATACTGGAGGTCCTGCTGACCGTGGGCAGTGTTTTCTCAAAGAACAACTATTTGTGGAGTTGATAGCTGAATAAGTAGATACACAAACTATATGGCTTTTGATATTTCCTGAATTAATATTCATATTTAAAGCTAAGTCATCCCATTTCCCAAATAGTTTCCCACATAATCTTTCTCTAACTTTTTTCTTTAAAAATTCTATTTATTTACCTTCTTTGGAAATACCATTTCCACCAAGTATCACAGACTGAAATCAAGCATGTCAAAGGCCAAAATAAATAAATATATAAAATTGCAGAGAAAGTCAGAATACTATGAAAGACGTCATTTCCTATCAACTGAGACCTTGCAGTTTTCAATCTTTCTGGTATCAAATTGAGGTCTTGGCTGTTTGGCATTAGCCGAGCTATTGGCTGAGACCCTGATGCAAACATTTTGCCCCAGTTATGAATAACATGTCTCAGGCTTGCTCATAGATAGGGATTGAAAAATGGTGTCTTGACTAGAAACTAGTACTAATAACAAAATTGCCAAAGAAAATATGACAACTGGTCATAACTAAATAAAGTAAATGAACCCTGTGCAAAGCACCAATGCAAATAAATTGTAGATTTTCCTCTGTGGAATGTCTGATCTTTCACATTAGCCTTCTTACTCCTGTCTTGGCCAAGAGCATCTTTGGCCCAACTCTGCCCAGCTGTGCTCTTCTCTGTAGAATTTTCTCAGCCTCAGAGGCTACATCCAGCAGTGCCCCTGCCCCACTAATAGTCACCATGTGCATTTCCTACCCTTTGCTCTTTAGTGATCAAAATTCATTAGCATTTTCAGTTCCATCTGTCCCTTTTACAGAGTTTTAACAAATGGTGAAAATTATGATAGGCTTGTTCTTTTTTTTAAATGTTCTCAACATCATCAAATTGATAGTTTTCTTTGAATCTCTTCCAAGCCACAACCACAAGGCTGTTTCCATGAGTCTGAGCTATTTATTTCTAAAGCAGAAGTTGTGAGAACAGATATTGTTAGAGAAATATTTCAAGCCTGCTGCTGAGAGACACTGTATGTCTCAGCCTCTGCATGAAGTAACTTTTGGGCAAGAAGAGCAATGCTTCAGGGACTCTGGACTTCTCTTCAAATTTTCATGGTTTTTATGATAGTCTGATCCAGAGAGGGCATCGTAATATACAGAGACTAGTTTCGTTCAATATGGGGAGGGACACTTTCAACAAGGTTATCAAACACTTTATTGTATACTATATATTTTTTTTTAGTTTTTCCAATAAGGACTCAACCAGACTTTATAAAGAAAACTGTTAGTGGTGGCCCCCATAAGCTCACAGGGAATGGCATTATATGAAAAGTAGCCTTGTTGGAAGAAGTTTGTTACTCAGGGTGGGTTTTGAGATTCAGAAACTCAAGACAGGTCCAGTGTCTCTCTCCAGTTAAATGGAATGTTTGTTGTGGCTCCTGGAAGGAGTGCTCCCCTCTCTGGACCAAAACTTCTATGCCAGCAGAACTTAATGTCCCAGAAACAGAAAGCAAAAACTTTTCTAGTGGATCACTAGGGGTGCTAACGAGTGGAACTATTCAGTTTTCTAGCCCTTTATTCCTGGACCTGTGAATCCTGTCTATGGGAAAAACTGTACCATACATTGGCAGCTGATTCAAATCATATACCACCTTCTGGAGAGCATGCCCCAGCCCTAGTTGGTGCTATAACTGTATCTTCAAAATGCCATTCCATCTTTCTATCAGGCTAGCTGCTTCGGGATGGTGTGAAGCATGGTAAGACCAATGTATTCTGTTATTGTGGGCCCACTGTTGCATTTTTCTGGTTGTGAACTGAGTTCCTTGGTCAGAAGCAATGCTGTGTAGAATCCATGACTTTGGATAAGGCATTCTGTAAGGCCACAGATGGCATTTTGACAAAAGCATCTTCATATTTTGTTCACATTATTGCTACTCTGTCATGTCTATCATGCCACGTACACGTGCCTGCTACCCACAGTTCAGATGCCCATTATTTTAATATCTATGCTCTCTTGCTGGTTGTGCCTCTGAAGATACATATAAAGTTGAATGTGGCTCTTCCCTTGTGGTACTTACTGTTCTTGAAGATTTCGTCACCTTGTTTTGTGAACTTAGGTCAATTCCCTTGGAGTTCACAAATGTTTCTACTACTGTCCATTTCAGGGAAAAATCATATTTATGAATTCAAAGCATATTACTCCCAAGGAAATGAGGGTACAAAGAAAACCCCTGCCTCGGGACGTGGGGATCCTGGTGTTCTGCTCCTCCACCAGCCTTTCCTGTCTCTACACCAAGTGTCTCTCCATCCGCCAAATTCAAAATTCTCCTTTACATTCAGGCAAAAGAGAGCCATCTTCTGCTACAATCTATTCTTAAGCCAATGGTAAATCTACACAAGCTAAGTCCATCCTCTCACTACCCCTTCATCTCATAATGAAGCCTCTCAATAGGACTTTGAAGAACCAGTTTCAAAAACTACCAAATCTAATTGCTTTTCATTATGTTTTGTTTTTCCTTAGCATCTCTTACAATTTAACATTTTATAACTTTACTGTCTTTGAAATACAGACCTTACAATAATCTGTTCTCTCAGCTTTTCTGTTAAGCCTTCAATCCTTTCCCATCTACTCTCTTAGCCAGGAAGAACCCATGTATCTAGGAGGACCAGTTACCAGGGTTGTGATGGTTTCTCTCAGCTCCCTCCACGCAGCCTTGACCTAGGACTCATCCCTTCAAAGATGTGTGTGACGTTTGTAGTTTTGAGGTAAAAAGAAACCACAAAACATGGTGGCACCACCTTGAACAACATTAGGATTCTTCAATCTGCATTGAAAGAGACTGTATGTGATAATTTTAAGCAAGTGCTTTCAAAGATGGGTAATAAAGATGGAGAGAAACAGCAGGAGAAATATGAGCAATATTAAGATCAGAAAAAAATAAGATGCTTGTTTTGTGTCACACATGAGAACACACCAGCTGGTCACACAACATATGCAAGAATATACAGATATTTGTAAATGAAATATTTAGACAGAGTTCTCAGCTGTTTAAGTTTCAGCTTGCATAGAGTTTACTAAAATACATGTTAATAAGCCAAAATTTAGATCCAAGTAGGAAGATTCTGTCTTCTCATATCCTGAAGTGTATGGTGGACTCAGAAAAGTAGAACCTACTGCATTGTATAGAGCAATGACCTCTGAAATTGATTTGGTTTCTGAAAATAGAAAGATCAACTGCACACAGTAGCCAAATCTCATACCCACAGTAGCAGTATTCAGCCTTTAATTAAGAAAAATCACAAGGCCAGTGGTGACATCAACAAAACATCCCTTATGCTGACCTACAGATGGACTCTAACATCTTCTTCCCTAACCCTGAATTGCGGGCATTGCATTTCCACTGTCAATTTCAACTGTCTCTTTGGCTGTGCAGAGAGGTCTGCTGAGTGGGTCTCTGGTACTAACTGCACTGTCATTCAGCATTCTGCATACCTAGGCAAAGCAGTGCCTAGAAACATGTCAGGTATAAAGAAGGAAGAGCCTCATGTGACCCAAGTGCAGACAGAAGATATGGCATAGACAGAGTGCAAGTCACCTAGCCATAAATCTGGCTATGGGTGACAAAGGGTAGATGAACTCTTTTGGCCTCAGTTTCCCCATCTGTAAAAAAAAGGGATCGTGATACCGCTTTTCTCCGTGAACCGAAATGCATGAAGTTGGGATAGTGTCTGGCATGGCCACCATTGGTTTAGCATTAGTTTGAGATGGCCAATATTTTCTCACGCCTGCCTCCGGAACCTCACATTGTCATCACACAACAACACAGACCTAGACATATCTGACTGCTTTTTTTGCTACTAGAAAATTCATATGCCTTCAGCACTTTCAATTTGTCCTCCTGGTTTTGAAATCTGGGGCCACATATTCTGTGTATCCTTAATTCTGAGGACTTAAAAAAAACCATGCAGTGATAATGAATTCTTAAAATCCATCCTACTGAAGTTCTGAATGGGCACTCATGGAAAAACAACTCTCTACAACTTAGTTCCTGGGTGTGTAAAAGCTTTCTCCACATATTGCTTTCAGTAGCTAACTGACACCATTAATCAACACTTGTCAATCATACAACTCTGTACTGAAAAATGAAGATAATTTTCCTTAACCTCCCTCCACCACTAATGATTGTAGTCATTCTGAGGTTATAATCATAAAACTGGACTTTTATTTCTCATGGCTGCATTGACACCATAATTTGGATGGGGGTGTGGCAGTGGTGGGAGGAGACTCAAGTTGATCTAGACATAAGACACAGTGGTGGCGTATAGAACAGGAGAAATAGCAGCTGCAGCAGCTGCAGCTCTGAGAGGCTTATCCAAGTACATAGCTTCCTTTGCCCCTTAGCTGTCAACACTTGGAACAGTTATTGCTGTCACACACAAGAAGCAAGGTCAGAGTAGGCCATCCAGACGTAGCAGTCATCGCTGTTTCTTTGTTACCATTCCAGCAACAGGTTAAAGGCTCTCTACCAGCTCACAGTTCTGTGATTCAGATGTAGTCCTCTAATGTAGAGATCATACCCATCCTAACCCTGGGCTTTCTATAAAAACAGTGCTGTTTGAAGATCACCTTCAAGGTCATTCCCACAGGCAAGCTGGATCGGGAGTGCAATATTAACCCTTTGCTGGTTGTCTTTCTGCTAGGGCTTCCAGAATAGAATACCATAGAATGGGTGATTTGTCTCTACATAAGTTTATTTCTCACTGTCTAGAGTCTGGAAGACAAAATCAAGGTATTGGTGAGACTGTTTCCTTCCAAGACCTCTCCTTGGCTTTGATATCATTATCTTCTTGATGGTTCTTAATCGGGGCCTTTCTTCTGTGTGAGAACAACCATCCCCTCTTTGATAAGGACATCAATTACATTCGATTATGTTCTCATTCTTAAGACCTTGTCTAGCCTTGACCCTTCTTTAAAGTCCCTAGATACCCAATTCATATTGATGTTTAAGGCTTCAAAAGCTTAATTAAAGAATGTGGAAAAACATAGTTCACATTCCCTGGCTTCAAATTTATGTCTTTTCATCACATCTAAGATTTCATCTCTGTGATCCTATAGAATTTTGATTTTACTCAACATTATTAACAACCATCTCTGCCATTAGTTGGGCTTCAATCCAAAGTGTAGATTATATCACCTATTATTAAGAGTCCCCTTCAGGGTGCATATTGTGGTACTGATGTTACATATAAAAAGACTAAGACCTAAGGAGAACTTGGGGAGACTACACAGTCAATGATCTGCAACAACAATCAGTTCATGCTTCCTTGTTCCTGTTTGTTTGCGTCCCTATCCCAGGTCAAACTGTGCCCAGCATCAGTGTGGCCTGTGACTATTTGTAATTCCATCAGTATTAACCTGTAGGCAAAAACAGAGTCTAGGGTTTAGAAAAACAGATTAAGAGTACTGTGGTTCTTGCGAAGGACCTAGGATTTGGTTCCCAATACTCATATGGTGATCCACAGCTGTTGTAATTTAATTCCATAAAACCTGAGACCGTCTTGTCTGAACACTACATATACTTGGTTCACATTCATACAAGCAAGCAAAACACTTATACACGTAAAAATCCTGTAAAAGAGGGATGTCCTTATACATCAGTCTAGAAATGCTTTTTCTTGTACTTTACTGACAAAACCTACCAATTAATCCATGGTTTCACCCCCTTGAGCATCCTGTACTGCTCCCATTTCACTTTTCTCCTTCTCTCCTGCCCGCCACCATGCAGGGGAACACCCCATAACCCATGGAGCTTCTCTCCATGGACATGTTTTTCTATTCTATTTCTGTCCCTTCTCAGTGTGTTCCATTTTAACTGTTTCACTTAAGATTGATCTTTCTCCAACTCCACATCCCACTTAACCCTGCTTGACTGTTTTTCCCATAGTGGTCGCCACCTTCTAACATGCAATTTATATACTGAGTTTCCTGTTAAATTTCTCTATGCTGCAAGGGCAGAGACCTTTTCATAGTAGTAACACACACACACACACACACACACACACACACACACACACATTTCTAAAGGGGACTGGTTCAAGTGTACGGGGTTTAATGTGATTTAATGTGATTTCTGGCTATCATGAACATTCTGGTGTCAAACTTATCACTTTAGATACTGTTAGCTCTGGGTTTGAAGATGATGTCTTTTTATAATTCCTCTCAATCATCATTCCCAAACTTATTTTTAATAGAACACCTGATTATTTTCCCAAAATGTTCTGTGCACTTGATGGTTGTATTACTCATTATAGGTAGCTACAACACTTTCGTAATTAATCTTTAATTGCAATACTTGCATAGCATTGCAGATGAAAAATGATATACAAATTAAACCCACATCTCACCTTGGATAATTATCACAGGTCTGACTAATGTGCATGAAGCCCTGGCATGGCAGGGGGCTCTTCCCAATGACAATGTGTTGATTTTCTAATTAAACAAAGGTTAAGTAGCATTTTCACTTGAAGACCTATAATTTAAACTTATGACATTTGCCACCAAGAAAGATTTCTACAAAGCAGTAAATTGAACTCAACTTCTACTGGTTCTGGTGCATTAACATCTTTTGCATAATATATAATGACCATGTTCAGGATAAAAGATTTTTTTCCTCATATCAAGTAGATCAGAAAATGTACTTTCTAGCTCACTGATCCATTTAAATAAATCAGGAGGCCACCTAGGAAAGAAAAGAGCTTAACTTAGTGCAGACAGAAATGGCACTTCACTCAACTGCTTTATAAATTAAGAGGGAATTTTTTAAAACTTAGTTTAATGAGTGAATAAATGTAAATTACACTATACTGACATATTATGGCCACAGGGCTTGGGATATGGCTCAGAGTGCTCGCCTGGCATGCTCAAGGTTCTGGATTTAATACAGAGTATTGTGCAAAGTGAAATAGACAAGGAGGCAAGGAGGCAAAAGGAGAACAAAGAGAGTAAAGGAAGAACAAAGGAAGGAAGGAGGGAGGGATCAAAATGCTAAAAGAAATAAATTTTCAAAGATGTTACATATATAATGTTATATGTAATACATATGTTTATATAATATATATAATTAAATAATTGCTGTATGTTGCCAAAAGTCTTTACAAACATGATCTCAAAAGCAGGAGTCATAGAAATAAGTAGGCCGGTGTGACTTCACAACCATTCAAAACTTTTTTTTTTTTTTTTTTTTTTTAACAGACACAACTTTTTAATAGTGAACAGTGGGCCTTACGCGTGCCGGGGAAATGCACACCACGTGCTGAAACATATCCACAGATATCTTTTGACTCTTCGTTTTGAAACAGGGGCTCTCTAAGTAGCTCACACAAGACTTGAACTTGAGATCCTCCTGCCTCAGCCTCCTATGGAACTGAAATTATAGGCCTGCACCCCCAGGCCTGGTTCTTCTACAAAGCTTACCTAGAAACAAAACTGTCTCTTTGCTTAGATAGATGTGTACTTATCAAACATCACAGGACACCACCTCAGTGATAGAAAGCTGGAAGAAAGGAGTCTATTTACAGTGAGACTTGGGCAACGTCTGCGTCTTATGCAAACCACCTACTGTTTCATTGATGAGTTCATTGCACGCTGTAGCTAATCAGTAAGAAGTACTTCCTGGGTGAGGATGATGCCCATCTGAAGACAATGAGGTGGGCAGGAGGGATACAGGGTACAGACGTCCGCCGTGAGAATGCCGTCTGCAGGACACAGGGAGGCACTGGCTTCAGCTAAGTGCAACTGCCATTCACCCTGAGCCTTCATCTCATGTTCTGGGAATCTTGAGGGGATGGCAACTGGGCTTTTCCAAATTGTGACTTCTCTGGTGTGCCTGGTGCAGAGGTTCTGTTCCCATCATTCTGTTCAGCAACGGCGATGATCTCGCGGTACACATAGCTTTCTACCGGAGAGAGGTAGCAAATGTCCCACAATCTGAATACGGCTTAAAGGGAATGTATTCAGTGACTTACAGGGTTGCTCACCCACTCCTCCTTCCCTTCTTCCTCCTTCACTCTTTTTTTTCTATCTTTTTTTTTTATTAACTTGAATATTTCTTATATACATTTAGTGTTATTCCCTTTCCCGGTTTCGGGCAAACATCCCCCCTCCCTTCATATGGGTGTTCCTCCCACCCTCCCCCATTGCCCCCCCCCAACAGTCTAGTTCACTGGGGGGTAAGTCTTTACAGGACCAAGGGCTTTCCTTTCCTCTGGTGGTTTTACTAGGCTATTCATTGCTACCTATGAGGTTAGAGTCCAGGGTCAGTCCATGTATAGTCTTTAGGTAGTGGCTTAGTCCCTGGAAGCTCTGGTGGCTTGGCATTGTTGTACATATAGGTTCTCGAGCCCCTTCAAGCTCTTCCAGTTCTTTCTCTGATTCCTTCAACGGGGGTCCTATTCTCAGTTCAGAGGTTTGCTGCTGGCATTTGCTGTATTCTGGCTGTGTCTCTCAGGAGCAATCTACACTTCTGCACTTCTTTGCTTCATCCATCTTGTCTAATTGGGTGGCTGTATATATATGGGCCACATGTGGGGCAGGCTCTGAATGGATGTTCCTTCAGTCTCTGTTTTAATCTTTGCCTCTCTCTTCCCTGCCAAGGGTATTCTTGTTCCCCCCTTTTAAAGAAGGGTGAAACATTCACATTTTGATCATCCGTCTTGAGTTTCATTTGTTCTAGGCATCTAGGGTAATTCAGGCATTTGGGCTATAGCCACTTATCAATGAGTGCATACCATGTATGTCTTTCTGTGATTGGGTTAGCTCACTCAGGATGATATTTTCCAGTTCCAACCATTTGCCTACAAATTTCATAAACTCGTTGTTTTTGATAGCTGAGTAATATTTCATTGTGTAGATATACCACATTTTCTGTATCCATTCCTCTGTTGAAGGGCATCTGGGTTCTTTCCAGCTTCTGGCTATTATAAATAAGGCTGCGATGAACATAGTGGAGCACGTGTCTTTTTTATATGTTGGGGCATCTTTTGGGTATATGCCCAAGAGAGGGATAGCTGGATCCTCAGGCAGTTTAATGTCCAATTTTCTGAGGAACCTCCAGACTGATTTCCAGAATGGTTGTACCAGTCTGCAATCCCACCAACAATGGAGGAGTGTTCCTCTTTCTCCACATCCTCGCCAGCATTTGCTGTCACCTGAGTTTTTGATCTTAGTCATTCTCACTGGTGTGAGGTGAAATCTCAGGGTTGTTTTCATTTGCATTTCCCTGATGACTAAAGATGTTGAACATTTCTTTAGGTGTTTCTCAGCCATTTGGCATTCCTCAGCTGTGAATTCTTTGTTTAGCTCTGAACCCCATTTTTTTAATAGGGTTATTTGTCTCGCTGCGGTCTAACTTTTGAGTTCTTTGTATATTTTTTTGGATATAAGGCCTCTATCTGTTGTAGGATTGGTAAAGATCTTTTCCCAATCTGTTGGTTGCCGTTTGTCCTAACCACAGTGTCCTTTGCCTTACAGAAGCTTTGCAGTTTTATGAGATCCCATTTAACGATTATTGATCTTAGAGCATAAGCCATTGGTGTTTTGTTCAGGAAATTTTTTCCAGTGCCCATGTGTTCCAGATGCTTCCCTAGTTTTTCTTCTATTAGTTTGAGTGTGTCTGGTTTGATGTGGAGGTCCTTGATCCACTTGGACTTAAGCTTTGTACAGGGTGATAAGCATGGATCGATCTGCATTCTTCTACATGTTGACCTCCAGTTGAACCAGCACCATTTGCTGAAAATGCTATCTTTTTTCCATTGGATGGATTTGGCTCCTTTGTCAAAAATCAAGTGACCATAGGTGTGTGGATTCATTTCTGGGTCTTCAATTCTGTTCCATTGGTCTATCTGTCTGTCTCTGTACCAGTACCATGCAGTTTTTATCACTATTGCTCTGTAATACTGCTTGAGTTCAGGGATAGTGATTCCCCCTGAAGTCCTTTTTATTGTTGAGGATAGTTTTAGCTATCCTGGGTTTTTGTTATTCCAGATGAATTTGCAAATTGTTCTGTCTAACTCTTTGAAGAATTGGATTGGTATTTTGATGGGATTGCATTGAATCTGTACATTGCTTTTGGTGAAATGGCCATTTTTACTATATTAATCCTGCCAATCCATGAGCATGGGAGATCTTTCCATCTTCTGAGGTCTTCTTCAATTTCTTTCTTCAGAGTCTTGAAGTTCTTGTTGTACAAATCTTTTACTTGCTTGGTTAAAGTCACACCAAGGTATTTTATATTATTTGGGTCTATTATGAAGGGTGTCGTTTCCCTAATTTCTTTTCGACTTGTTTCTTTTTTGTAGAGGAAGGCTACTGATTTATTTGAGTTAATTTTACCCAGCCACTTTGCTGAAGTTGTTTATCAGCTTTAGTAGTTCTCTGGTGGAACTTTTGGCATCACTTAAATATACTATCATATCATCTGCAAATAGTGATATTTTGACTTCTTCTTTTCCGATCTGTATCCCCTTGATCTCCTTTTGTTGTCTGATTGCTCTGGCTAGAACTTCAAGAACTATTTTGAATAAGTAGGGAGAGAGTGGGCAGCCTTGTCTAATCCCTGATTTTAGTGGGATTGTAAGTTTCTCTCCATTTAGTTTAATGTTAGCAACTGGTTTTGTATATAGCTTTTACTATGTTTAGGTATGGGCTTGTATTCCTATTCTTTTTTTTTATCATGAAGGGTGTTGAATTTTGTCAAATGCTTTCAGCATCTAATGAAATGATCATGTGGTTTGTTCTTTCAGTTTGTTTATATAATGGATCACGTTGATGGTTTTCCGTATATTAAACCATCCCCTGCATGCCTGGGATGAAACCTACTTGATCATGGTGGATGATTGTTTTGATGTGCTCTTGGATTCGGTTTGCCAGAATTTTGTTGAGTATTTTTTGCATCAATGTTCATAGGGAAATTGGTCTGAAGTTCTCTTTCTTTGTTGGGTCTTTGTGTGGTTTAGGTATAAGAGTAATTGTGGCTTCATAGAAGGAACTCGGTAGTGCTCCATCTGTTTCAATTTTGTGGAATAGTTTGGATAATATTGGTATGAGGTCTTCTATGAAGGTTTGATAGAATTCTGCACTAAACCCATCTGGACCTGGGCTCTTTTTAGTTGGGAGACCTTTAATGACTGCTTCTATTTCCTTAGGAGTTATGGGGTTGTTTAACTGGTTTATCTGTTCTGATTTAACTTCGTACCTGGTATCTGTCTAGAAATTGTCCATTTCCTGTAGATTTTCAAGTTTTGTTGAATATAGGCTTTTTATAGTAAGATCTGATGATTTTTTGAATTTCCTCTGAATCTGTAGTTATGTCTCCCTTTTCATTTCTGATTTTGTTAATTTGGACACACTCTCTGTGTCCTCTCGTTAATCTGGCTAGGGTTTATCTATCTTGTTGATTTTCTCAAAGAACCAACTTTTGGTTCTGTTGATTCTTTCTATGGTCCTTTTTTGTTTCTACTTGGTTGATTTCAGCTCTGGGTTTGATTATTTCCTGTCTTCTTCTCCTCCTGGGTGTATTTGCTTCTTTTTGTTCTAGAGCTTTTAGGTGTGCTGTCAAGCTGCTGACATATGCTCTTTCCTGTTTCTTTCTGCAGCCACTCAGCGCTATGAGATTTCCTCTTAGCACAACTTTCATTGTGTCCCATAAGTTTGGGTATGTTGTACCTTCATTTTCATTAAATTCTAAAAAGTTTTTAATTTCTTTCTTTATTTCTTCCTTGACCAGGCTATCATTGAGTAGAGCATTGTTCAGTTTCCACGTATATGTGGGCATTCTTCCCTTATTGTTATTGAAGACCAGCTTTAGGCCGTGGTGGTCCGATAGCACGCATGGGATTATTTCTATCTTTCTGTATCTGTTGAGGCCTGTTTTTTGACCAATTATATGGTCAATTTTGGAGAAAGTACCATGAGGAGCTGAGAAGAAGGTATATCCTTTTGCTTTAGGGTAGAACGTTCTATAAATATCCGTTAAGTCCATTTGGCTCATGACTTCTCTTAGTCTGTCTACGTCTCTGTTTAATTTCTGTTTCCATGATCTGTCCATTGATGAGAGTGGGGTGTTGAAATCTCCTACTATTATTGTGTGAGGTGCAATGTGTTTTGAGCTTTAGTAAGGTTTCTTTTATTTATGTAGGTGCCCTTGTATTTGGGGCATAGATATTTAGGATTGAGAGTTCATCTTGGTGGATTTTTCCTTTGATGAATATAAAGTGTCCTTCCTTATCTTTTTTGATGACTTTTAGTTGGAAATTGATTTTATTTGATATTAGAATGGCTACTCCAGCTTGCTTCTTCTGACCATTTGCTTGGAAAGTTGTTTCCCAGCCTTTCACTCTGAGGTAGTGTCTGTCTTTGTCTCTGAGGTGTGTTTCCTGTAGGCAGCAGAATGCAGGGTCCTCGTTGCGTATCCAGTTTGTTAATCTATGTCTTTTTATTGGGGAGTTGAGGCCATTGATGTTGAGAGAAATTAAGGAATAGTGATTATTGCTTCCTGTTATATTCATATTTGGATGTGAGGTTGTGTTTGTGTGCTTTTCTTCTCTTTGTTTTGTTGCCAAGACGATTAGTTTCTTGCCTCTTCTTGGGTATAGCTTGCCTCCTTATGTTGGGCTTTACCATTTATTATCCTTTGTAGTGCTGGATTTGTAGAAAGATATTGTGTAAATTTGGTTTTGTCATGGAATATCTTGGTTTCTCCATCTATGTTAATTGAGAGTTTTGCAGGATACAGTAGCCTGGGCTGGCATTTGTGTTCTCTTAGGGTCTGTATGACATCAGTCCAGGATCTTCTGGCCTTCATAGTTTCTGGCGAGAAGTCTGGTGTGATTCTGATAGGTCTGCCTTTATATGTTACTTGACCTTTTTCCTTACTGCTTTTTAATATTCTTTCTTTTATTTTGTGCGTTTGGTGTTTTGACTATTATGTGACGGAGGTGTTTTTTTCTGGTCCAATCTATTTGGAGTTCTGTAGGCTTTTGTATGCCTATGGGTATCTCTTTTTTAGGTTAGGAAGTTTTTTCTTCTATGATTTTGTTGAAGATATTTACTGGTCCTTTGAGCTGGGAGTCTTCACTCTCTTCTATACCTATTATCCTTAGGTTTGATCTTCTCATTGAGTCCTGGATTTTCCTGTATGTTTTGGACCAGTAGCTTTTTTCCGCTTTACATTATCTTTGACAGTTGAGTCAATGATTTCTATGGAATCTTCTGCTCCTGAGATTCTCTTCCATCTCTTGTATTTTGTTGGTGAAGCTTGTATCTACAGCTCCTTGTCTCTTCTTTTGGTTTTCTATATCCAGGGTTATTTCCATGTGTTCTTTCTTGATTGCTCCTATTTCCATTTTTAATTCCTTCAACTGTTTGATTGTGTTTTCCTGGAATTCTTTCAGGGATTTTTGCCATTCCTCTCTGTAGGCTTCTACTTGTTTATTAATGTTTTCCTGTGTTTCTCTAAGGGAGTTCTTCACGTCTTTCTTGAAGTCCTCCAGCATCATGATCAAATATGATTTTGAAACTAGATCTTGCTTTTCTGGTGTGTTTGGATATTCCATGCTTGTTTTGGTGGGAGAATTGGGCTCCGATGATGCCATGTAGTCTTGGTTTCTGTTGCTTGTGTTCCTGCGCTTGCCTCTCGCCATCAGATTATCTCTAGTGTTACTTTGTTCTGCTAATTCTGACAGTGGCTAGACTGTCCTATAAGCCTGTGTGTCAGGAGTGCTGTAGATCTGTTTTACTGTTTTCTTTCAGCCAGTTATGGGGACAGAGTGTTCTGCTTTCGTGTGTGTAGTTTTGTCCCTCTACAGGTCTTCAGCTGTTCCTGTGGGCCTGTGTCTTGAGTTCACCAGGCAGGTCACTTGCAGCAGCAAAGTTGGTCTTACCTGTTTATCCGGTCTGTTTCCTTCAGGTTCCGGCGGTGTCTCAGGCAGGGCTCCTGCCTCACCTGGGCCCTCTCCCACGGGAGCCCAGAGGCCTTATACAGTTTCCTCTTGGGCCAGGGATGTGGGCAGGGGTGGGCAGTGTTGGTGGTCTCTTCTGCTCTGCAGCCTCAGGAGTGCCCACCTGACCAGGCGGTAAGGTATCTCTCCCACGGGTTCTGGGAGCAGAGAGCTGCCTGCGGCCGGGATCCGGGTGTGGGACTTCCGTAAACACAGGGCGTGCCTGGTCCTAGAGGGAATCTGCCTCTGTTGTCCCGATTCCACCCGGCAAGTCACTTGCAGCAGATAAGTTAGTCTTACCTGTGGCCCTGAGGCTCAGGTTTGCTCGGGGGGTTCTGCCCACGGGCTCTCTGCGGTGGCAGCGACCAGGAAGATCTGCGCCGCCTCTTCCGGGAGCCTCCGTGCACCAGGGTTCCAGATGGCCTCCGGTGTTTTCCTCTGGAATCAGTAATGTGTGTAGAGAGCAGTCTCTTCTGGTTTCGCAGGCGTGTCTGCCTCTCTGAAGGTTTAGCTCTCCCTCCCACGGGACTTGGGTGCAGAGAACTGTTTATCCGGTCTGTTTCCTCTCAAAACTTTTTTTAAGGAAATAAAGTACCATATACAATTTAGAAAGCATAAACTAGAGGAAATGACTACAAAATTCACAGTAAAGAGTTAAACCCCAAACTATTATCATCAACCAGTAAAAATACACCATCTTCTATCTACTCCAAAAGCAAAACCATGAAGCAACAGTTTAAAAATAAGAAAAGAACAATACAAAAATTCATTTTAATAATTAAAACAGTAAATTTGTTCCCATTTAGTTGAACTGATGAGTCCCCATATCAGGATTATGCGAAGCAAGTATGCATTTCATTTTATTTTGATACAATATAAATTAGTTCATTTTTCTTAAGGGACTTTCAAATATACTGGCAGTAAAGTACTTGCTACACAAGCATCAGGACCTGGGTTTGGAACACCAGCACCCAGGGAAAAACCTGGAAGCATGCACCTGTAATCCCAGCTTGAGATGTCGGAGACAGGAGGATCACTAGGATTTACTGGCCAGCCAGTTTAGCCAGTTGGTAAACTCCAAGTGCAAAGAGACCATGGCTCAAAAATAAGATAGAAAGCAACTGAGGAGGAGAATTCTGGTCTCTATTCATGCAAAAGCACCTGCACATATATTTCATGTGCACGCACATGCAGACAGACAGACAAACAGACAGACACACACACACAGCACAATCGTTAAATCTAAGAAAAAACTGAGAAACTATGCTGAGATGTTTACAAACTTCATACTATTAGAATAGCCTATAAAATTAAAGTTCCATTAGCAGTGGAATGGCAGAAGGAGTGACAGCTTTGCTACAAAGATGTGTTGTCAAATATTAATCAAGATGTTCTGGCTATGCTTGTAGTGTTAGGGGAAATATGTCATGCGTCGAGAAGGAAATTTGAGAACAATGTCTGTTATGGTCCTGTTTCTTTATGTCTTTTCTTTTTTTACACTCATGTGTGTTTAGAGATAAAAGTAGGGGCTAGGGAGATTGTTCAGTGGTTAAGACCACTGGCTGCTCTTCCAGAGGAACTGAGTCAAATCCCCAGCATCCACATGGTGCTTTAGAACTATCTATAACTCCAGTTCCGGGGGTCCAGTAACATCTTCTGGCCTCCATGGCACGGCATTCAGGTCCTAGTCAGACACAGAGGCTGGCAAAACACCCACACATAAAATAAAAATGAAAGTTAAAAATATTTTAAGTACTAAAGGTTGTCTCCTAAAAGTAGTTAGTTATGTGGCAACCAGGTTTAGTTATGCATCTTGCTTATCGATAGATAGATAGATAGATAGATAGATAGATAGATAGATAGATAGATAGATAGATAGATGATAGATAGATATGATAGACAAAACAGATATTCAGTATATATGCATATGTATATATGATTTGTGCAACCTAGAACTACTCCATGGATAACTAAGCAAATATGAGAGGGGAATATCTAAAAACAAGACTTTTTTATTTTTTTCAGCATATTTCTGATAGGGTTTAATTGTCTTAATTGACTGGTGGTGAAAATTCAAATAGCTATGCACTTATGTAATAAAAGGCCCTTTGGAAAATCCCTCACTGCAAGAACAAAAACCAGAGCAGCAAAAGTGGTGGGAGCCAAATTGAAATTCTAGCACACAAAGGGTGACTAATGGGTTGAATTACTTCCAAATCAGGCAGAGGCTCTAATTCTCTCCAGCACAGAGGTGTGAGGCTGTGCTGACAAGCAGATGGCAGGATGGGAAATCCTTCAAAGTGGTTGTGTTTAATAACTTGGTTTGCTATTTACTAGTGCATAGCTTTGATCCAAAAGGACACTGGATTCTCTTCAATCCTCTATTCAAATATTTTATAAAAACAAGATGCTACTTTAGAGAGTGCTTATTCAAATCAATATATGACCCAAGGAAAGCACTGTGAGGTTTGGTCTCAAAAAGGCAGAAGGATTCACTTGCCATCTCCCTGGGGAGGATGTGTGGACACATGCAGATTCTAATCCATCCTGTGACGGAGTCTTTGGTCCACTAGTTCTGCCCAATGAATGTACAGTCGTGCACTTTTGGCCAGGATGACAGGTCAAGTGATCTGACTGCATCTCTAGCAGGGTAATTTCATCTAAACAACAGAGACCTATTGATCTTTCCACCTGTGTGTATGTGCACACCTGTGTTTTGTGCATTGTCTGTCTGTCTGTGCAGACATACATGCTTTGATGTACAAGAGTTGACATTTCATATCTTCCTCTTTCTTCCCACCTTACATTTAAGACAAGGTCTTTCACTGAACCTGCAGCTCGACATTTTGGATAGACCAGCTAACTGGTGATCCCTAGACATCCACCTGTCTCCCATAACACAGCACTGCTGGTTACACACAATGCTGCCATGCCTGGCTCTTAAATGGATGCTAAGGATCTGAACTCGAGTTCTTACGCTGCGAGCACTTTAGCATCTCCACAGCATACCTTTTTTTTTTTTAACTTATTGAGAGTTTTATTAAGGAATTGGCTCAAGGGGTTATTAAAACTAAGAAATGTAAGTCTGCTGTGTGGAAGTTAGAGAAACAAGAAAATTGGCAATATAATTCACTACAAGCTCCAGAGTCCAAGAATAAGGACTGCCAGTTCTGAGGGCAGTGAAAACAGATGTCTCAAATTGGAGAGAGAAAATTCAAACTTCCTCTGTCCTTGTCTTACAGATGAAGCCAACATGCATTGTCAAGGGTACTCTCCTGCACTCAGCCTAGTGAATGAGATGTTTCCGTTTCAGACAGACAGACAGACAGACAGACACACACACAGATATACACAGACACACACACACAGACACACACACACAGATACACACACACACACACACACAGACACACACACACACACACACACACACACACACACACACACACACACACACACACACACACACACCGTGCTGAAGAATGATGTTTGATCAACCATCTTGGCTCTTTTTTGCCAGCACTGACTTTTTCTTTTGTTCATATAGAAAATGGAGGATTTTATTATGACACCTTCATATACATGTATCATTATATTTTGCTCACAGTAACTGTTCACCACTTTCCCTCATCCATCCCCTTCACTTGCCTCCTTCCCTTCAACAATAAACTTCCCTTTCTGTTCTCTGTTTTTATGCCATATTAATATATATGCATGTTTATATCATAATATATCATGTCATATACAATATATGCTGCCATATGTAATATCATTTTATATACTATATATAGTCAGATGTATTAAAATCTGCACCCATAATATAGACTGCTTCATTTTTAAAGTATCCACATATACATAACATAAATGATTACAACTGTGGGGAACCTGGTCTAATACTTTGTTTCTGTATTAGATGATTATCACTAGCCAATGAAACCATAGATAGGCTCAGGAATAAGACAAATCTGATACACACTTTCTGTTTGGAAGCTATAAGTCCTCGAGTAAAGTTTTTATCTTCTCAGGGCCTCAATTTTCATTGCCTGTACAATGGGAATAATAATGTCAATACCTTCCTTTGCAGGTTGTGGTGAGGATCAAATGAATGACAATTACCTTATGTACTTATAAGAAGTGCACAGCTGTTTATTAGCCACTGACTTGGGGGAAAAGTGGAAATGATGTAAATATAGTACCCATGTTTGAAATTATCCAAAGAATAAAATTTTAAATTAAATAAATAATAAAGATACACAGAACCAAACATATATCCAAAGACAAACTTGGTTTTAGTTTTAATAATAGTATTTTCTTTTTTAAAATTTCATCAGAAATGCCTTCCGGTAATTCTACATATGATCCATTTTAGACCTGTTTCCAACTCTTATATCAGCTTTAAGATACAGATATGAGCACCCACTTTATCAGCTGTTAAAGAAAACCACAGCTATGGGAGACTATTACAGACTCAGTTAAGTCCACCTGTGAAACAATGTTATCATGCGTCCTTATATGTATGTTAGAGCCTCTTTACTATGTTCATGCTTGTAAACCTCAGTTCTACTCTGTAACTTACTCCAGAAGACATAATGATCATCACTGCGTGTCACATGTCTTCTTCATTTATTTTTAAATTTAACCTTCTATTTCATATGTTATACATGTACCATGATCATATCCCCCTCTCTTACCCCTCATCCATCCCGTAGACCCCTTTTTTCATCTCAACTAGTTCTTTTTATACTTTCTTGTCTTCTCTTGCCCTGCAAGGATTACTTGCATGAGCATGGGTTAGGAGTCATTTACTGAAGGCATGGGCCATTTACCAATGGATACACTACTGGAGGAAACGATACTTCCTCTTCCAACAACAGTAACCACAAATAGATGGTCATGGAAGGGTAGGACCTCAAGAGCTTCATCCCCATCCATGTCAGAATGCTGAAGGGCTCAATTCTGCACAGATCTTATGCAGGTATCCACGCTGCTGGGTATCATGATAATAGCACATATGACAAAAAAAACAGAGAACAAAAAGGAAACTTTATTGTTGAAGGAAAGGGGACAAGTGAAGGGAATGGATGAGAGAGGGTGGTGGGGAGAGTGACTATGAGTAAAGTACAATGATACATGTCTATGAAGGTGTCATAATAAACTCCACCATTTTGTATATGGGATAAAGAAAAGTCAGTGATAGCTAAAAAGAGCCAAAATGAGCCAAAATGGCTACTCAAGTATTACTCTTTAGCATGGCGTGTGTGTGTGTGTGTGTGTGTGTGTGTGTGTGTTCATGTATATGTGATTGTAAGTTATCCCAAAAAACAGCATTTCACAGTTATGTCTTAAAATGACATGAGGAAAAGCAATGGAATCCAACCTCAAATATTGATAACTGTAATATACTGATTTCTGTGTAGTCCATTCATACTTCTAGCCAAGACATCCTGAGTACCTTAATGTGAACTTCAAAGCAAAACAATTCATAAGACAAGAATCACCAAGTACAATGACATTTCAAATGAATTTATGCCTCCTGACTAATTGACTTACTTAACTATGCTAATGTATTCATGTCTCTCTGCTTTATAGTTCAACAGATAATGCTATAGAACTGAACACTCTGAGATTAAAGAAAAAAATAAGCCTCTTTTCCGTAAGAATCCAGATTATACATTTTTACATATCTACAAACATTTTGTTTCAGTGTCAAGTTTATTTCTTCTCATAAGACAGCCTCTTTTAATTAGACACTACACCCTGAGGGAAAAGCTTCAACTCTTTCTGTTTAGACAGCACCAACTCGAAAGGAAAAAAGACAAGTTGTGCTTATCAACTCTCTCCTGCTACAGTTTCCTAAACATGCTGAGAGAAAAGGCAGTTGCAGAGGCCTTTTGAACTCTGTTCAAAGAACCCATCTGAACTCTGTGCTTTCTGTCATTTCCAGGCGGTGCTGGGGGCCAGCAGGGCTTCCTGGGCTGCATTCGCTCCTTGAGGATGAATGGAGTGACACTTGACTTAGAAGAAAGGGCAAAGGTCACATCTGGGTTCAAATCTGGATGCTCCGGCCATTGTACCAGCTATGGGGCTAACTGTGAAAATGGAGGCAAATGCATCGAAAAATACCATGGCTACTCCTGTGACTGCTCTAAGACAGCCTATGATGGGACATTCTGCAACAAAGGTATGGTGGAGATGACTTCCAATGCAATCTTTATACATCTTTATAAGACTAAATCGTCTATCTAGTGCTTCTATGGATGCAAATGGTTGTGTTTGTTTCTAAGGATAAGGTGAATGCCTCTCCCACCTTAAGAGAGATCATCTGATTATTCCTTACCTTTGTTGTTTACTAAAATAAGAGATCTGAACCTAGTACACAATTCCCCAGACCCCACACTGGCTAAAATATTACAATGTAAAGAGTCTCACCATGTTGTAATGATGATTGACGAAGTTCAGGAACTCTAAGGGAACTCAGGCTTAACCATCCCATATTAGCATCAATGGTCAAATGCAGCCCATTTATATTTGTGTGCCCTTGCCCCCACCAGTTCCTAAAGCTTGAGATTGTCTCTGCTCAGATTGTTAATACCATTATCATTATTACTCTTACTCAAAACACTTTTATAAGTGGTTCTCAACCTACAAAGATACTGAAATATCTTTGTATCTAGGTCAACCTAGAGTATCTTTTATTACAGTATTAGTCTAGTTTTAATGAACCCTTGAGTCTGTAGTAAATTCCACATGGACAATAAAAAATACAAGAAACCAATGCATATACAGGTGTGGTGGTTTCAATAGGAATGGCTCCATAGACTCATGTTTGAATACTTAGCCACAGGAAGTGGCACAATTAGGAGGTGTGGCCTTGACGAAGTAAGTATGGCATTGTTGAAAGAAATGTATCACTGTGAGGTTGGGCTTTGAGGTCACATATTCTCAAGCTAGGCCTCATGTGACAGTCTCCTGCTGCCTGTGGATCCAGATGTAGAACTCTCAGCTCCTTCCCAAGCACCATGTCTACCTGAATACTGCCATACTTTACATCATAATATAATGGATTAAACCTTTGAAACTGTAAGCTACCCCCAATTAAATGTTTTCTTTATAAAGATGGCTGTGGTCATGGTTTCACTTCATAGCAATAAAATCCCTAAGACAACATGTTTTCACTGGGATATATACTCTGTGATCACATGTGACTGAAAGAAATTCACTCCACTGGTGAAGCCTAATTTCCCATATTGCACTGTGTAAGTAACAATTTAAGGCAGGAAGAGTACAAAGAACGGCAGCTGGCACTTCTCCTAAGCCACAAAACCTTGTGAATCACTCTTCTCTTTCTAAATGAATGTATAGCATTTGGGGAAAGTTTGCTGTAAGCTGTTTCTTGTGTCTCTGTCTAAGAAGCTTTACATAAGTCCTCATTCATATTTTCAGGAATACATGGAGGGCTGTTTATGCTGGCATTATTCACATAAGACACCACACACAGAAGGAATTGTTCCACAATGTTTGCCTGTACATCCAGGCTGCTGTCTGGCAGGCCTAGAATATGAGCATACAAATTAGATCAGACAGGATTTGAAGAATGAGCATGAGACAAGAACAAAGGTGGAAAGGAATACCATTGCTGAAAAATACCAAGACACATTAACAGGGCCATTACATTGCATTTTTTCTGCTCAGAACAACATGCTTCTGTGATTTTCCTGTGGCGTACAATAGAATGGGCTTGCAGAACACATCAATTTTGCACTTGTAGAAATGACAGTCTTGCAATTACCATTCATTGTGCTTGATGTTAATTTAATGCAGTCCATTCCTTTGCCAACGTAATGTCTGAATGCAATCAAGTAAGTGCTAATGCCTGAGACATTGCACTGTGTAAGTAACAATTTAAAGCAAATCATGTTCCCCTTTTTATTGGAGAGTTAAGTTAAACACAGCAGTTCACACAAAACCTCTGGGGGTTAATAGGCAATGTTCATGCGGGGGCATCTCCTTTTACCTTTATCCAGCATCAGAAATAAAGGTAAGTGAAGGCTATATATTTCCTTTGATGTTGTCTCAAAGAGTTTGTACAAAAAGACATCTAAATATTCTCCTAGTGGCAACTTACAATGAATTTGCATTTGGCTCAATAGTTTTAACAAAAAGTAAATTTTAATTGAAAACTGTTAAGTATATTTGAAAACCATTTGTGAGCATCCATCTGGGAGACAAGTTCCTCCTTGTCTTGGTTAAGGTGACAGTAATACTAGTTCAGACATAAGAAGCAGCCACACCTATTTATGTACTCAGCAAGCTTCATCTAGTG
This sequence comes from Rattus rattus, assembly GCF_011064425.1. Classification (NCBI taxonomy): domain Eukaryota; kingdom Metazoa; phylum Chordata; class Mammalia; order Rodentia; family Muridae; genus Rattus; species Rattus rattus. Next base: position 93,674,749 of record NC_046159.1, on the reverse strand, counting down.
TCCATGATAGTATCTTCTTGCTGAACCTCCATTCTAGCTCTCCTTTTGTCTTCTCAGAACTCACCCTGGTAGCCTCATACCTGTACAGCAGTTCCTATGTCCACCCTCCCACTGGTACTACAACCAAACACATTAGCAAAAGAATAGGTTCAATTAAGGCTTTTCTGAGGTAATTCTTCCATGGTCTAGATGTAGAATATGCCCAGAATTTTCTAAGTAAATGAAGCTGGTCCCATTCCACCACACACAACCCAGATACATGGTTCTGTTTCAAACATGCACAGGTAGGGACAGCTCAGTGGTTAAGAGCACTTGCTGCTCCTGCCAAAAAAAAAAAAAAAAAAAAAAAAAAAAAAAAAAAAACCTCCCCATAATCCCAGATCCATGTGTTTCAGTGCCCTCTTCTGGCCTCTGTAAGAACCTGCCTTCATGTGCACATACCTACACAGAAACATATAAAAGAGTAAATGACAAAAATAAACCGTTTTGAGCACACACAGAGTAAAGAAAACAGCATACATAACAAAATATAACTGTGGGGATATTTGTTTTGTTTTGCAGAAAGGGGGGACAAGAGTGGGCCTTTTAAAACTTGTTTTTGCTTACCTATATTTCATATTCTTCACCCAATGATAAGTTATTTGTGATTTCATTACTTTTCTTCTTCGTGGGAAAAGAAGTAGAAGGAAGAACTCTTAGAGGGAATATTTAAGAAGTAGCTGAGTCTGATGAGAAAATGTCTACTGATTAACTAGAAATTATTGTGTAATCTAGTCATGTTATCTGGAATGAATGAGTTTCATGTCGAGTGAAAATTGATGATAATTAAGTTACTCTTGAAAATCCATCTCTCAATGCATTTAAAACAGCCTGCTGTTCGATGAACATCCAAAGAATTATATTTCAGTTCTCTCCAGCATTTTTGCATCTTAACAGGGGACACTCTGGAAACAGATATCACTAGACCACACAGCCCATCACATCATCTACCTTCAGAATACTATGGCTTTCCCATCATCTCAAAGTATTCACCAGCCAGCATCCATTTAACTCAGACGAGACAGGTTCATTACACAGAAAAACTCTCTGAGAACCCATTGACTGAGGCCTAGATACTCCCAGAATCAAAGGTTATCCCAGTCTTCAAAGCAATTATATCTGTGAGTGTGATATCCTCAACCTTCATTAGGAACCAAATGGATAGTTACTTCACTGTGGCAAAGATGAGTTTATTTTTCTAATTGAGTCTATTCTTTCTTGGACAATCAAATCTCCAATACATAAATATATTATGATTACCAAAGCCATTCTTAACAGCCATCATAAGTATGCCACATAGTTTGAAGTATATAATCTCTGTCTCCTATGTGACTTTATAGAAAATGAAAAGTAATAGATTTTTGAAGTTTAATGGGAGCCCCAAATTCATCTTCACCTGGAATCTCAGAGTTTTTATCCCCAGTTAGCAGTCACAGTTCAGGGTTAATGTAACTGAATTAGGGAAAAGTCTAAATTCTAAATGATAGCCCTTGTAAGAAGAAGGGAAGACTTGGAGACATACTGCTAGATAGATAAAAGAGCTGGAGATCGAAGTGATGGCGCCCCACAAGGGCTTCCTGCAGCCACCAGAGTCTGGAAGAGGTAAGAAAGAATTCTTCTCTAAAGTCTTGGAAAATACGTGTCTTAATTATTTAACAAACAGTTAAAGAATGTTAGTAGTCCATGTCCATTGCTATACTGAAACATCTCAAACTGGATGATTTTAAGAAAAGAAAGGAAGTTATTTGATTCATTGTTTAGAAGCTAGAACGTCCGAGATCAAATGACCCACATCTGGTGAGCACCTTCGTGATGTAATAGCCTCAGTAGGAAGAAAAATAGAAAAATGTGTGCAATAAAAAGAGTATAGAGGAAGCCAAATTCATACATTCATCAAAATCCTATCTCAAGATAACTAACTCATTTCCACCATCACTGCATTAATCCATTCAGGAAGGCAGAGCCCTGGAGACATAGTCACCTCCCCCATCTTATTTGTCAGTATATTTACAGTGAAGATTGAGTTCCCAAAGACACATTCAAAACATAGTAAACCCCTAATGTGCCTGGAAGCTTTGCTTATATCATTGAGTCTGACTATTGCAGACATTCTCAGAACATTTCAATGACTTATTCAAAATCAGAACATTGTGCAGTGCAGAGTCCTGTATCCCCTCTAACAGCAAAAAAAAAAAAAAAAAAAAAAAAAAACACTTCCTAATGATCCCTTTGCTTACCCAAGTTCAGCAAACCATTGGCATGGGATTGGGGGAGGGATTTTTAAAACATTTTCTAACCTTAGAAACTCCTATTTTAGTCTTAAGCTTTCCCTTGTTTGTTGCTTAGATAGGGTCAAACCTGGAGGCTCACAGGCATGAGACAGCTGAGAGATGGGTGGGCAGCTCAATCATCAGTGTTACCGTTGTTTTTGACGATACAGATGTGCATCCTCTGCTCTGAATAAGCACATCTCCTCTCCTTCTTGAGTTCTATGACATTGACGAAGATTTTATGATCTGTATTATTAATGGCCAGTTCAACTCTCTACTTAGAAAACGGATGATGGAATTAGGTCTGGTTTTGAATCCAATGTCCTTTCTTATCCATATGCTATAACCTTGAATAACTTGAATACAACTGAGCCTCATTTTCAAGAACACATGATATCTACTTCCTAAGGCCACTGTGACTATGATGATGACATTGTTATTCTGGATTTACTTATAAACAGAGAATCTAACACACTTAGTTCAATGGCAAATGCTATTTTGTATTCTCAGTACTTCATGCCTTCTTATTTATATTCCTTTTATTTTTACCTTAAAGCATACCATCTCCTAAGGCTTCTCTAGAATATTTTGCAGTCATGTGTGTATTTGGCATCTTTACAGCGGCAGTAGAACACTAAATTGTTCCTTTGGTACTTCAGGAACAATGGGAGTGTCATAAAATGACTCCTCCAATTAATATTAGACCAGTTAATAGTATACTGAAGGTGGAGTCTCCATATCTGAAGCACTGAAGGATTAAGATCCTGGAAGTTGAACCTAAAGACACTACCCACCATATCCTACAAAACCATCTATTAGCACAATTCTTGGTGTAAAGTGTGCACTTAGCCCCTTTGCCAAAGCCAAACTGAGTTACCATAGAAGTTCCTACTTCCTTCCTTTCTGATGGAAAGTTTAGCCTCAAATCCAGGTTTGACTTCTAACACATAGGATTACCCTCTTTTGGGATGGGAGAAGGTAGACAGGTCAACAGCAATTTCAAAACTACACAGTCATCTTCTCCACCACCTAAGGTATGGAACTCAGAGGCCACAGTAAATTTGGTTGACTGAATTGTACTGTAAATAGAGTTGAATAAAAACCAAATAAAGAAAGCCAATTAACATAAAATATTTTAAACAAGTGGACCGGGTAGAGAAGAAAGAGAGATTTGGCCTCTGTGTTTATGTTGTATGAACACAGCTAAGTTCTTGATAGCAATGAGTATTTTCACAGGTCTGCCTGTGTAGTCTTAAGAATCCCAGCTGGGAAAATAGTGTTCCACAAAACAAACACAGTCTTCCGCCAGGGAAGTGGAATAGTCCTCCATCAGAAAGAAGAGAGTGTCATGGGTGTCTTTTTCATTTGATAGATCTGGGAAAAAAACAAATATAAAGAGTTGAATTTCTTTCTTTTGTTCCCTTTAGTGTTATTTAAGAAGGAAAAAAATACTCTTCTCTTAATATATTTCTTTTTTAATTATTTTTATTAATTGTATTTTATTTACATTTTAAATGTTATCCCAGTTTCCCCTTCAAAAACCCGCTATCCCTCCCCACCCCAGCCCACCCCCACTTCTATGAGGCTACTCCCTCACCCACCCACCCACTCCCTCCCACCTCCCTGCCCTGGCATTCCCCTACACTGGGGCATAGAGCCTTGACAGGACCAAGGGCCTCTCCTCCCATGGATGCCCAACAAGACCATCCTCTGCTACATATGTGGATGGAGCCTAATATATTTCTTAAATCTACAGACCTTAGGTAATAATTTATAAGCCTCATGGGAACACAGAAAAATAATCTGCTTTTAAAAGCTTAGGATGATTTTTAAAAAGGAAGTGAGTGAAAAGAGTAAGGAGACAAAAAACAAGGATGTGTGGACAGGAGTCCACGCATGCTGATGAACAAGAAAGGAAGAAGGAAAGGAGGAAGGAAGGATAGACTGACAGAGAGAAGGAGGGAAGCAGGGAGGGAGGGAAGGAGGGGAGGAGGAAAGAAGGAAACAAGCAAACAAACTTTTGACCAGTTTCCAAATTCTAGAAGCTTCTGAGACTGCTGAATAGTTTAAGTGACTTTCTTCCAGAACTGTATGGTGGTAAAAGAGCATTTACTCTCCCCCTGGGTTCTCCTTGGGAATCTGGGTAGGAAAACCTGGCCAATTAACATTCTCAGAGGAAGGGACTTAAAACAGCAGTGGGTAAAAGCAGTCGTTTTAAAACTGTAGAAACCAAGCAGAGGACAAAGCTTTTGGACTTTTGCTTTGATAATGGAATAAATCACATTTTTTTTCAACTTTGTGCTGTTTGCTAATCCCCACCAGGTTTGGGATACAACTGATTTCTCCTATGTTTTGTGTGTATGTTGAGTGTTTTTTCTTTCACTTTCTTCAGCAATGATTAGAACACTAAATTCTGTGAAGTTTAAAATAACAACACTCTGTCTTTTTTTCATGGTTCATCCCCATGGTTTCTCTATGTATTTCTTTTGTCCACAAGTCTACAGTGACCCATAAGTTGCACTAAGGGCTTCCCTTTTAAATTAATCGAGCTTAGAGCTCCCTGCAAGCAAGCCCATTCAGCAGTCCCCATATCCCTGAGTACTTCATCATGTCTGTGGGTTGTGAAGCCTTCGTATTCCTGAACACTTTGCCCACTCCACTGTCCTGTGAGTGCTTCATTTCCAACAGGCAGCCCTGGCCTCAGCAATCAGGTTCACTCTTGTCATCCCTTGGCTAAAAGAAATCTACTTTCTTGATGGATCCAAGAGTCCATCAAGGATCCATTGAGGTTCTGAGTAAGTCTAAGGGTCATTGAAGGGATTTTTCTAAAGTTTGTGATTTTGTTATCTCTTTTTACAGATCAATCGAGCCTTTGAAATAATTTATGCAGTGGCCTCTATTGATTTTAATTGTGGGTTTTAGATTAATGAGCATTTTGCTTTTTCTTCCCTCCCAATCATAACCAAACACTGACAGAACAGAAATTATTAAAATCAACTGTGCATTTATGTATGTGGATATTTCGCCTGCATGTATGTCTGGTCAACATGTGTATGCAGTGTCTGCAGAGGTTAGAAGAGGCATTGAATTCCCTAAAATTAGATTGACAGATGATCATAAGCAGCCGTGTGAGTGCCGGAACTGGAATATGGTTCCTATGGAAGAGCAGCCAGAGTGCTTCATCACTGAGTCATCTCTCCTGCCCAAGACTTGACATTTTTAATACATCGTCTTCAAGTTCTCCTGAAGCCTGGATATGGGACAGAGTGACAAGGATTTAACTTGTCCTTCCCATATTCTCTAGCTGGCTCTTACAAAGGCTGGGTTTACTAAGCAGTGGGTGGCTTTGAAAGTAATTGAGCCATATAAGGCAAAAACCCTTCATTGACTTGAATTCCCAGCAATAAAAGTTAACAGAGCTCACTCAGTGAAAATGAAAGAAGATCATGTAATTACACAACTAACAACAATGCATTTCTTTTATATACACTGGGCACGAGTATTGAGAACTACAATGAACTGGGCAGAAAGCTGCTATGTGGGAAGCAGTGGTTTCCCAATGAGGAAGGCCAGGGTAAGTGGAAGAAGGCTGGCATGTGAGAAGTGGTGTAACAAGATCTGATTACAACATGATAGGAAGAGAAAACAAGGTACTGACTGAGACATGGAAACCTATAGTTCATGCTGAGGAATCTAAAAGGAAGCCAGGAGGCCATCTTTCATAACCTTATCCAAGGATAGTGTGGGAAATGTGCCCAGTTAAAAATAAAAACATATGTGTGCCTCTCCACACTATCAAAGTTTATTGAATAACAGTAAATTCACCAACTGGATTCATTTGATTGGCTTCAACTTAACAAGCCATCCCCATTTTGCTTGATAGCTGGCCATTGGCCATCTCAAGTTCTTTGATTCCAATAAAAATTACTAGTATTAGTTCTCAGCCAACATATTATTACATACGTCAAACAATAGTTAGCACAGAGTTCATAGAGGCCATTCACAAGTCAGAGGCAGAAAGCTGGCACAAGTGTAAGAGAAGGTCTGCAGGGAACCAGAAGGAAAGCACAGAGCCATTCCAATATGGAGCTGTCAGATGCAGGTCTGGGTGGCAAGGTTTCAAGGGTCAGTTTGAAGACGGCTGAATATCATGGGTCAGAGAAACTGCACTTGAACTAGAGCCTGAGGGACAGAGGCATAAAGGCTTCACTGTGCTAATTTTCCTGGGTAGGGATAGTGACAAGTGACCGTTATCACTATCAGTAAATCTGCCACATTTTGGTCTTAGGATGCTCCTTTTACAGCTCCATATGACATAGTTATAGCCAGTGTGAATGTGATTGACAATCTCAAGTGTCTGGTATTTCCAATATAATGTGATATATTCACAGCTGTCATTTTTATTGCCATAAAATGAGTTATAAAGTGTGTGCCTCCTGGTACTCTGCTGAATGGTTGTTGCTTACTTGTGGAAACAAAATGCTCTTGGCACTTGTACACCAAATGGAGTCACTCGGGCCAAGGCTGTTGTTTATATTAAAGTCATTCAAGACTAGAGCAAACCTACATGACAAAGTAACGCAGAGCAGGCCCTCCATTGTCCTTAACCAGCATGGCTGATGGAGACAGGCTACCCATAGCATTGCCCATCACAGGACAGGGTTTGGACTCTGTGAGATCAGAAAGAATCATTTGCATATAGGCTAGGATTTGAGATCCTTCTAGACCAGTGCTTCTCAACCTGTGGGTCATGGCCCTTTGAGGGTCACATATAAGATATCCTATGCATCAGATATTTACATTATAATTCATACTGGTAGCAAAATACACTTATGAAGTAGCAATAAAAATAACCTTATGGCTGGGAGTCACCAAAGCATGAGGAACTCCTTAGGGGTTTGGGTCAAATATAATCTGGAAGGATCTTAAATCCTAGCCCATAGGCAAATCAGTGTCCTGCTAAATGCAAATCAGTGTTCTCACAGAAACCAAACTTGGTCCTTTTGACCAGTGATACAGTCAACAGTTTTCTACATTGATTTTGTGTTTAGCAGAAAAATTTGTGCTTTTTGTGTTTATCCCAGCTAAGAAGTTATGATGATGAAGAATAGTGGATTGGGAGCCACTCGAACCCCATCCAAATGTAACTGGGGACAAAGCTGAACAGTTGCCTAACTGTATTGGCATTTGGTTTGTCTACTAATTACATCAGTTCTGTGAAAGGCATAGTTTGCAGGGCTGGAGAGCAAATGAGCTGATGTGTGTGAAAATACTTGGAAAAGCGTCAGTATTAGGAGGTTCAGAGCCAGGTGTGGAATCATAGGCCTATAATATCAACCCTAGGGAGGCTGAGGCAGGAGGATCATAGCAATGGCAAGTTTGAAACAAGTCCAGGCTATAAAGTAAGTCTGGGGCTAGAAATGACTACATGGAGAGGTTCTACTTCAATATATATATATAAAGTTATTATTATTCTTAGGGTTATATACCACAGGTATTCTAGAACTTGGGATGTCCTTGATGGAATGCTTACAATAGAAAGCATAATAATCAAAACTTACTAGAACATCTTAGTACAAATAATCCTGGAACATTTATAAAGTTTAGAGTGACTGCTGTATTGTCAAGACTTTTTCTAAATGTTCGTCTTTCTCCAAATGTTTAATAGTCTCTCTTCCTCTTCTGCCCCATTGATAAGGGTGACAGCTGAAGCTGTGAGTGTAGCTCAGTTCATAGAGAGCTTGCCTGCATGCAACCCTGGGTTTGGTTCCCCAGCACTGCATAAACTGGGTATAGTGACACACTTCTAATCCCAGAACTCGGAAGATAGGGGCAGAAAGCAAAGGAGTTCAAGGGCATCCTCAGCTACATAATGAATTCAAGACCAGCTGGAGTTATATGACACTTTATCTTTAAAATGAGGGAACAAAAAACGAAGGAAAAGGTAAGAAAGAAAGAGAGAGAGAGAGAGAGAGAGAGAGAGAGAGAGAGAGGAAGGAAGGTAGGAAGGAAAAAAGGAAAGGGAAGGAAGGAAGGAAGGAAGGAAGGAAGGAAGGAAGGAAGGAAGGAAGGAAGGAAGGACACTAACAACTGTAGTTAAGGTTAGCAAGCCCAAATTGTCCTTATGTCTAAGCTAACTATAACCTAATCCCAAATATTTGTATGAGTTCATAACTTATTTCTTCATCAAAATAAAAATTAATAATACTACAAATAAAATGCTTTCTAAAGTTTTACAATACAACTAATCTAATTTATGTGCCTAGTCCTGCAATGACTTGGTGTGCTGGGGAGTGAGAGTATGTGAAACCCAGAGGGTGTCCCCCTTCTCAGAGGAGAAAGGGAGGGGGGACGGAGAAGGATCTGTGTCTGGGGGAACTGGGAAGGGAGCTGATACTTGGTTGTGACATGAATAAATAAATTTTCTAAAAAAGCAATCTAATTTAAATCTCCTGTAAATAGGTCCACCTAACACATTGACTTTTACTTCAATAAAAGTAAATTCTAGTATAATACTATAAATTTAGTTCCAATACAAATTAGTTTATATACATTAAATCCACATAGCAGACAAAGTTACAAATTTCAAACAGGGTTATCATGCCTGTCTTCTGTCCACTTATTACAAATGTTACCTTCTAGGGCTTTTCATAACGTCTTCCCAAATCAGGCGCCATGTGTGGTTATTGTAGCACTTCACAATTCCTCTAAAAAATATCAAACTGCTTTATTCATACAACTATAATGAATTTACTATTAAGCACACTTTCACTGTTTGCCCTAGCACTCAAATGTCATTGGGTTGCTTACTTCAAAAGTTCTTCAATTACTCTAAACTGTTAACAGGTCACGAAGCTCTTTTTGTCACAAATCAAAGCACCTCATGGTTGAAAAGGATATTACATTCTTCTGTGTTCATCTGAGAGTTTATTGAACACCTCCTTTGATGCCAGATGTGGAACTAAGTGTGTTCAGATGCCTTTATTTAATCTTCACAGCAATTCCAAGAGATGATCTGATTGCTTCTATTTTGAAAATAAAACACCGGGGCTTCTAGAGGTTAACTGGATTATGAAAAACTACCTGGCTCACAGGTTGCAGCTGAAACCTGGAACCATGAGTGCAGACACCAAGCTTGTTTCTGCCACGGTATCCACTCCAAGGGCAGAAACACATTCAGACACAAAACACAGGAGCAGGAGGCAGCTTGCTATACATTGGGAGCTTCTGATCACTGTAAAATTTCCCTGTATCCTGCACCATCATGCCCATTAGAGACAGAGAAACAGAGTTTCATATTCCTGTTGATTTAAGAACTCAGGGACATTTCTTCACTTTCAGGTCCCCAAATTAGGGAGAAGTAAGAGCATGTACCCAAAATGTGTGAGTGGCATTTAATAATCAAGTCCACAGTTCTTCCCTTGCCAAAGGCTAAATAGGCGCCTGAATGTGGCTGGGAGAAAATGGTGGCACATGTCACTACTCCCATTCGCAGGTACTGCTCTCCCAAGGCTCCAGGTGTCCCTAAAGAATATTGTTCCTGTTGCTGCCAGGAGCTCAAAAGCAAGCACCACTCTCAGAGATCTGATGCAGAGCTGTCACCATGCCTCTGGCTAGAGATCTATTACACCCTTCCTTGGAAGAGGAAAAGAAAAAAACGTAAGAAGAAACAGCTGGCTCAGAGCCCCAATTCTTCCTTCGTGGATGTGAAATTGTCCAGGTTGCTAGAAGATTACTACAGTTTTCAGCCATGCTCAGACAGTGGTTCTTTGTGTGGGCTGGCACAACACCGTTGAACCACAGTTGATTCAGTTCCTGAATCTGTATTTTTCACAGAAAGCCTTATCAACTTCAGTTACTCTACCAAGACAATGTAATTCTTGTTTGATTTTATAAAGTCTACAACAATAATCAAAAAAATATTGTTCCTGATACGTTAGCATATAATGATAATTTTATAAGTTCTATGACTATTAGATAATATGCCTCATCCACTTTGACCTTCTTGTTCTTGTGTGTGTGTGTGTGTGTGTGTGTGTACATTGCATGTGTGTGTATGTGTTTACTTTGGGAGTAGGGGGTCTAAATATAGCATGGTACATATGTAAGTCAGAGGACAACCTTGGACATCAGTGCTAAGGTACATTCTACCTTTTGTTTGAGACAAGGCCTCAAATTGACCTAGAATTTCACCACAAAGACCAGGCTACTTGTGAGGCTGCTTGTGAGCTTCCAGGGACATACTAGCCATCTTGCCACCCAACTTTACATGTGGGAGCTGAGAACACAAACTCAGATCCTCACATTAATAAGGCAAGTACTTTATTGACTGAGCCAGACATTTTAGCTCGCTCTCTCTCTCTCTCTCTCCCCCCCTCCCCCCTCCTCCTCCCGCCTCCCCCTCTCCTCCATCTCCTCCTCCCCCACCCTCTCTTCCTCCTTCTTTGGTGCCCTCTGTATTTGGTTAAGTAAGAAAATTCAGAGAGGGAGAGGGAGGAATAAAAGGAGGAAGATAGACACACACACCATGCCTAAACACACACAGAGAGGAGAGAGAGAGAGAGAGAGAGAGAGAGAGAGAGAGAGAGAGAGAGAGAGAGGAGAGAGAGAATGAGAATGCAAAGAAAACTGTGGCTACACTTTAGATTTCTACATTAAGTCTCTGATAACAAGACTTTTTTTTTGAATTGTTGAGGGCACCGACACACACTATCCTCATGACTTTGGATTAATGGTAGAAAGGACTTCTCTTTTCAAACATGTGAGGAAAGGAATGAAACAAGGAACAAGAGTCTAACCAAATAAATTCTTCTGACACTAGATACCACTTCAGATTGCTTTATAACAACGAAGGTGATTTGCAGAGTAAATACAGGCCGTGCCCTGTGAGCCTTCTTATTGATGAAGCTCATGCTGTGAATTACTGATTAGTGGCCTCTGAGGAACTGCAGTGTCTGTGCTAGTCTAGACACAGGGTTGTGCAGGGAATGATTTTCTGATGATTGAAATCCCCAATCCAAACAAAGCACAGAAACAATCTAACTATGTCTCTACATCCATTTTTATCTGGAGATGGAAGGGTGGTCGGCTGTGTCACCTGTTGCCCAATTGTCGTGAAAGGGTTTCAGTTACCTTTGACCCAGGGCCCCATTGGGCCACCTCCCTTTGCACTGCAGAGCTATGGTCACAGCAGGTTCTGCTTTCCCTGTAGCGAATAGATAATGCAAAAATTATGACATGCAAAGTATTTATCCTCTAGACAACAGTAAACGAATTCACAAAACCAGAGCCATCAAGATGACTCAGTAGTTAAGTAAGGGTACTTTCCAAAGAGCTGACCTGACGTCAGTCTCCACATGGTAGAAGGACAGAACTGATTCCCACAACCTGTTCTCTGACTTCCACATGTCTGCCTTGATACACTACATTCATACACACGCATACAATAGATAGATAATGATAATAGATGATAGTTGAGAGATAGAGCGGTCTTCTTTGATACGTTCATGCAATGCTTTGATCACATTGGCACACTCTTCCCAGATCCATCTCCTCTTCCCACCTTTATATTCTTTTAAAAACTGTATCAAGTACAGTTTCTGCTGCTCATGTTCTCTCAAGTGTGGAACTTCCATGAGCTACATCTTTGAGAACTGGCTTCCCTTCTTCCATCAGCTATCAGTCATCAATAGGTTCTTAGCTTGTAGTAGGACTTTGTGTTCACCTTTCCTCTCTTTGCTGAGATCTTGTCTAGCTTGACCTTGTGCAAATCTTGTACATGCTGTCACAAATGTTTTCATTTCATATGTTCAACTGCCCTGCTGTGTCTGGAAAATACTGGTTTCTTGTAGTAATCCACTGTGTCTTCCAGTCATTCTGACCCCATTTCCATCATATCCCCTGAACTTTGGAAATAGTATAAAATTTCCCACTTTGTGATGAACATTCCAGTTTCTCAGTCTCTGTACCTTGACCAGTGGTAGGTCTCTGTGCTAATTTTATCAACTGCAAAAAGAAGCTTCTCTAAATGATGGTTGAGAGATGTATTTATATATAGATATAACAATAAGTCATTAAAGGTTATTTTACACTCTGCCCATTAATAGTAAGTTCTCTCTTACTTCTGATGACCTATCTAACCATAGGTTCTTAGCACAATAACAATGTCAGATATGGATCTCAACTGACAGAGCAGAACTCCAATCAGAAAGTCATTGGTCACAATGGTGTTCATGACACTGTTAGGAATGTTTTGTCAGGCTGTTACTGTAGTTTTGGGGTTCACAACCGGGTTAGAATGATGATTATTCTTCTGCTCTGATAGTACACATGGCACTTTCCAGCACTATGAAGCATAACCTGTAGGAATAAGGCCCCTAGTGAGTACCAGCTTGTTTTCTTCTTGTTCTATGATTTAAATATGTAGTATCTTCAGCAGTGGGGGTCTTCCTGTCTAGTTCTGGGCAGGGGAACAAAAGCATTGGCAATAGCTTGTAATGATTAAGGAGTCTATGAAACCTCACTAGGCAACAACCCTGAGAGAATTAACCCATCCATGGCATTGGGCTTTTATTTGTTATTATGTACTGTTTAATAGAGGCATTATAAACCCATTATCTGATTATAGGGTAATTCCATTTAAGCTCTTTATTTATTTGTGTGCATATATAAAAGGGTATTTACATTTTTGTGGTGATGAAAGGTATGAGGGAAAAATATCCACTTAAAGAAGAATTGCAATTTAATTGCACTATGTAAGCCTGTTTTTTTTTTAAAAAAAAAAGTTTGTATATCATTAAGTTTAAGAATACATCCAAGGTGTATTTACCTCAGATACTTGTACATAAAAGTATGTACTATAAATTACAACAAGAGATGAATAAAGGCTTTGCACATGAATGAGATTGGACTTAGAACATAGCAAACTGTGAACATAATCATCCCTACCTTTTTCTTCTGATCTTCAAACTCTGTGCTGGTTACATGATAGGACAGAGGAGCAAATAAGAGGGTATCTTAATTTTGACAGTTTACTCTACATAACTGTACTAATATCCAATGATTATGAATGACTTTTGAAAGGTAAACTAAAATGAATGCTTTAAATCTCTGTTATCTTTCTATCCCCAAGTGAAAAAAGGAATGGCCATTTCGATTTTGCCTTAAAATAACCAATGACTGTAAATCTGAACTCTTCTCACTATCCTTATTATTTGAAATTATTTCAATTTTGCACTTTGTAAGTTACCCATTTATGTTATTTGATGACCTTTATCTGAGGAGCTCTATCATTCATTAAGCTTGTAGAGGTCCCAGTTGTAGTATGCATGGTCACTCTGACTCCTCTTTTTTCTCCTAAAATGACTAGAAAATGATTTTTATTAAGATTCAAGTGGCTCTGAATGAAGGACATATGAGAAGTCAGCAACATTTAAGAAAGCCACCATGCAAAAAGAGGAATAGCATGCTTGGTAAACAAAGGGAGGCTGTCCCTCTTAGCTGAGGGAGGTGTGGGCAAGTTGAGTTGGTGTTTCTATCCTCCTTGAAGGGTAAGAAGACCTGAGTACCTCAGAAAGATGAAGTTTAAGCCGGGTTTTCTAAAAATTCTCTCCAACTCCTGCATCTGGGAGCTTCTTTAGTGTCACACAAAAGAGAAGAGCATCCCATGCTGGGAATACTGTATGATATCATGGACGTGAAGATATCTTCAGGCAGGCTTCCAAAATGCTGGAATGCAAATGCCACTATTATTTGACTAGAGTCTCTGACATGACAGAGACCAAAACCAAAAAAGTGACAGTTAGGTCTCAATTAGACAAAAGGATCCCCAGACAACTAGTAGAACTCTGTCCAGTGAATGGCACTGAGTCTAAATTATGAGGGAAAATGTTCCATAAAAAGATAAAAGAATTCCAACTTCTCAGGCCTTTGAACTTTAAAGGAGTAGGGAATTGGGAAGCAAGCTAAGGGCCTCTATTATGTGTTTTAAGTTTTATGGAACCACCGAGATCCTTTACCTACAAATGTGAAAGCATCCATTGAAACTCATACCACATTCAAATAATTTCTGGAAAAGTAAATAATAGAATAATATATAATAGAGTAATGAATGCTATTTTATTCTATGTAATAAAAAAGAATGAAGTCACAGTTCTAATTTCCTCTCAAAGTCAACTGTTGTCAATAGAAGAAGGAAAGCAATGAACAAAGTAAATTTCTAAAAAAAAAAAAAAAATGCAGGTAGAATGGGTGTGCACCAATGCTTTTGAACTCAGGATGTGAATGGAAGAAGAGAGTGACCTTGTGTTTCTGTAACTCTGCTCTAAGTTGAGCAAACGTCTCTCCTATTGTTTGCTAATGAAACAATGCTTACTCTCTTCCTATAGACAATGCACAGGAGATTGTTAAAATATTTTCATCATCTGGTGCTATTTGGATTTCTTTTTTATCAAGAATGTATGTATGTGTAGGTGTGTTTTCAAACTTAATCTATTTTTCTTTTTTAAGTAATGAAATACTTTTTCCAGAATATTTTTGAGGTAAGATGATTCTCACCTAGTGTCCTAAAACCCTCCAACTATATGATCTTCCCTATCAGGCAAATTTTCCCTCCTGATATAACTTTCAGGTCAAATAGCGATATGCTGACAACGCCAGAATGTTCATGTGGTGCAGACCAGGGGACCTAAAAATAAGAGTTGACAGGTTCCAAGTCCAGCCTCACCTTGCCCCAGGACAAATAGGAACCAGGGTCAGCTTAGTATCAGGTAGGAGAGGCATGGTGTCTGCACCGCTTTTATGGGCCTACACAACTGTGCTAATTGTTTGCTAATTTCTTTGGGAGTCAGAAGAGAACAATGAATTTGTGGTTTCCAAAGCTACTTTCATCCGTTAGATCAGTATATTACCCTTTATGCCACTCTGATGGTAAAGTAAGAGTTTGCATCATTTTCTAGAGAACATGCTATGGACTATAAAATCATAATGTGCTCCCGATGAGGAGAGAAGGACCTGGGAAACTTCTGTAAATCTGGGTGGCAGGGCCATCTCCCGTGATGCTTTGTTTCTTCCTAAACAGTCTTTGTCTGGCAATTCCATGTTCTTCATCATCGCAGCTACTCTCCGTACCTACCTTGGTAAGATCTAGAATCGCCTGGGAGATGGACCCTGAGCACCCTTGTGGAGTATTATTTTAACTGGATTCATTGAGGAGGGAAGACCCACCCACTGTGGGAGGCTCCATTCCCTGGGCTGGGAGCCTGGACTTTATGGAAAAGGAGCAAGTGAGTTGAGCACAAGCATTCGTCATTCTCTGTGTCTTGGTCCTTAGATACAATGTGTCCAACTACCTGGAGGTCTTGGTAATGTGACTTCCCCACCAAAATTGATTATAGCCTTGGACTATGAGTTAAACTAAACCTTTAATCCCTTAAGTTGTTTTAATCAGGATATTTTGTCAGAGCACCAAGAAAAGTAACTAAGACACCTCACCTTGCCTCTGGCTGCTGGTCAAGATGTGTGTCCTCTGCTCCAGTTATGTCATTCCCAGCTGATTCCACTTTATAGATCATAAATCTACTCCATCCCAGATCAGTCACTCTTATAGTTCTGGACCACCACCATTCATCCAAGCCTGGATCTTGTCCTGGTCAGTGTTCTCCCTACATGAACTATTCTCATGCCCTCTCCCTGTTCAAAAGTAACCCCATCTCTCAGTGTCTCCTTTCTCAAGATATCTGTTAAGACTTCTCCAGCCTTGGGTGACCTGTGCTATATATAAAGGCATCTAACATTTTCTAATAAGCTGTCTTGTGCATATTCACTTTATTCATATCAGATTTCTCTTCCCAATTAAAGGATTCTTGAGGGCAAGACTGATTCTCAGTCAGATAAACAACAATAGAAACCAATAAACTTTTTAACTCTGTATGTATTTATGATGAGAATAACTCAAAAAGTATGGGAGCAAATCAGTCACATGATCTGCCACCTGTGAGATGGAAGACCAAGAAAGCCTGTAGGGTAATTAAGTCCAAATCTCAAAGCCTTGGGACCTAGCAGAGCTGGTGATATAGTAACCCCAGTGAAAGGCCCGTGGTTTGAAAACTAGGGCAAGGTGAAGGAAATATAGGTCATGGTAAGAAGGCTGTCCCAGTTCAACCAGAGACAGCAAACTCGTACTTCCTCCCTTTTTGTTCCATCTGGGTCCTTATTGGATTAGATAGTCCTTGTGCACATGAGCAAGAGTAGATTCCTTTTTTATGATTAGTGAGAATGTTTATGTGTATAATATGTCTTGATCAAATCTACCCTACTTCCTACTCAATTTCTTCCATACCCACCAAACACACACACACACCACTTTTCCCTGATAATATTCTATACTCTTGTTTCAAGCCCACTGTAATCACTTAGTACTGCCACTGTATGCATGGGTATAGGTCCAGCTGCTAAGAGCTGGACAGTCTATCAGGGGCCACACTCCAGAAAAAAGAATAGGAAACCTTGCTCTTCCTCCTCCAACAATCATTAACTGCCCTTAAGCTCCTTAGGGGATGAGACTGTATGAAACCCATGCCCCCATTCTAACCTGCTGCTTCAAATGCTAATCTTCTCCAAACACACCCTCACAAACACATAGAAATAATGCTTTGCCAATTAACTGAGCATAAAATTAAACATAAACCTTGTCCTTTATTGATTTTATTGTTAATAAATCATAAATTTAAAGCAGTTCTTTTGTATAAATATAACATTAGCATTTGATAAAATGAAAGCAAATCCGTGATATATAAAACTTTGTGTGTAAGGCAAAAACACCGACATTCTTAGCATAGAATAGGGTCTAAGCTGTGCTGAGATACCCTCGCAGTGTTGTTTTGTATTCTGTGGCTTCAGGGCATGCACAGTATGGAGTGTGCATGTCCTGTGTTCAAAATCGAGGCCACTGAGATTCTGTACATCAAAGTAGGACAAGCACTGCTAGAAACACTTTGGACTCATTAAATGTTTGATTTGGGATTAATTGTTGGTCTTTGAATGTCCTGAAACCTTTTGTTGTTGACAATATTTTTTGTACCATCTCCACAGTTAATGACAAAACACTATATAAGATTATAACCCGCAGCTGAAGCTTTAGTTTAAACTACCTGGACTTTTGCTTTGCTGAGCTGAGCTAAGAAGGTCATATACAGCAAGACAGATTTCTCTCACTCAAATCAGCCCTATCTTGGTAAGTGGAGACAGTATCCCCATTTCTGTGCAAAACAGCAATTCTAGACTCCAGTTTTTAAAAATGTCTCTTATTTCATTGTGCAGAACTGATAGAAGGAAGAGTCTGTGGAAAGAAATAGAGTTTTCTTTCCCTAGAAAAGACCACCGACCAGCTAATTTGCCTTCTACTTAAGAGTCTTATTTATTAGTATTTTTGCGACAGAGGGTGCCTGTTCCTTCTGGCACCTGTTCTGTTGGATCTCAGAAACTAAGCAGGCCTGGACCTTATGGGTACTTGGATGGGAAGCCTTGTCTGTTACATTTCCTGAACTCAAATCAATCTCTCTCTCTCTCTTTCTCTCTGTCTCTGTCTCTGTCTCTGAAATAGGTGTGGCCAACTTTTCTGTTTCTTACATGCACACCCAGCCATGACAGCTATCACACTGTAGGGCTGTAGATGGCCCAACTGACAGCTTTTCATATCATCTCCAATCCTTAACACAGTACCTGGCAAAAGGCTGTGCTTGATAAATACTTGATAAGTGATCATTTTGTAGTATCAGCTTTTAAATTCCATTTCTAATCTGTAGATGACCCGTTTTCAATCTCTGCTCACGATCCCTAGAAAACACAGGAAACAATCAAAATAAGATACCAACTTGAAAAGAAAATGAAATTGGTGCAAAGTATCCCCATAGAATTTTTAGTGGACCTTTCCCAGTAGCTTAAAATTCCTTCCTTGTAACATTAAATCTACAACCTAAACTAGAAAAGCACCCCACTTAAACACCTCAGTGTGTGTCACTAAAGAAATGAAACATAAAACTATTTTCTTCTGTGCTTGGCTTTGATGCTATTTTTAACTGACGGAATGATCCTAAATCTGCGATATTCATCAAATATTGAAGTCAAGATTAAGTTCAGCCTGCACATACAACTCTTTCATAAAATCATCCCAGGTGCTCAAAAGACACCTTTATTGCTCCCTTTTCTAGTGGTCCAAACATCTCTTTTCTGAGAAATCACAATAATTACTGAGCTGAACCACAACAAAGACCATGGAGAGAGGAAAATTTAAAGAAAAAAAAAGAGCATTACTTGGGCATTCAGAGCACAAGTACTTAACAAACGCATCTCACAGACCAGTGGGATGTTAGCTAGCGGCAGGTTAAAAAACACCTACAGAAAGATCGGGTCAACATCTGACCTGTCTCATCTCATCAGTTTTATTTTGATCACTACACTATATCAGTATTAGCTTTGCTAATGAAAAGCAAACACAACAAATGCAGCATTTGCAGAGAACCTCGAACGAACATCCCATCTGCACACATATACATGACTTATTTTCCCCAAAGCTATCTAGCTTCGGACTAGATTGACCACTGATTCCAGGGGATAATTACAACTTCAGTTCCCTTAGAAACTTTTGGGGGGGGTTATAAAGTCCCAGCATGAGAAGTGATGCAATGAAATACATCAGCCATCAGCTAGATTTTTCTAGTCCTGTGGGTGGTCATGCATGGAGCAGCTCACTGCAGTGGACAAAATGCCCTAGGGCAGAGGCTGGGCTATGGATTCACTGAACCACCAGAATGGGCAGGGAATGAGAAAAGTGTTCATCCATGCTGGAGCTGACAATAGAAGAGACAAGTTAGGCAGAAGGTGGTGGCAGCTGATAGGCTCACAGCCCAGACCGGAGAGGTCCCACATGACAACAGCAGCTGGCACCCCTGTAACCCCTCTAGGTCAGGGCTTCGTCAACTGTTTTCTGCTCGGAACTCCCTTTTGCCTGAGAAACATTTTACACAACCCTAGGTGTGTAGGTGTATTATTTGTTACTGGTTACTATAACAATGTCTTGGCTCCCGGTTTGAGAGTATAGTACTCTATGGCGAGATCATGGCAGGCGAACTGTGACATAGCTACACACACTGAGTCACAGTCAAGAAGCAGAGACCGAGGGATGCTTGCTTTCTGCTTTTTATTCACTTGCAGGCGCTAGCCCAGGCTGAGGTGCCACCCACATTCCAGTGAAGCTTCCCTCCTCCGTGTAGCTTTTCTGGAAGCATCTGCATGGACACACCCAAAGGAACATGCCCATGGTGATCCTAAACCAATCAAGTTAACAATAAATCTGAACCTTCACAATATAATTAGCATACGAAACTAACATTTGCTAATAAAAATAATCACAGTCAAATGTATTTTTTAAACAATTTTGTTATATATTAAAGAGAAAACCAATTCATGTACTGAGAATATGGAACCAATGCATTCCAAAAATATACTAGTTTTATACTTTCATTTTATGGAAATATGGGGAAATACTAAAAATCTCCCTTTCAACAGCAGTAGGGTTAGCTCAGCAATTAAGAACACTGACTACTCTTCAAGTGGACCTGGATTCGAGTCCCAGAATCCACATGGTAGTTTACAATCATCTGCATCTACACTTCCCAGGGATCCAAAACCCTCTCTTAATATCCATGGGCACTGCACAAAGTGGTACCAAACATACATGCAGAAATAAAACCCCACATGCATAAAATAAAACTAAATAAAAATCTCAAAAAAATTTAACCTCCGTTGTCAACTATTAAACATTTATTTCTATAAGTGCATAAAACTCTGAAACTGTATTTGTACAGTTAAAAACAGTGCAGTTCTTAAAACACAACTGTCTCAATTCTGAGCCGTGGTGTTTCAGGTAGTGTGTGATGGCTGGCGTTGCTTGGCTTGATGGGATACATGGTGCTAAGAGGGGAGCTGTATGTTTAGAACCAAGGCTGCTTGGCAACACAGGTAAATCAGCCTGAAGCACCGTCTATGCATTTGCTTTTGAGTTAAGCCTTCTGCTGTTAACACATCTTTTCTGTCCCCAGTCAGGGGAGTGGGTCATAGGTCCAGAAACCATGATGTCAGTGTTGGTAATTTACTCATTTACCAGCACAGCAATCCAATGGAGCCGAGACCCATTCTGTAACAGAAAAACTGAGGAACAGAGAAGTTAAAGAGCTTGCTCAAAGGGACCCAACTAAGGGGCAAGCAACTGGAACATGGACAGTCTCTTTAGCACCCATTCTCTTGACTCCTGCACTGTGATTCACCTCCTTTCAGGCAGCAGAGGGTAGCTTCTGGGAGTGGGAGAGCTTAAGCCTTCGAGGAGACCCATCAATGCCCTTCCATGGATATCTAGCTGCTTATACTGGGATCTAGGATGGCTGGAATAGGGAGAGGACACTCTGCTTATCTGCCTTCCTTTATATACTTAGTTATAAAGTATACATATGTAGGACTGTATTAATGTACATCACAAAATATGAACAACAGGGAAAGTTATTCGCTTAACAAAAACAAACACCAAAAATACCATAAATTCACTTGAAAGAGCACTTGCTTATCCTAAAGTTGGAAAAGAAGCTTATGGGGATATCTTGATCTAGATCCTAGTTTGCCTAGAATTATTCCCTCATCGTTACAGATTACTCCTCCATAGGAAAGTGAGTCTATGGGGAAAACAGAGTGCAAAGAAAGACCCTTGATGGATTATGTCATCTTTAAACTATATATTAAAATGAAAACAAAAAAAAATGTTCTTTTTAAAAGCCTGCAGCAGTACCCCCCAAGAAAAAGGTCACCCGACAGAAGAAATTCTCTCTAAAATAATTCTTTTAAATGCCAGAAACAAAGCCAAAGTGTTGATCGGTTCTTTTTTTTTAACATTTCTCACAGCACCTCAACAGCCAGTGTATAAAATGGGGCATCAGAGTTCAAACAATCTAAGCAGCTCCTGGTGGCACAATATGTCTCTTTAAGGACCCACACACACACACACACACACACACACACACACACACACACACACACACACAGAATGGGGGAGGGCTGTTAAAATCACTTCATCAATCCTGGCAGCCCTGAGCCCCCGGCAGTAGCTGTTTGCTACATCTTGAATGAGATTTAATGTGGGGAGGTAGCACGGGCAGAACAGCCCAAACAAGGAGTCTTCAGAGCTCCTGCAAAGCCAGAGTCCCATAGTCATGCCTGCATAGTTCCCCATTCCCCACTACACCTAGGAAAGATTAGATTTTCAAGTTCTATTTTCATGGGTGTCCTTCGAGCGGTCCTACATGCACAGGAAAGGCAGAAGGGTTGTTTCCAGCTGGAACCACAGAACCAGAATGCAAGTGCCCTTTTCCCAAACGAATCTCAACCTGCAAAGCTTGTAAAATGAGACTCCTAAATTCCACATGAAGGGAGCAGTAGAAGGAGCTGCTAAGACGGATAGAGGTCGAGTTTCAAAGAGACTGACCCCTGAGCCTGTAGCAATCAAGACCACCTGCCTTCCAAGCCTGCAGCCCTGAAGTAGATCACAGTCTCTCTCTGTTCTTGTTGAAGCCTCTGCTCATTTTTCCAGGTGAGAAGTTTGACAAGAGGGCATGATCCAGGAAGTAAACAATACTTCAGAGTCCATAGTGATTTCAAGGATGTGACTAGAAATTTTAAGCTCACTTTATTTTCAATATATAATCTATTTTATTGGTTGAGAATTTCACACGTGCACGTAATCCATTTTGGTAATATTCACTCCCAAACTCCTCCCTATAACTCCTCCCAGATCTATGCTCCACTTAAGTTTTAATATCCATTACTAAGTGTCCAAAATGCTTCAAAGTGACTCTTTCTCTAGGTACTTTCCTGGGACATTTTTCTTGAGGTAGAGATGGTTAAATGAATGCCATAGCCTTTTAAAATCTTCCACCCTGAAAGTACTGCCTCTATGCTCTGTGGCTGTGGGAACTGTGGCCGTAAATGTCCTCTCAAGAGGCAGTATACCATAATCGGTTTTCAAGGACACTTTGTTCCGATTCCTAGGTACTCCCTTGGTCATCTTTTCAGTATGTTTTTGTTAGGCGTCTGAACTTTCAGGAGTATGTTACAATTCTACCTTACAACTCTACAGGTTTCTCTCTCTCTTTCAGGGAGGGGAGTACCAAAGTCAACCTTAAGTGTTGTTCCTCAGGAGCCATCAACTTTATTTTTTTAGGCAGGCTCTCTTCTGGGACATGGGGCTTGCTGATTTGCCTTTCACTGTGTCCCCAGTACTGAGATCACAAGTGTACTCCATGTCTTCCATTTTGTTTTGGTTTTGGTTTTTTGTTTTTTTTTTCTGTAGATGCTGGGGTCTGAACTTGGTTCCTCGGGCTTGACTGAAAGTTCTCTACCCACTGAGCTCTCTCCTTTCTAGCTGTGTCTTAATGGATAGCCAAACCTTCATAGGATAGCCATGTTCAAGATGAAGAGCATTTCAAATTCCCTCTTGCATAGGAGCCCTCTGTGGACGATAATGTCACATGCAGAAAAGGCAAGTGAGTCACTTGGGAGAAGGCCACTTGCAGGTGGAACAGAAGGTCAAAGATTTGCGATACCAGAAACTTGACTGTGGCTTTGAGTGCTGGAAACTGCAAAGGTTTTCAAAGACTACTTTTTCTCATCTAAAATGCAGCTGCCCTGTGAAGATTTAGCCAGCCGTGTGCATGCCATGCAGACCTTCCCTGCCTCTGAATCCTGGAAGTTGTTTTTGATCAGTTTCCATGATCTCAAACTATAGATCAGAGAGCAAACTTTCCTGCATGACAAGTGAGAGCAAACTCTCCTGCATGACAAGTATGGCATATCACTAGTAAAGGTTTCCTGAAAACCATGTGGAGGTATTCTGTGTGTGTGTGTGTGTGTGTGTGTGTGTGTGTGTGTGTGTGTGTGTGTGTGTGTGTGTCTGTGTCTGTGTGTGTCTGTGTGTGTCTGTGTGTGTGTCTGTGTGTGTGTGTGTGTGTGTGTGTGTGTGTGTGTGTGTGTGTGTGTAAATTTACATGTAAGTTCAGGAATGGGGGATATATACTCATGCTGTCTGGAAATCAAACATATCCCAGAAAATTATTTTGAGATTAATTTCATGACAGTGGAGACAGTTATAGATCTACATAGAAAGCCTTTTGTACATGTTTTTAATATCTTTTGTGGAAGAATAAATTTATTTCACCTAATGATGAATTCATTCATTCTTTTTCCATAGATGTGGTTAAAAAGAAGAATCTAAAATAGGGGGAAACCATAATAGCAGAAAAACATTAAAGTAGAATTTTTGTTGTCAGTAGTTGAAGCTGTCTCCTCACTAAGAAACGTTGTTTTCATTGAAGCATAAGGAATATAGGGTCCGGCTGAGACCCAACACCCTATAATATTCATTTCCCCAGATAAAGTGCACATGCATCAGACATAGAGATGACAAGAGGTGCCTCGCTGTGTAACGGGCTCAAAGAGCCCAGTTGTCTAGGTCATGTGCAATAATACAGAGACAGGGTAGCCCAAGGTCACTGCTTTCATTTCCCTTTCTCTTCTTTTCATATTTTACTTCTTTTTCCTCCTTCTTCTACCAAAAGGCAAAACATAATAACTTCCTTAAAAATCTCATTTCAGGAACTCTGGGTAATTCATAATACTGAACTCCTTTTTCCACAAACATACTGATATTTTATTATATTTTCCTTCTTTTTTTTTTTGACAGAGTGGTCACAGTATGCAACTCTGTCTGTCCTGCAACTCACTATGTAAACCAGGATGGCCTCAAACTCATAGAGATCTACCTGCCTCCCCAGTGCTAAAGGTTAAAGGTGCATCACTATGCCCAGCTCCATTGTATCTTGATTTATTTTAGATGAATCTTTCCTTAATAATAGAAACACATCAAGATGTTGTTTCTAAGGAGAGAAATGGGTGCAACAGCTATAAAAAACATGTGAGTATGGGCAGATCGATCCATGACGTCACTAGTTAGCATTCTTTCATTCATTCAAGAAGTGTACATCAGGGAATTGAGAGATACCTCGGCAGATTAAGAGTACTGACTTCTCTTCCTGAGAGAAGGTCCAATTTCCAGCACCTACATGCTGGCTTCTGTCTCATATCTAGTCTCAGGGTCCGTGACGTGTTCTTCTGACTTCCACAGGCACTACACACATTCACAAACATACATGAAGACAAACCTAGATAGTTAACATAAAAATAAACCTCAAAAAAGGAAGTATATTTTAAGTACCCAGTATGTATCAGGATTTTTGTGCTGGACTTTGGAGACACAAGCTGAGTGAAATGCAGTGTTTTAACTCAAGAAGCCTCTAGCCTGTTGCAGATGTATATGTAAATTACCAATTGTAGCTTAATGTGAGAAAAGCCTTCAGCTGCATTATGTTTCTGGTTTATTTCAAACAAGAATAGCCAATACAAAACAAAGCAAGGAGAGTCAACAACAAGAAAGGAAGATCAACACTGGGATATGCAGCCTCAGTATAAGGCCAGCTCCTGTGGGCAGAGACAAGTGCTCTCAGGACTGTCTTCTTCTTCCACTCCTTCCTGCCTTCAGAAGTGGTGCTCGGGAAATACCACTTTTACAAAAGTATGAAAACCTGATGAGAATTCTTGTATCTATAGTGGGAAATATGCAGCTTCTTGAGTTACATGAAGTGGAGTGCTTATAGCACAAAATATGTTTATTCAATGAACAGGTTCAGAGTATTTCTTCAGATCATGTAGCCATCAAAACTGTACATGAGTTCATTTCCCATGCAAAGGGTAAGGTTGCTACTATGGTTGTCCGTGAAATTGCCAATAGAAATGAGGCATGTCCCCCAGAAATGACTGAAGGGTTTTTGTTGTTGTTGTTGTTGTTGTTGTTGTTGTTGTTGTTGTTGTTTAAAGACAGCCCAAATCAAAATACTTAATCAATAATATCAATGAAAACAAGAGACAAAAAAAGCACGATACGATAATGAGTGGGCTGGTTAGTTTATTATCAACTTTATGAGACTTAGAATCACTGTGGAAACAAATCTTTGGCATACCTAAAAGACATTGTTTAAATTTGGTTAACTGAGATGGGAAGATCTACTCCAAATACGGGTGATTCCAGTCCATGGACCAGGGTCCAGGACTAAATACAAAGGCAGAAGCAAGTTGAGTACAGGCATGCATTGCTCCCTGCTTCCTAAGATTAAACACAGTGTCTTGAGATTTCATGTTCCTGCTGGAAAACCTTCCCACAGTGATGAGCTGTATCCTCTGATCTTCCCTTAAGATGCTTCTGTCACAGCAACAGGGTAAATACAATGGTCAACCACTCTGACAGATCAGCTAAGGAAGAGAATGTGTTCTGGGTTAAGCATAGGGCATAGAGACAGCCCATCTGGTATGAGGAACAGGCACAAATTACCTCATTAAGTAGTCCACAAATAAGTAAATAATTCCTAAAAAGCAGTACCCTCTTAGAAAACTGTGAAGTTAGCAATGCAGATGTAAAATTAGGCAGAGACCAGATTGGAATAACTTTACTGTTACAGGAAGGACTAACCTTGTTTATGTAAGTTCTGTCAAACTAGCATAAAAGAGAAAGACAGAGGAGAAAACATCTGTTAACCTGAACTTTTAATTCCTTTGGGTCTACCACTGTAAAATTATTTTAGAACATTTTCCTGAATGGACTCCTCTTTGATGAATGATGTATGAATGGATGGTCTGGCATTGCTCTCAAGGCCACTTTGCAAAGGGAACACAACTGAAAGTGCTAAGCTATGAAAAGTCAGTATGGACCACCAAGTTGAAGAGAACACTGTTGATATAAAAACTTTACATTTCTCTCAGCTTGACTCAGCAAATATTTATCAAATGTCTGCTGAGGCTGAAGGCTGGCTGAGATTACAAGGCAATCTTTTCCCTTCATACACTTAGACCTAATAAGTCAGAGCCTTGAGTAAAGCATTTAAAGTCTATTGCCTAAGCCCTAGCAGAGCCTCCGTGTTGCCAGTTTATTCAAAAGACTGTGTGCACACACATATGTTTTAAATATCTATATATAATATAGATATTATACATATATATTCTGAAAGGGAACAGTATTAGCTCAAGACCAAGTTCTTAACACAAAGGATATTTATTTGCACCAGAGGAACGAAGGAGATACAAAGATGGGAGATAGAGGATGAAGGGGAAGGGAACAAGGGAGACAGGGAATGGGCATTTGTCCCAAAGTTGGGAAAGGGACTACCTCTGGATAGAGAAGACACAGGTGTGCCTCATAGGCAAAAGGCATAGTGGTTCATAAAGGTAAAAAAGGGAAACCTTGTGTTAGGATTAGTAATTTCATTTTAATTGTGCATGTTAATTAGGTGAGCCAAAGGGGGCTTTTGATTGCTGGAGTTCAATACTTTGATAACTTGGTGGTCAGCCTCAGGAGAAGGAGGTGGCCCAATAAGGGAAAGGACCTTGGAGACTAGCTTTACAATGTAATCTAATGGTTTTAGCAAGGCAGAGGGAATGGGGGAAGGGCAAGGCCTGCCAGAGCCATGGCGGCCATGCTCCGATGGCTAGAGTCTCTTCACATCCTAAAAATGGTTTTCAAAAAATATGTACACATGCAAATATTTGTATTTGTTTATATTTATCTAGAAATAATACAATAGTGTGTCGACCTTGATTTTTATGACTCCAACTTGTTCTTATATTACTCAAGATTCTATAATATTGAAGTCAATATTATTTTAGTTCTGAAACACCTAAGTATTATGTTCTATAAATATAAATATTACATTTTAAATATTTACAACTAAGTATTTACATTATCAAATATACTGTAGGTAATAATAGAGAGAGGTAAAATTGTGGTAAAAATGTTAAAAGTTAAAGAATCTTAGGTCTGAGTGCACAGCTCAGTGGAAGACCGCTTGTCCAGTGTATTCCAGTCCCCAGGTTTCATCCCTAGCACCACACAAAAGAAGACAGAGGTGAGGAAGAGAAGAGAGAGAGGTGAAATTGGAGAATCTAGATTTGGGGGGTGTAGGCTTTTTTTGTCTTACTTTAAAAGCTATTTTATATTAGAAAACATTCAATATGTATCATTCTAAAATGTTTAAAAAATAAGTTGCTGGAACGGTGGCTCAGTAGTTATGAGCGCTTGCTGTTCTTCCAAAGGACCCACGTATTATTCCTAGCTCCCACAAGTGTAACTCCAGTTCCAGGGAGATATACAATCCCACTGAAGGGGTCTGCACACAGATGGTGCACATAACTCATATAGGCACACACACACAATGAATAAAAATAAATAATTAAAACCCTTTTAAATTTAAGCCAAGAGATTTCTTGGTGTTGATACCATTTTTCTATAACACTCTCTAAAATATTGAATCATGTACAGTTCTCTGCAGCAGCAGTTCCCAGTCCAGACTGCACAGTGGTTGCTATGAAGACTAGCTGAAGTTGGCTGATGGTCAGCACTTCCCTAGACCAACTGCCTCAGAATTATGGGAGTGTAAATATTAATTTTAATATAAATCTAAGCTGTAAATTAATATAGTTGCTGTATTTTTTTATCCTAGCTAGTTTTCAATAACAACATAGACCAAGATTTATTTTCAAGCTTCACCTCAATACTTGGGCAGTCAGTTGATCTATATTAATCCCCTAAACTAATCCAGTTACCTCCCAGCCAATATCCTCATGATACTTGCATTTAGGGCCTCAAATTCTCCATCTGAACTCTCATGGCTCCTTCCTCCTCCTTCCTCATGGCTCAATCTGAATCTCTCTTCCTCTCTCTCATCTCCTGGCTGGCAGAAATCCTGCCCTATTTTCCCTTCAGTGCAGCCATTGGTGATCTACTTTCAATGACAAGGCAAAGAACAAATGGTAAGAATTGTTTACACAAACTTGAAAAAAGGAGATTTTTTTTCTTTTTTTTATTTTTTTTATTTTTTTTTATTATTATTAACTTGAGTATTATATACATTTCGAGTGTTATTCCTTTCCGGTTTCGGGCAAACATCCCCCCCTCCCCTTCCTTATGGGTGTTCCCTCCCAACCCTCCCCCATTGCTGCCCTCTCCCCAACAGTCTAGTTCACTGGGGTTCAGTCTAGCAGGACCCAGGGCTTCCCCTTCCACTGGTGCTCTTACTAGGATATTCATTGCTACCTATGAGGTCAGAGTCCAGGGTCAGTCCATGTATAGTCTTTGGGTAGTGGCTTAGTCCCTGGAAGCTCTGGTTGGTTGGCATTGCTGTACATATGGGGTCTCGAGCTCCTTCAAGCTCTTCCAGTTCTTTCTCTGATTCCTTCAAGGGGGTCCTGTTCTCAGTTCAGTGGTTTCCTGCTGGCATACGCCTCTGTATTTGCTGTATTCTGGCTGTGTCTCTCAGGAGCGATCTGCATTCACATTTTGATCATCCGTCTTGAGTTTCATTTGTTCTAGGCATCTAGGGTAATTCAAGCATTTGGGCTAATAGCCACTTATCAATGAGTACATACCATGTATGTCTTTCTGTGATTGGGTTAGCTCACTCAGGATGATATTTTCCAGTTCCAACCATTTGCCTACTTAATTTCATAAAGTCATTGTTTTGATAGCTGAGTAATATTCAATGTAGATGTACCACATTTTCTGTATCCATTCCTCTGTTGAAGGGCATCTGGGTTCTTTCCAGCTTCTGGCTATTATAAATAAGGCTGCGATGAACATAGTGGAGCATGTGTTTTTTATATGTTGGGGCATCTTTTGAAAAAGGAGATTTTTGACCTAAAGCATTACAATGCCATGGATTGAAACAAGATATGAGGGCAAAGAAACCAGCATTTGAATAATACATGGGTAAACTTTACACAGTGCCCAAAAATCTTGCCTACATTGGCATTCACACAAGATGCTCTGCTGTCCACTCATTCTCTGAACCTTTATCTTTCACACTCCTTCATGCTTCTTTGCATGCTATTTCCTGCTGACAATACCCTCATCTGCCTATGTAGAGAAACCTATTCATTTGTCAGAACTGACTCAGAAATCACTTTCTTGATGAATCCTGGGGACATTCCCACAGCTGCCCACAGCTGGAACTGTTCTCTTCACCTGCTATTTATTCCTCCCTGCTCTGTGACCAGCTCTCACACCTTGCTGTGGGATGTGTCTGCTCACCTCCCAGCCAACCGTGAACTCCTTTAGGGAAACTCCACTTGATAGTGCTTTTATTGTCACCATGAGCCAATGTACATATAGTACAATTTTACAAAATGGTTTCTAAACTAAACGCAGATGAGGTTAGAGCTGCTGGAATGGTGTTAGAACATGGTGCCAGGGATGCAGAGGGAGGAGAGACACTACATGGGGCATCTGGAGGAAAAGAGATCTTACGCTGAATCAAGGAGTAACAGAACACTATCAGAGCAGGTAGAAGATTGAAAGAAAAAAGAAGGGGGCCGTTCGAGGAACCCGTGTGGCTAAGCACACATTCAGAGTGTAGACGGATGGCATGAAACCTGAGGAGGTTCAAAGCTGGATTAAGAAGGGCATGAAGTAAATAGCGTGTAGCACAATGCAGGCCCCCAAACTCTTCTCCATAAATACTTAAGTGAAATAATGAAATCATTACTTTTATACTTTTACCTTACATGGTACTAGTGACAATCCTACTCACCAATACAGAAAATTCTAAGGAGAGAAATCAGTTTTCAGTTTAGGAGTGAAGAATGTGAAAGAAGTAGGTCTCTAGAGGGTACCCCTTAAAAACTCACTGTAATTGTCAAGGTGAGACCAGAATAAGCAAACCAGACATACTACAGAGGGACAGCAAGGAGAGAATAGATTCTAGAGATGGTCCAGAGTGTGGGGTGACCTGGGACTTTTGCCTGTGAATGACCACTCAGGTATCATCCACCAAACTGAGAAAAGCAGAAAATAAGGGCCTTGCAGGAATTGACAATGGCAGGAGATGGAGACCTCTGCTCTATGGCAGGAGATGATGAGCCACTATGTGGCAGGAGCTGACAAGCTCTGCTCTACCAGTTGAGGTTGAAGGTTTGAAGCAACGGAGACAAGGTGTGGATTTAGAGTAAGACAGAAGGCTGCAAGAAAGACCTCAAAGTACAACCATTTAGTGATAAGCTGAAGATAGAGCTGCTGTGTAGACTGACAAGGAAAATCCTTCTAGATAAAGTCAAAAGACAACCGAAGAGTCTCCCAGGGTAAACATGACCCTTCCCTTTGGTATCTGAGAGATTCACAGTGATCTCAGCTAAAGAGACATCACCTCAGCAAATGGAGGCAGACTAAAGCATTGCCTTGGACAGAGAGACTGCAAGACAGAGGAGATTTCTAGAATTTTCTCTTTGATGGAAATATGACTGAATCTCTGAAGAGCATTCTAAACTTTTACACAGTTCTCATTCCCAGCAAGCCCTTTTTGTGTTGACCTCATGAACCCTGAATTCTAGATGAGCTCCTATCTCTCTGTGTCCTTCCTCTTCTCCTCTCTTCTACAAAGTCTGTTTCTTCTTTCAGTGACTCCTGAGGATGCTCTAAAACTCCCTTTCTTCTCACTTGAAGCACACTTTCTCTAAGAGAATCCATTTAAGCTCCTGGTATTCAGTACCATCTACAGCCATTCTAAGAGTTACATTTTCTAGTCTAGTTCTGTTGGATATCCCCAGCTTCCTGACTCAGAAACAAAACTCAACCTGTTCTGAGCTGAATGGAGACCAACATATTCCAATACCCACAATACCTCATGCATTTTTTCTGTGAGTAGCTTTTTATGTGAGTTCTGGGTATTCATGGTCAGAAGATCGCACTTACCCAGAAAGTGCTTTACCCACTGAACCATCTCTCCAGCCCAATTTCCCTTACTCTTAACCAGCACAAAAGGCTTTTCATGGTGCCTATTGTCTTAGTCAGGGTTTCTATTCCTGCACAAATATCATGACCAAGAAGCAAGTTGGGGAGGAAAGAGTTTATTCAGTTTACACTTCCACAATGCTGTTCATCACCAAAGGAAGTCAGGACTGGAACTCAAGCAGGTCAGGAAGCAGGAGCTGATGCAGAAGCCATGGAGGCATGTTCCTTACTGGCTTGCTTCCCCCTGGCTTGCTCAGGTTAATTTCTTATAGAACCCAAGACTACCAGCCCAGGGACGGCACCACCCACAATGATCTGGGTCCTCCCGCCTTGATCACCAGTTGAGAAAATGCCTTACAGCTGGATCTCATGGAGGCATTTTCTCAACTGAAGCTCCTTTCTCTGTGATAACTCCCCCTTGGGTCAAGTAGATGCACAAAACTAGCCAGTACACCCATAAAATCTTTTTATTCTGATAGTCCAAACCACTATTGTATTTTTTTTCTGTCCTATGCATCCCTGTCCCCTTCTTTTAGCCCAGTCACCAAAATGCAGCCAGCTACAATGGGTCGTTGGCTTTGTGTTGTTTTTGAAAAAGTATCTTGCTGGGTAGCTCATTTTAACCCAGAACTCATATGTTGCCCAAGCTGTCCTCAAACTCACAGAAATCCTCTTGCCTTTGTCTCCCAAACACTGGGTTTTCAGGAATAAGCTACTGTACCCATTCACAATGGCCTTTTCAATGACTTGTTTCTTTTGCTTTGGACCCTCCGTGACTTCCCCTTGCTTTCAGTCTTCGGTCATAAGACCTGACCACACCTGCCTTTCTCCCTAGCCCCACTTCTACCCACCTGCCTTGCACTTTGACCGCCTTGGCCTCAATGGGTCCTCAATGCCTGCTCCTTCCTTAGGCTTTTACCATGTTCAGTGCTATCCCTGGAATGTTTCTCCTAACTCAGCCCCAGTTAAATCTCATCTGCCTTTGGTGGTTAACCGTGATTTATTTCCTACTTAATTTCATGGGTCATGAAATATACTTTCTAAATATTTAAAAAAAGAATATATGAAAAAGACTCCGTGCTAACCAGAGGCAGACATAGGTTCAAGAACTAGTAGCTTCAGGAAGCCTACAATAATCCAATGATGCCTGACAAAGGTTAAGTCAGTTAGTTGTGGTCAATACAAAGGCTGAAACCCACATTGTATGATTTCTGTCTCCACCAGTTCTTCTTGTCTCTCCAATGAGGTTTGCTGGAGCAAAGTCTTTATACAGCTTGATTGCTGACTACACTGATAATAGATACCAGCAAAGCTGCAGGAGCATGACCTTGGAGATTTGAGATGCAGACTGTCTTCCTGTAGAGCACTCATTAGAGTTGTTTGGTGCTGGTGCTCTTAAATTTTTACTAAGAAGGCCCCCTGGCTCCTACATAGCCCAGTCACAGCTCACTGATGTATTTAATGTGCTTGGTACTTGTGTCTCACAGGGAAAGCGAATCGTTCAGGTTCAACTTGAGAGATTTTTTTCTTTGGCATTTTCCCCGTTTTGTACCGATTCAGACACATAAAACTTATTATATAGAAACTGACCTGGAAGTGACCGGTCTTTTAGACAGAATGGTAGGAAATTGGTTACAATAGATACATATCCACCC
Organism: Rattus rattus; assembly: GCF_011064425.1. Taxonomy (NCBI): domain Eukaryota; kingdom Metazoa; phylum Chordata; class Mammalia; order Rodentia; family Muridae; genus Rattus; species Rattus rattus. The sequence goes on along the minus strand of NC_046159.1, from coordinate 93,641,861 downwards.
AAGGACACAGAACTAGTAGAGGCAAGCATATTAGCCTGTCCCACATACAACGTTGTTAGTCCAAAATGTTTATAAGGAATTGAGGGAAACATCAAACAAACAGAATAAAAAACATTCAGGAGGGAAATTGAGTGGCATGCTTGGGGAAATAAAGCAGATTTTTGCCAGTGTAAAGCCAGGAGAGAAACTAGTTGTGATTCAGAATAGCAGAGCCTCTGAGGGATGATGGGAAATAAGTTTAGACAGAGCTTTGATGTGCAAAGTGCCCAAAAGGGAAGAAAAGGGAAGAATCCAACGCAGAAGAACAGTGAACAGAGGGATCTGGCAGTGGAGCTCCTAGGATTCACCTAAGGCTTTAACTAGATGACTAATTACAAAGCAGATAATAAGAGTGAGAATTATGGGCAATGACCTTTAAGCCAGGAGAGGGTCTGAGGACCCTGACGCCACTGGCGAGGCCCATGCCCCCTCTGCTACAGCCCTGTATCCCAGTAGCTCGTACTAGATTTGAACAGAAGCTTTGTAGAGTTTCCAGAATCCAGGGAATTGGGGAAGAGGTTTAGAAGGGAGTTTCAGGGGACCAGAAGGAAGAAGAGAACTTTAAAGGTGGCTGGCAGCACCAGGGACTGAAATGAGCATGGTTTGCTTGTCGGTGACTATGTGTGTGGAAAGAAATCACATACTGAAAGGATCAGGATGCAAGGTATGGGTTTGATCCTCAGCCCCCAAAATTGACAGGAATAAGACAAACATTTCTTGGGCTGGAAGCAGCCTGGAGTGCTGGAGACCTCTTTTCTTGACTCCTTACTTAGTGTCCTATCTGCAGCTTTGAAATCAAACTAGACAGCAGTATTTATACCATGGGAATAGGCAGAAGTACTAATAGGACTTCTCCCTCCCACAGAGCCAATCATTCTACCCTGACCAGCACTCCAAAGGATGCATTAGATGAAATCCTTGTGGGCACTGTTCCCTGGAGTTCAGATGAAAAATAAGCCTTCTCATCTTATGTTGATGTTTTTCTGTTTTAATTACCAATACACAGTGGCACTCTTCAATTATCTTTTATTACACATCCTGAGCTGAGAGGCTCAGCATTTGTGCATTCTCCCACAAACCAGCCATCACTCAACTCCTCATTCCTACAAGGAAATATTTTCAAGCTGCAAGTTACTGACTTTAAAATAAACTTTAGGAAAAGAACCCATTTGCGAATTGGGAATTTTCAGTTCTGGCCCCTGGGGGTTGTTAGAGAACAAGAGAATCTTGTCAGTCTTTGAAATATAGGTTACAAAATATCCCCTAAGTGAAAAGGCAAAGGGAATGGAATTATTAAAGTTGGAGAAAAGAAAAAATGAGAGGTAATTTAATTATGGAGGGGAACTGCTTGGGGAGTGTGTAGAGCTTCCCTCACACATGTGCTGTAACCCTTGGGGATTTGGTTTATACCCCAGGGGATGAATCTCTTTATGGTATTATTCTGAGAGGAATGATTTGTGGATTTTATTTCAAAAATTTGAAAAGTTCTTTTCCTGCATCAGGCATAATTTACATAAGATCTGTGTTGAAGACCAGGAAACAGTTAAAACAAGGTCTTAACCAGCACCATTACTGTCCAGAATCATGCTAAGACAGTGCAGTCCATTCAAATTTTGAGAAATGTGACACAAATCAAAAACTATCATTCATAGTACATAGTAGAATACTTATATCTAAATTTGACCACTTTCCTATTAAAAGAAATCATTAAAATATAAAAACTGGAAACATGGCTAAAGAGATTACTCAGTATGTGAAGCTCTTACCATCTAAGCCTATTTACCTGAGTTCAGATCCTCAGAACTCATGCAAAAGCCGAATACAGAAGGACATGTGCCCCTTTCCTCCCAGTGCAGGCAGCCCTAGGACACAGGCAGAGGAAAGGTAATGAACTAAAGCTCACAAGCCGACCAGCCTAGCACATGCAACTGTGAACAAAAACTTGTCTCAAACAAGGTCAAGGCATGGACAGACACCAAGCATTGACTTATGTAAGACTACCTTAGCATGCACGTACCCATCCAGGGGTGGACAGAGAAAGGATGAGGAAGAGAGGTAGAGAGAGAGAGAGAGAGAGAGAGAGAGAGAGAGAGAGAGAGAGAGAGAGAGAAGAGAGAAGAGAGAAAAGAGAAGAGAGAAACCAAGATTTCTAAATCAATAGAATTTAATGAAGAGATTGGTGTTATTTGAGCATTATTAAATTAGGATTCTTTTACGTGTTTGTTCAGATGGGATGGAGATGTTACTTAAGAGATAATAATGTATCCCGATTTGGCATTTTCTTAAACCAATCTGAAACAATGAAATGACAGCAGTAAATCTGCTACTTGGAACCTTAAATGATTTACATGGCTCTGGGGCCTCAGTCTAACAGTTGGTTTATGATGTGGTTTCAGGATAACACATTTAAGCCTGGTTTGTTCCTTCCTCCAAAGCTGACATGAATCCATAAAGCTTTTAAGTGATGACTCTAAAATATACAAAAGAATTCTCTGAGGCATGTTTTCAGATTGTTTATGTAAGGTTTTTAGATTTCTGACTTTCCCTTCATGATCTGCTGTGGGATGCTGTCTCCAGGTTAGCTGAGAAAAGAATAACATCATCCAGGCAGGGACCACTCAGCTTCCTGCTCCATCCAGTACCATTCTGACTCATCTTCTACTCCAAGGACCTTAGGTACTGTGTGCACATTACATGGGAGCCTATTGTAAGTGCTGATTGCCTAGACCCACTGAGTCAGAACCTCTGAGTTTGACTCTGGAACCCAGACTGGGGAACCAGCATTTTAACAGGTTCTAATGAAGGTGATCAGAGAAATGTCAGGGGCCTAGCACTGTTCACTGTTGACCTTCAGTCCTAACTCAAGGATGCTCAGAAGAACCTGGCACCCAGATGCTCAAGTTTTTCCAAGTGGATTGCTGCATATGTAGGTTAAGGGCAACAGTGGCTTTCCGTGTATGACTCACCTCTGCTGCCCAAACCCGGCGGCAACCTTGAATTGCAAAAGCCCTAGCATGTTTGTCTTTAGCTGCATATCCATCTCTCCAGCCCACCTGCCTGAAACCTACGGCTTTTGTCCTGAATCCTATCCTTCCTCATTGCCCTCTTCTCTCCCACAGACCAGAGCCCATTCTCAATGAATGCCTCCCGTTCTCTGACAAAGCTCTCCATTGCAAGGAGAACCTCTCGGGGTGTTTGTTCCAAGCAACATGTTCCATTTTCTCCTGTTTTGTTTAACATGATTCCAGAGGCCCATCCTAGGAGCGTCTATCTGTTCCAGAGATTCTGGGCTCCATAGGTGGATATCTCTAGTCCTTTGGAGTCAAGCTTCAGTGCATTTTCCCACAGCAAGCCTTCCTTGGCCATAGACATAAAGCAGTTGTCACTGTTCCAGGGACCCTGTATACATAATTCTGGAACCCAGCCTGGGACCACACACATTCTACTTGTCCATTTATCCAAATCCTCCTCGGGATCAGGATCTCAGTGTCCAATATCACCCGTGCTGTATACAGTCAGTGCTCAATAGGTGTCTGCTATGACAATGAAATACTGACCTGAGCGCTAAGATGAGGTCCCTACCTCATATCTTCCATACGCATTGTCATTCTCACCATATTGTGCTGAGAATGGAAGTGTCTTCACCCGAACATATGACACTGTTGTGCAGGAAGGTCCCCAAGAACAGGGACCATATTTACTCATCTCTACATCCCTGTATGCATGTAGCAGTCAGCATGGATAAAATATATCTTTAATCCTGTGTCTCCGAATAAGGATACTTTTGGCATTATAACCAAAGCAATCCTCATCTGTAAGACCTCCTCCTACATTGCTATCCTTTTATGTCTACCAGATGTCATCAGTATCCCTCCTATCACCTTGACAATGCTATGCATTCTTGCAAACACATACATTTGTGAATGTCCTTGTGGCAAAAATTCAAGGAAAAAAATAGTGCTTCCTGTGGTGAGAATCTAGAGTCCACTGGGCTTTTCATCACAGCTGAGTGAGAATTACTGAGCTCTGTAGCAGTGCCCGACGTGGGCTGACACTGAACTGTGGCATTTGCGCAATGGTCAGAGGTAAAGGTTGGACAGTAGTAGGCAGTCCTGAAACCACAGTGAGCTCATTTTTACTAAACGCTGTGATTTCCAGGCACCAGGCACACAGACATAGCTGTTTAATCCTCACAGCCAACACCAGGACCCAGTTCACAAAGAAGAAAACAGACATTCAAGCCAGGGACCCAAATCAATCCATTTGACAAGACTGAAAGTCCTTCCGGGGTATCTGACTCCACTCTTCTATAATAACTTCTTCAGAAATAATAAATGCCAAATCTACAGAGCTGGGACTGGCAAGATGGCTCAGCAGCAAAGTGTTTGCCGACAATCATGAAGGCCTGAGTTCTGTCTGGAGACCCACACGGTAGAATAAGAAAACCGATTCCCACAAGTTGTCCTCTGATCTCCATATAGGTACTACGGCACATAAGATTTACACACACACACACACACACACACACACACACACACACACACACACACACACTAAATAGATAAATAAATAAATAAAACTAGGTGTGTGTTGATACAGGCTTGTAACCCCAGGACATGGGAAGCTAAAGCAGGAAGACAGCAAACAAAACAGAAAACAAAAATAATAATTGTAACCATTCAGGCTTTCCTATGTCTGTCCCAGCCCCCAAATAATGACAAGGAGGATTACTTATATTTACAATGCTTTTGGCCTTAAGTTAAGCTCGTTCCCAGCTAGCTTGTAGCTCAAATATCCTGTTTAAAGTAATCTAAGATCCGCCACATGGCTGGTTACCTCTCCTCAGTTTCATACATCGGATTTCCCTTGCAACTCTGTGATGAATCTCCCTGCATTACTCTTTCCAAGGGTTCCTCTTTCTCTGCCACATGTGCCACCTTCTATTCTACCTTTTGCTATAGGCCATAGGCTTTTTCTTTTAACCAATCAGGATGTGCCTTAGATAGGCAAGGGAGGACAGAAACACATCTTCATACAAACATTATCTCTAGAAACAACTTTTTAAAAACTTGTCATATCCTATTAATTGCAGCATGGAGTAGTGTGTTATGGAGTATATTCTTCGTGGCATTAATTTAGTTGGGTGTCAAGTGCTGCAAGAATAATGGGGGTGCATTGACAATGAGGTTTGAGAAATACTTCAGAGAAGAGGCATGAAGATAGCTAGAAACAGTGGCCGTGAAGTAAGGTAGCTCAGCCTTCAGGTGACTTCCAGTGATTTCAAGATGGTGGTTAGCAGGGAGTAGGGAATCCACAGAAGGACTTTCTTGCCAGGAAGTGGTTACAAAGCTCAGATTAGGCTGTAGGAAAGGGCTGGCTCATAGAGAGCCAGGAATCTTTCTAATAATTTCTTAGTAATTAGGATGGTAATGCTGGTAGGTACTGTGCATTGAGTACTAATTACTCTCAGCTTCCAAGATGAAATACTGTGGCCTGTAGAGACTGGTTAAGAAGTTCCAGTAAGGCAGGTCAGGAACCACAGAGCTGAATTTGAAACCAGGTCGCTCTAATGCCCTGTCTTGTGATTTGAAACCCTCAAAACTTCTCAAGTGTTAGAGCTTATCAAAGGCTTTGCTGTTTGGATATCCAAATCAAATCCAGTCTCAAGGAGTATTACCCTATGGGCTTCTTAAATTAAGTTTGTGTTATAATACTGCCTTTCTTTTCAGTAGTCTCTTCAGTCAGAAAGCCAGTGAGTATTGTATAGTATTTATTTTTCTAATATGATCTTAGTTACGTCCCTTTAATCCTTGTTGTGTTTTGTTTCTAGGCAAGGTCTTGTATAGAACCCAGGTTGGCCTTGAACAGGAACTCTTCCAGCCTCGGCCTCCTGAGTGCTGGGATTAGAGGCGTGCACGTCCCATACTAAGTTTTTTGTTGCTATTTTTGTTTTAATCTTACAGGTTTCCTTGTTCTACCACAGGCTTTATTTTCAATAGCGTATTTGTATTGATGGCAACAGTTCACCCAAATTCCAAGCCTAGCTATCATAGGCTTCAGACCTCTCTCATCATTTTTCAAATTTGTCCTTTCTTCTCGACAGATGTTGGTGCCTTTTTTGAAGAGGGCATGTGGCTGCGCTATAACTTCCAGGCCCCGACAGTCACTGCCAGAGACACAGGCAGCAGGGCTGAGAATTCTGCAGACCAGCAGCAGCACTTGGCTCCAGATCTGGCCCAGGAGCAGATCCACTTCAGCTTCAGCACTACCAAGGCACCCTGCATCCTCCTCTACGTCAGCTCCCTCACCACTGACTTCCTAGCTGTGCTGGTCAAGCCCACAGGTAAGAGCAAGCATGCCTAGCCTTCTACCTTCAAACAGTAGTCAGACAGAAGCTGCAGGAGTCAGAATTGTTCTTGGTTGGTGACTTAATCACCATGGGATGCTGACAAGTACCTGACTCCTTTGAGCCTCATTTTTATCCAGAATCAGAACAGCTTGTCAATTGAGTGCTTACCCCCAACAATTTGATGGAACAATTTCAGGCTCTTTTCATATTGGGTGAACATGAGATACTTTCATCTGTATAATGATTCTTCTTATTCCTGTCAAACAAATACCTTTTCTATTGTACAAAGTAGAGGCATACTCTGAAGTAATGAAAATAATCACACATTAATCAATGAATTATCCTGATTTGTGATAGAGTATCAATAGATTCCAGTAAAAAAGTTGGAACTCTCTTCCAAAGGCCAGAGACGTGAATACAAACAAGTGTAATGAAATGGCCAGCAGAAAAATCAAGTAATACACTTACTAATAAATGCATCAGTAGTGTGTAATTAATGACAGAGAAATGTTCCTTTTCTATGTTTCTATCTAATGTTGTCTCCCTTTCCTCATGATTAAAGCATTTGGCGTTTTCATTTAAAAAAATGTTGGGACTCTCAATAAAAGTAGAAAATCAGAAATATTTCCATCTCTAAAGCCTTCCTGAATTTATACTCACAAATACATCCATAGAGAAACAATTACTGGAAGCATGGGGGGAGATTGTTTTACTTGTGAATCCTTGGAAGTCTAGTCAGTCTTGAAGTACATAAACCTCTTTTTTTAGACCAGGACATGACGAGTATTAAATTCAGGTGTACACTTATGTGAAGGTAAGAAGACATCCACAGGCGTCAGTCTCCACCTTGCCTCTTCTTTGAGAGAGTATCTCTTTATTGTTCACCACTATATAAGCCTGGTTAGCCTGATTCTCAGGATTCTCCTGTCTCTGCCTCCCATCTCAGCATTACCATGCTGGAATTACAGACATAAGCTACTGCATCCGACTTTACATAGATTCTGGGAATCAAAACTAGAGTCTTCACACTTGTATAGCTAGTGCTCTACCCACTGAGCCATCTTTCCAGTCATTTGAAGGCATCAATTTTTTTTTCTTTTTTTTTTCCCTATCTTTATTAAATTGGGTATTTCTTATTTACATTTCATTTGTTATTCCCTTTCCTGGTTTCCAGGCCAACATCCCCCTAACTCCTCCCCCTCCCCTTCTCTATGGGTGTTCCCCACCCCATCCTATCATCCCATTACCGCCCTCCCCCAAGAATTCTGTTCACTGGGAGTTCAGCCTTGGCAGGAACAAGGGCTTCCCCTTCCACTGGTGCTCTTACTAGGCTATTCATTGCTACCTATGAGCTTGGAGCTCAGGGTCAGTCCATGTATAGTCTCTGGGTAGTGGCTTAGTCCCTGGAAGCTATTGTTGGTTGGCATTGTTGTTCATATGGGGTCTCAAGCCCCTTCAAGTTCTTTCAGTCCTTTCTAAGATTCCTTCAACAGGGGTCCTGTTCTCAGTTCAGTGGTTTGCTGCTGGCATTCACCTATGTATTTGCCATATTCTGGCTGTGTGTCTCAGGAGAGATCTACATCCAGTTCCTGTCAGTCTGCACTTCTTTGCTTCATCCATCTTATCTAGTTTGGTGGCTGTATATGTATGGGCCACATGTGGGACAGACTCTGAGTGGGCGTTCCTTCAGTCTCTGTTCTAAACTTTGCCTCCCTATCCCCTCCTAGGTGTATTCTTGTTCCCCTTTTACAGGAGTGAAGCATCTGCATTTTGGTCATCCTTCTTGAGTTTCATGTGTTCTGTGCATCTAGGGTAATTTGAGCATTTTGGCTAATAGCCACTTATCAATGAGTGCATACTTTGTGTGTTTTCCTGTGATTGGGTTACCTCACTCAGAATGATATTTTCCAGTTCCATCCATTTGCCTATGAATTTCATAAAGCCATCCATTTGCCTATGAATTCATAAAGTCAATAGCTCAGTAGTATTCCATTGTATAGATGTACCACATTTTCTGTATCCATTCCTCTGTTGAAGGGCATCTGGGTTCTTTCCAGCTTCTGGCTATTATAAATAAGGCTGTTATGAACATAGTGGAGCGTTTGTCTTTGTTGTATGTTGGAGCATCTTTTGGGTATATGCCCAAGAGAGGTATAGCTGGATCTTCAGGTAGTGCAATGTCCAATTTTCTGAGGAACCTCCAGACTGATTTCCAGAATGGTTGTACCAGTCTGCAATCCCACCAACAATGGAGGAGTGTTCCTCTTTCTCCACATCCTCGCCAGCATCTGCTGTCGCTGAAGTTTTTGGTCTTAGCCATTCTGACTGGTGTGAGGTAGAATCTCAGGGTTGTTTTGATTTGCATTTCCCTTATGACTAACGATGTTGAACATTTCTTTAGGTGCTTCTCAGCCATTCGGCATTCCTCAGCTTTGAATTCTTTGTTTTAGCTCTGAACCCCATTTATTTATTTTATGTACAGCATTCTGCCTGCATATGTGACTGCAGGCCAGAAGAGGGCACCAGATCTCATTACAGATGGTTGTGAGCCACCATGTGGTTGCTGGGAATTGAACTCATGACCTCTGGAAGAGCAGTCAGTGCTCTTAACCACTGAGCCATCTCTCCAGCCCCTGAACCCCATTTTTAATAGGGTTATTTGTCTCCCTGCAGTCTAACTTTGTGAGTTCTTTGTAAATTTTGGATATAAGCCCTCTATCAGTTGTAGGATGGGTAAAGATCTTTTCACAATCTGTTGCTTGCTGTTTTGTCCTAATGACAGTGTCCTTTGCCTTACAGAAGCTTTGTAGCTTTATGAGATTCCATTTGTCGATTCTTGGTCTTAGAGCATAAGCCATTGGTGTTTTGTTCAGGAAATTTTCCCCAGTGCCCATGTATGTGTTCGAGACTCTTCCCCACTTTTTCTTCTATTAGTTTGAGTGTATCTGGTTTGATGTGGAGGTCCTTGATCCACTTGGACTTAAGCTTTGTACAGGGTGATAAGAATGGATCAATCTGCAATCTTCTACATGCTGATCTCCAGTTGAACCAGCACCATTTGCTGAAAATGCTATCTTTTTTCCATTGGATGGTTTTGGCTCCTTTGTCAAAAATCAAGTGACCATAGGTGTGTATGGGTTCATTTCTGGGTCTTCAATTCTATTCCACTGGTCTATCTGCCTGTCTCTGTACCAATACCATACAGTTTTTTATCACTATTGTTCTGTAATACTGCTTGAGTTCAGGAATACTGATTCCCCTGAAGTCAGCTTTAGCTATCCTGTGTTTTTTTGTTATTCCAAATGAATTTGCAAATTGTTCTGTCTAACTCTATGAAGAATTGGATTGGAATTTCAGTGGGGATTGCACTGAATCTGTAGATCACTTTTGATAAAATGGCCATTTTTATTATATTAATCCTGCCAATCCATGAGCATGGGAGATCTTTCTATCTTCTGAGGTCTTCTTCAATTTCTTTCTTCAGAGGCTTGAAGTTTTTATCATACAGATCTTTCACTTGCTTGGTTAAAGTTACACCGAGGTATTTTATATTATTTGGGACTATTATGAAGGGTGTTGTTTCCCTAATTTCTTTCTCAGCTTGTTTCTCTTTTGCGTAGAGGAAGACACTGATTTATTTGAGTTAATTTTATACCCAGCCACTTTGCTGAAGGTGTTTATCAGGTTTAGTAGTTCTCTGGTGGAACTTTTGGGGTCACTTAAATATACAATCATATCTTCTGCAAATAGTGATATTTTGACTTCTTCCTTTCCAATCTGTATCCCTTTGATCTCCTTTCGCTGTCTGATTGCTCTGGCTAGGAATTTGAGAACTATATTGAATAAGTAGGAGAGAGTGGGCAGTAAAGGCATCATTTTATATCCTTTATTAAATTTATTCTTTGATAGTTTTATGTACAGATAGTATATTCTAAGTATCAGCACCCTCACCCTCTCTTATCCCCCCTCACCCTTTTTTACCACCCCATTTCATTCCTACATTCCCTATTCCCTTTCCTACATTCATGTCTTTTTTGTTTTTTAATTAATTAATTACTTAATTAATTTACATCAAATGCTGCCCCCTCCCTGTCTCTCCTCCCATCCCTCATCTCTTTCTTCACTGAGTGGATGGGGCACCCGTGGATATGCCCCAACCTTGGCACATCAAGTCTCTTCCAGGGTAGGTGCATTCTCTCTCACTGAGACCAGACAAGGCAGCCCTGATGGGAAACGGATATCACAGTCAGGCTACAGCTTTAAGGAGAGCCTCCACGCCAGTTGTTGGGAGGCCCAAGTAGAGACTGAACTGCATGTCTGCTACATATGTGCTGGGAGCCTCATTCAAGCTCCTGTGTGTTCTTTGGTTGGTGTCTCAGTCTCTGAGAGGCCCTGCAGGTCTAGGTTAGTTGATTCTATTAGTCATTCTGTGGTGTTCTTATCCCCATCAGGGCCTTCAGTCCTTCCCCCAACTCTTCCATAAGAGTCTCCAACCTCCATCCAATGTCTGGTTGTGGGTATCTAGGTCTGTTTCAGTCAGCTGCTGGGTAGAGCCTCTCAGAGCACAGTTATCTAAGCTCCTGTCTGTAAGCATAACAGAGCATCATTAATAATGTCAGGGATTGTTTGCCCATGGGATGGGTTTAAAATTGGTCCAGTTATTGGTTGGCCATTCCTCCACTCTCTGCTCCATCTTTGTCCCTGCATTTCTTTTAGACAAAACAAATTTTGGACAAAAGTTTTGTGGGTGTTGGTATCCTTATCCCTCCACTGGGGTCCTGCCTGGGTATGGCAGGTGGCCTCCTCAGGTTCCATGTCCCCACTGGTAGGCGTCTTGACTAAGGTCACCCACATTGACTCCTGGGAACCTCCACCATCTCAGTTCTCTGGGTCTTCCTAAAGATTCCCCCTAGCCCACCTACCCCCAGCAGCTGCAAAATGAAATTCATTCTCCTGGCCCTCTGGGTCTTTCTCCTGTCTCTCCACACATCTGATCCCTCCCCCTTTCCCCTCTCCCTCCCCCTCCCACCTCTTTCCTCCCTCCTTCTGCCTTCTATTACTATTTTGTTCACCCTTCTAAGTATGATTCAAGCAAACTTGCTTGGGCCTTCCTTCTTGTTTAGCCTCTTTGGGTCTGTGTGGTGTATCATGGGTAGTCTATACTTTTTGGCTAAAACCACTTATCATTGAGTATATACTAGGCATATCCTTTGGTGTCTGGGTTAGTTCCATCCATTTGCCTGAAAAGTTTATGATATCCTTGGTTTTAATAACTGAGTAGTATTCCATGGCGTAAATGAACCACATCTTCTGTATTCATTCTTCAGTTGAGGGACATCTGGGTTGTTACCAGTTTCTGGTTATTGTGAATAAAGCTGCTATGAACATAATGGAGCATGTGTCCTTGTGGTTTGGTGGAGCATCTTTTGGGTATATACCCAGAAGTGCTATAGCTGGGTCTTCAGGTAGAACTATTTCCAATTTTCTGAGAAATAGCCAGATTGATTTCTAGAGTCATTGTACAAGTTTGCAATCCCACCAGCAATTCTCGCTGTCACGTGAGTTTTTTATCTTAGCTATTCTGATCACTATAAGGTAGAATCTCAGGGTCATTTTGATTTGTATTTCCCTGATGGCTAAGAATGCTGAGCATTTCTTTAAGTGCCTCTCAGCCATTCGAGATTCCTCTGTTGAGAATTCTTGTTTTATGACCACTGTTCAACTAGTGTGAACAAGAGTTTGCATCTATCCATTGGAGCATCGTGGGCTCATTAGTGGATACAAAACTGAAAACAGCGTTTGTCCCTCACCCAGAATCCGTTGGTAGTCTATAGTTCAGCAGGGAAGAATAGGCCAAGTGGGCCCCTCCTACTCTGTGCTTGACAGTTGGCAGGCCCATGAGGGCCATCCTCTGCACACTAAGCCATAAGATCCAAATGGGAATATGCAAATGATTTTGACATTCAGCAGTGCCCTCTATAAAGAGTCTTGCTAGGACAAAAGTATACATATAAACATGCACTCTAAAACCTGTATATAAAAGTATTTTTAGGGGGCTGGAGAGATGGCTCGGCAGTTAAGAGCACTGACTGCTCTTCCAGAGGTCCTGAGTTCAATTCCCAGCAACCACATTGTGGCTCACAACCATCTGTAAAAGAGTCTGACGCCCTCTTCTGGACTACAGGTGTCCATGCAGATACAAAAAATAAATAATTTTTTTAAAAGTATTTTTAGGTGTAGGAAAGAGCTATCTCTTTAACTCATTTCTTATGAACTTTATGAGTTAAAAATATAGAGGCTTTCTCTCCTACTGGCCATCTCTCTCCTTGATCTTTAATAGATATTCCAATGTTAGGGAATCTTAGAGAACAAGATTTTCTTCTATGAGGACCAAAATATTACCACAATTGAGCTAAATATTTGGAAAATTGTGCATTTTCAAATACACTCTCTGTGCAATGTATCCAGTTTTTAAAAAAAAAAAAGATGAAAGAAAAGTGTATTCCCAGAGCCCCAGAGTTTCCTCTTTTAGAATTTATTAATAGGAAAAACCCAAATCATAATCTTCACCATGAAGATGTTCATTGTAGTATTGCTTATAAAAATAAGAAGTGAAAAGGACCCAGAAGGTCCACTTTATAAAGTAGTATAAAAGAGAGCCATTGTTTTATGGACCTGTGCCCATTAAAAGTGTCTGTGTAAAGTCATTAAAGACATAGGGGCAATTCATATAATGTAAGGCTATACTAAGAAAAGACAAGATACAGCCTTGAATGCACATTATCAACTTGGCTCTAGAAAACAAACATGGATAAACCAGAAGAGCAACAGTGTGTGCTCAGGCTGTGATTTTTATGCGTGACTTGTTCCTCCCAAATGACACCATTCTGTGCATGTCCGATGCTCACTTTGAGTGCATGTCATTTTTCTAGTAAAAAATAAATAAGTAAAATCAGAAAGCAGGAGCTCAAGAGAGAATGCTCAACCCCCATGCTTCAGGGGCTCAGGCAATTACTGGCCTGAATCAGGCTCAGTGGGTTTCTAATCTATCCCTGTTCTCCCTCGTGTACCAGCCTCCTAATAGGCAGACAGCCTGTGGCTTCCCATGTTTCACAAGAGGAGTCTCTCACCTCAAGCATATCAAGAATCTGATGATCATGTACTAGTGGACACTGTACTGTCTGCTACTCTGTTACTGTTACTTCCTTCCTAAAATTTGCTTCCCAGTTATCTCCTAGTAATATCCCTGCACATTGCCTCTGTCCACACAACATGTATGGTGCTCCAGTGTCGGCATTTATCATGTGAAAGAGCTTCAGTCGATCGATTCTACAGTAATGGTTGCCAGGTAATAGTGCTTACCTATGTACAACACTTTCCTAAGTGCTTTAGACGCATTGATTCTGATGATTCCCACAGCTCTGTGTGGTAGACATAATTTGCATCCCTTCCTCTAGATGGCAAAGCTGGGTAGGTGAAGATTAATAGTCTTGCATAATCAGCTGGTAAGGGATACATGGAGCTCTCTGGATGTAGGTGCCTAAATCCAAGCTGGGAGCGCTCTATTGCAGGCATCCCCAAAACATTCAGATTGTGTGTTTCTTTGTAGGTTTTGAAATGCCATCCTTAAAAGTGTTGGGGGAAATGTAGCTGTTTCACTCTCCAAACACCACAATTTTTGTTAACTGAAATTTATAGGAAAAAGAAAATTTTTCAGAGAAAGTATTTGGGGGGGGTGAGAGAGAGAGAAAGATGACCAGTAAAGTCTATGGATGCCAATGTACAGGAGACTAAACAAATGATTTAAAAGCCTTAACTAAATATCCTGGCTTTATCAGACTTCACATATCAGAGGCTCTTTCACCATTTTCCAGAGTCACCTTCCCTGAACCCTCCTTGTCTTGATAGCTACCATTGCCTCTCAGAGGTAGTGTCTATCTTTCCTGTTCTTGTGGTCCATCCAGGCAATGAGTTCCATAGAACCTACCCTCATAGAGACCCATGACCTTTGCTCCGACTGCTGTGCTCGAAAGCAAACCTCTTCCAACTCAGACTTTCTGATATTTTTTCACATTGACACCACAGAAGGGACACACATCTGAATGGCACAGAGAAACTGATGGGGTTGTGTTTATAGCCCCCTCATAAGAGACGCCAGCTGTCTCACCTCTTGTATCTCAGTGGATGATTAATGGAAGCCATGCCCCTAGCACCCTGTCAGACTTAGATTTCTTCCTTTTCTCTGCTTCAGTAGCTTCTGCCTTTCCTACCTTGGCAAGGCGACCAGTCTTCCCTTACAAAGATAATGCTGAGTAGCGAACTGTATTGTATCCCTATTAATACCAACTGGTGACACACATAGAAACGTAAGAGATGAATCCCACAACTGTTGAGTTGAGACTAATCAGTGTTCTTGGGGAAGACATTTCTAGATTCAAATCCTGATTCTCCTTCCTGCTGCTGCCTTAGATGATCCATGGGTAATTCATACTTCTGTTTCCTAATCTGTAAAATGTAATCTCCTTCAATGGATTAATATGCAAAGGAGTGACCTATTAAGTCTAAAAGCTCTGTAGTATGCTCATGTAAGATAAGATGTCTTAGTTACTTTTTTATTGTTGTGACAAAACACCACTTATAAGAAGAGGCAACTTATAGGAAAGGGGTTTATTTGGGTCTTACAGTGTCAGTGTCATCACCATCATGGCAGGGAGCACGGCCACAGATAGGCTTGGTGATGGAGCAGTAGCTGAGAGTCCATATCTCAGTCCAAAAACAGGATGCAGAGCAAAAACACATTGTGAATGGAAGCTCAAAGCACTCCGTCCTCCCAGCCCTCAGTAACACACCTCCTCCAACAAGGTCCACACCTCCCAATCTTTCCCAGACAATTCCACAACCTGGGGACCAACTACTCAAACACATGAATGACCTCTTATGGGCTCATTCTCCTTCAAACCACCACATAAGGATTAGTAAATACCCTAGCCAGCCTACCAGTTCAATCTACGTCTCTGTTATCACTTACTCAACAATGTCAAGAAACTCACACTCAAAAAGACTCTAGGGCCATCTGTGCTCAACTCATAGCATTCCCTGGCCTGATCCTACTCCCTTTCCTCTATAGTGCACACAGTAGGTGTCTTCTTCTATAATCCTTGACCAACCCTCACCTCCTTCTGATGACTTTTGGCTTCAAAATCCAATTACACTTATTTTGTTTCATTTGTTTGATACCCAATATGTTATTATCTGTCACTGTTATAAATAGGCCCTGTCTTTCCAGAGAAATGCAAAACTTCCAGCACTATATCTCCTGCCCACAATAGGTGCCCTGTAAGTGTTTGCTGATGGTGGTGGTGATGCTCAGGAGATAGTAAATCTGTTACGCATGTGATTTGCTGCAGCCAGTAAAAGAGTAATTCCTTATAATGGCTTTAATTCACTTGGGAGATGAATATGAGATAAGAGAAAGTGTCTCCCTATTTGAATAATATTTGACTTTAATGGGTAAATATTAGCATTCTTCCCACCATCACTTAGTGGTCCTCTTCTGCTGCTGTTTGAGAGGAATAAATGCATCATTTAAATGTTATTACTTGAATGTTGCCATAATTGTTTATAGATAGTCACTACCTATACATTTAAATTTCAGTTCATCCCTTTTTCTCAGAGCAGATAATTTCTGTTAACATTATGTGAAGCACTTACTAGAATTTTAAATCATATTTACAAAGCCCGAGGAATCCATAAAAAAGAAAAAAGATGAAAATAACTTAATAGAGGTGTAAACAAATGGACCATTGGTGAACAGTAGGAGAAATGTGCCAAGGTTTTGCATTATTATCAGCTCCCCTGACCTCCAGCCCACAGAGGAAGCTGCTTTTCTTTCACATGTCTCTGTGTCCTCAGATCCACACATAGCACCTGACCCATGCTGGGGATCTGGGACAGTTGTCAGTATTGGAATTCCACTTCACACCAGTAGTCAGATAGCTCACTTTGAGGCTTTAAGAAAACTGTGCTTTGCCCAGACACTATGTATGTTTATTACAAAGAAATGAATAAATGAACAATGAATAAGTACATACAGCTGATTGTCTAAGATATCTAACACCTAAACTGGATGTTGTATCAGCCACAGTACATGCTGGGCATGATGGCGTACAGCTGTAATTCTAAAGCTAGGGAAAGAGGCAAGAGGTTCCCTGGGGCTCACTGACCAGCCAGACCAGCCAAGTGAGTGAGCTCCAGATTCAGTGAGAGACTCTGCCTCAAAAATTAAGATGAAAAGCAACTGAGGAAGCCATTTAGTGTCAACTTCTGTTCTTTATATGCTTAGGCCTACATGTGCACATGCACACAGACACAGGTAGACACATACAGACACACACACAAACACACACACACACACACACACACACACACACACACACACACACACGCACACCAGCCAAGACAACTTGATTTTTCTGCACTGGTTACCAAGACTAGTCATCTCCTTACATACAAATAGAATTATTTTTTATTCTATAAGATATCCTAATGGGAGGGGAAGGAGCAAAGGTAGGTAGAGAATGGAACGTCCTAGAGAATCCAAGGTAGCTTATATATGAGAGGGAAAGTGTCTTGATTTGTAATAAAGCAGCAGGCACAGCTCCCAGAGGACAGAACTCCACAACTACATTAGGAATATAAACCTTCATCATGTGAACAACTGAAAGGCATTGAAGGATTTTAAATGAAGCAATTAAATAATCAATTATGTGGTTTTGGAGAGATCTCTCTAGTTTGCAAAGAAAATATTGGGGAAAAAGCATAAAAGCAAGGAGACCATTCCTAGGCAAATTTACAAGTACCTACCAACCAGGCGGTGTCTTAAAGAGTGGTTACAGTCTCAAGAAGCAGAAATGAATGTCCTTGCTCTCTCAGAGCTCTCTCACTGAACTACAAGAAGACAAAGAAACAAAATGGAATCTAGAGTGTGCCATATGTAAGGATTGTCATGGGGATGAAGTATAAGGCAGAAATGGAAGAGCCTAAACAAGGAAGGGGGTGGCAAGTTCCCCTTTCATGGGGAAATCATGGGAATAATCCTTAGGCATATGACCCAGGAGCAAATGACTAAGGGAGGGCTGGGTCAGCTATGCAGTAACTTGGGATAGAACATTCTATCAGAAGAGCCCTGAGTATAAAAGTCCTGAGACCAGAACTTCCTGGCCTTCCGGGGTGGCAGCTAGAAGACAGACTCAATGTATACAGGTGAGGAGTGAGCAAGGGAAAAAGCGGGAAGGTAGAGAAAGGTGAGCGTGGACGTCGGTCTAAGACATGGGAGCCAGTGGAAGGACCCTAAGTGACATAGAATTCATCAGTACATTATGGTTGAGGTTCACTCTGACCACTGTGTGGAATTAGGAGGGGCAAAGGGCAGACTTATATAGGAGAAGACTGGGATAAGAGCAGAAGAGTTTAGTGTGGAGGCTGCCGCAACCATCCAGGCAAAGGGTGTTTTGCAGGTAGAAATGGAATAAATAAGAAGTGATAAGATTAAGGGTCCAATTTGAAGACCAAGCCAAAAATTTCTCACACTTCATGAAATATTAGAAATGGAAGAGCTAGGGCTATGACAAGCATAACTGAAAGCCTAAAGTGACCATTCACCAAAGTACGGTGCCAAAGGGACATCCAAGCAGAAATATTGAGTTGAAAGTTGGAAAGAATCAGAGCAGGATAGATGTTTGGCTGGATTACAGATTCGAGTCTGATGTGCCTGCAGCTGAAACAATGCTGAAGACTGAATACAGTGACCATGAAGGTGGCTGTGGCTCCAGAAAAGAAGATGATAAAGGATGATTGAGCCAATGAAGAACCCAGAAATGACTGAGAAAGCCCAAAGTGGATGGTGGAAGCCTAGCATAGATCTTATGTCCAAGATAAAGGCCCAGATCTGTGCTAAGTGACCTCCCAGAGGTCTTCTGGTCCTGGAGACAGCAGCCTCGGTACAGTAAGAAGATGGGAAAATGCGATGCTATGGTAAAGGGAGAAGACACAGGCCACAGAGAGTGGGCCATCTCCTCTAATAGAATCCATCCAGCTCCCTCGATAAATAAGAATTAGTGACTGTAGACACATTTGGAAGACAAGCATCTTAAGTGCTTGGTATGAATGCCATAGCATAAAAAAAATTTAAGATGTGAGGATAAAAAAATTCAAAAATAGTGATTTATTGAATTCTGTTCAGAAAACAAAAATAGGAAACGCAATTAGTTCTTGATTATACTCACAAATGCTTCTTTCAACTGCAGAAACACGGTGTTACATTCTAAATGGCATGTGTAATGCTAGAATGCCTAAATATGGAAGGGTGGCACTTGAAATCATACTCATTTACATACATGTGGTAAGCGTGTGCAGGAGAAATGTCTGCAGTGGAGACTGCCAAGACGCCGAGAGTAGTTAGTTCCCTCTGGATACTGAAGATTTAAGTAACATTTATAAAGATTTGTTTAATTATGTGGGGAGGAGTATGGGCATGTGTGGGTCCAATGCCTGCTGAGTCTAGAAGAAGGCATCAGATTCCCATAGCCAGTTATGAGCTGACCAGTGTGAGTGCCAGGAACCAAACTCAGGACAAAACAGTATATACCTTAACAGTTGAATTGCCTCTCTACCCCCTTACTTCTCCTGTTTGTTTACTTTATAGTTTTGATTACTGTAGTTTTCCCTTATAATTTAAAACTAGAACACCAGTTCTTTCCTCTGAAAGAAGACTGAGAATCAGCAAAGAATCCACTGATTATGTGTTAATCAAACCCTTGCTAGGGATTGCTGGATACATCTGTAACCTTTGAGATGTCAAATATTAGTAAGTGTATAAAACCAATTTAAGTGTAAAATGAGAAAAAATTAAAGATCATAAATAAGAAATAAAAATGGTACCAGAGAGAGACAGACAGACAGAGAGAGAGAGAGAGAGAGATTGAGATGAAAAAGCAGCATGAACTATCACTGGTAAGGCTCACGGGACTAGGACATCCGTCTTGTCCTTAAATTGCATTTTATTAATCCTGAACCTTGAATACAATTCATTACTTTGTCTCTTTGGTCTCAGTGGGGCCTCTCAAACTCCCATGCAACTCATCTCTTGCAAATTATGTTTATTTTTAATATTGAAGGCTCATGATTCCTTTATATGCCAAATGCCACACTTTACTGCTAGAGTGAGACAATCTCTGCACTCAGGATTTATTTTTTATTTCATGTAGCACTTTCTGAGCTTACAGGAATCTCCACAGTACTATATGGTATTTTCCTCTTTCTTCATTTCCAGACACCATCCCCACTCAGAGCATCCACTGCTTCAACTTGATGATAATAGTCACTGAGGTTTGTCACTGCAAGTTATAAACATGTATGAGCCTGGTGCTAATAACCTAGGACTCTGCCTCTGGGTAATGGGTCCAAATTCCAAACTGGAATGGTACCTGTGGGCATGGAGGGCACAGGGTCTGTGTGAAGCCTGAACTGCAGCAGTGGGTGAGGTGACACTGAAATAAACCTCCAGGAAAAAATACACTGGGCCTCTTTTCTTTTGCTCCTAAAGGAAACTTGCAGATCCGGTATAACCTGGGAGGAACCAGAGAGCCATTCAATATTGACGTAGACCACAGGAACATGGCCAATGGACAGCCGCACAGTGTGAACATCACCCGGCATGAGAAGACCATAATTCTCAAGGTATTGATATATGTGCATACAAGCTACATCACAAAATTAACATAATGTTATCATCTCTCTACCTAGTAATGCTTGGCCATTGGTTTGGGGGGTAAGTTTTTTCTGGTTTTGTTTATAAAACTGTGGATCAAACCGAGGACCTTGCACATGCTAAGTCAAGCCCTCTGCCACTGAGAAACATCCCCAGCAATCTATTTACTTTTCAGTTTGTGGCAGGGTCTCATTAAGTTACCTGGGCTAAGGGATGAAAAGGTGACTCAGTGAATAAGAACACTTGTTCCTCTGACAGAAAACCTGTCCAGTTCCCAGCACCCACATTGGGTTAAGAGTTATCTCTAACTCTAACTCTTTGGGTTGTAATATCCTCTTCTGGCATCTGTCACGCGCGCGCACACACACACACACACACACACACACACACACACACACACAGTTAAAATAAATAAAGTTTCCTGGCTATCCCTGAGCTTGTGGTTTTCTTACTTCAGCCTCCCAAGTAGCTACAGGTCAATGCCATGATTCTTTTCTGGAATTGGAACACATGGAATCGGCAACTAATATTATACTTTCACTTAAAATGCTTAACTGATGAAGTACAAAGATAGACATAGACATCACTTGGTATTTATGAGGAATTTGTTCCAGAACCCCCCATGGATACCAACATCTAAAGATGTTCAAGTCCATCATTATAGGAAATGACCGAAGTCGCACGGCACCTCTACACATCTACCTGTGTATTTACAGCCGTCTCTGTATTCCTTACCCGCCTCATACAGCTTAAGTTCTGAGTTAACAGTTGCTGTGCTGTATGAAAGAACAAAACTAGGAAAATGTCATGCACATGCTCAAGACACACACAATGGTATTTTCAAATATTTCTGATCTAATGTTAGTTGAACCCAAAGTTGCAGATCTACAAATGAAGACAGTTAACTCTTGTTCCTTCAGGAAAGGTAATGGCAGTTATGGTGAAGAATCTTCTAAGGACACGGAGAATAAATAATCTTCATGGCCTCTGGCCTCTTCTCACGGCTAACCTTAGAGCTTCTTTCAAACCACTCTTCCATCCATCCCATCATTTTTCCGGGCTAGAGTCTAAAACAGTGGTTCTCAATCTTCCTAATGCTCTCACCCTTTAATACAGTTCCTCTTGTTGTGGTGACCCCAACTATAAAATTACATTCATTGCTAGTTCATAACTTTTGATACTGTTTTTCATAATTTTGACGCTGTTATAAATCATAATGTATATCTTTTCTGGACCATAGCACGCAGTTGAGAACCACTGGTCTAAGGTATCTGAAGTTTGCCATCTATTTTGGTCTCTCTGACCTACATTATTCATGACTCCAGTACAGTTAGATAACAATATTGAGTTGCTTTTTTTTTTTCTTCCTCCATGGAGGTATTTTCTTTAAAATCCTAAAAATTCACTCATTCCCTCAAAATCTAAGTCTCTGGTAATAGTTTTTCAGAAGACAAACAGGTGGTTTTATTTTTACCCTCAAGTTTTATTGCAGGTTCATTTACTGCTCCTCCCTTAGCACTGACTTTTACTGTAAAAACAGCCACCTTGGAGACACCATGAATAAAACATGACACAAGGAGGTCTCCCTGGGAACCAAGCCTGAAGATCAAGAAGGAGAGCTGTCACTGCATTCTCTAGATGGAGCTCCATACAGATACCTGTCAGGACAGAGAGCAGGAGGAGGTTGCAGTGTCACAAAGCAGAGTGGCAAGTAGGGTGGTGCTTGGCAGGGCCTGAGCAGCTCCCCCACCTTGCTGGATTCTGCCAGCTGCTTGGAAAAGTCAGGCTGCAAAGAAAAGGCAGAAACCCTGTCTGTCTCCTTTGAGAACTGACGGATGTCAGATTCATAACTTGACGAGGGGGATGCATGTGGCCTTAGCAGTAAATGCTAGAGGGCATTTTAAAAAGCAATCCTCCCTAGGAAAATGACAGCCTGATGTTCCAGCCTGTTAGGCCATCTATCAGACGTGGCATATGTGGTGTTATCTCTCAGTGGCTGACAGAATCTTTGGGCCTTACACAATACCTGGCACACTTTATGTGTTACAAATGGGTGAGCAGATCAAGCCTACCTTTAACCAGGAAAGGGCTGGAGAGATTGGCTCAAAGGATAAGTAAGTCATTTGCCATCAACCTTGAGTACCTGAGTTCAATTACCAAATCTATGGTGGAAAGAAGGAACCTACCCCTGAGGGGTGTCCTATGACTTCCACACACTCACAAGGACATGTACACACACAATAACAACAACAACAACAACAACAATAATAATAATAACAATAAATAATAATAATAAATAATAATAATATAAAATAGTGATAAAGAAGAAGAAGCAGAAAAGAAGAGGAAGAAGAATTTTTTATTAATCATTGGTCCTCCACCCATTTGCCCACTCCCACCTCACCCCTCTAGCATCCCCCTATGCTGGGGCATCAAGCCTCCTTCCCCTCCCATTGATATCAGATAAGGCCATCCTCTGCTACATATGTATCTGGAGTCCTGGCTCCCTCCATGTGTACTCTCTGGTTGGTGGTTTAGTCCCTGGGAGCTTTGAGTAGTTCAGTTAGTTGATATTATTCTTCTTATGGGGTTGCAATCCCCTTCAGCTCCTTCAGACCTACCCCAAATTCTTCCATTGAGGTCCCTGGGCTCAGTCTAATGATTGGCTGTGAGTATCTGCATCTGTATTGGTCAGGGGCTGGTAGAACCTCTCAGGAAACAGCCGTATCAGGCTCACATGCTCCACTATGTTTACAGCAGACTTACTGATAATAACCAGAAGCAGGAAACAAACCAGATTTCCCTCAATAGAATAATGGATACAGAAAATGTGGCACATGTATACAATGGAGTACTACTCAACTACTAAAAACAATGACTTCATGAAATTTGAAGACAAATAGATGGGACTAGAAAATATCACCCTGAGTAAGGTAACCCAGACACAAAAGAATACACATGGTATGTACTCACTGTTAAGTGGATTTTAGCCCAAAAGCTCATAATACCCATGATACAACCCACAAACCATATGCAACTTAAGAAAGAAGACCAAAGTGTAGATGCTTCAATTCTACATAGAACAGGGAACAAAATAATCACAGGGGGTAGAGGGAACAAGGGACTTGGGAGGAAAAGGGGAGGAGGAGGGAAAAAGGGGGCATGAACAGGTATTGGAAGGGACAGGAGAGAAGTTCAGAGAATTAGGAAATTTAATAGAAATATGTAGCAGCGGGGGTTGGGGAACTGGGAGTAGCCACTAGAAAGTCCCAGACTCCAGGGAAGCAAGAGGCTCCCAGGAGCCAATGGCAATGACTTTAGCCTAAATACACAACAAAGGTGAGATACAACCTGTAGAGACCATCTCCAGTAGATAGGCATGACCTGCAGTTGAGGGATGGGGACACCAACAGACCTCAACATTTTTGACCCAGAAATGTTCTTGTCCAAAGGAAAAACAGGGACAAAAATGGAACAGAAACTAAAGGAAAGGCCATCCAGAGACTGCAGCACCTAGGGATCCATCCCATCTGCAGACACAAAACCCTCACATGATCGCAGATGCCAAGAAGTTCTTTCTGACAAGAAGAATCTTTAAAACCACAAAATAGATGGTTTTGTGCTGTTTTATGGACAATGTGTTCATTGGCACCTAAAACTTTCTCTTACTTTTTGTATTTTTTTTCTTTTAATTCTGAATATAGTTTCCCCTCCCTCTACGTCTCCCAGTGGCTCCCCACCTCCTCTCCCATCTGGATCTACTCCCTTTCTGTCTCTCATTGGAAAAAACAGCTATCAAGGAGATGATAAAATATAATGAATAAAATCTAATAAGATAAAATAAAAGCCATCATATCAAAGCTGGACAAGACAAGCCAACAGAAAAATAAAAGACCCTCTAAAGAATACACAAGAACCAGAGACTCACTCATTTACACATTCAGGAGTCCCATAAAACCACTAAACTGAAAGCAATAGTATATGCAGGGGACCTGGTGCAGACTGTGTAGGCCCTGTGCATGCTGCTTCAGTCTCTGCGAGTCATAGGAGATATGCTGAGTTATTTAGGCCCTGTTCTCCTGGTATCCTCAGTCCCCTCTGTGTCCCCACCCCAATCTGTCCAGCTCCTTTTTAGCAGGGTTCCCTGAGCTCTGAAAGGAAAGATTTAATGCATTCTCTCTCTCTCTCTCTCTCTCTCTCTCTCTCTCTCTCTCTCTCTCTCTCTCTCTCTCTCTCTCTCTCTCCATAGTATCTTGTTATGGGACTGTGTATTTGTTCCCATTTACTTCAGGAAGAAGAATCACTGATGATGACTGAATAAGGCACTTATCTATTAGTATAGCAGAATATCATTAGGAGTCGTTTTATTGTTATAATTTTTTAGACCAGTAGCATTTGCTTTTACCCTAGGTCTCTGGGCTATCTAGCCTTGTAGACCCAAGCACTATCCAGCACGGGGTTCTATGTCACGGAATGGGCCTTAAGTCAAGTTGAGCATCAGTTGGTTACTCCAACAAAGCTTGTGTTGCCATTGCCCTAGCATATTTTCCAGGCAGGAGAGATTGTAGATCAAAGGTTTGCTGTTTGGGTTGGTGTTTACTTTCCACTATTGCTAGTCCTCACTGTACCTGTCCACGCCATAGACACTAGAACATGGGGGTGAAGGTTTTATTTAGGTAAAAACTCATCCTTTCCATGTTCAATGGGTTTTGTAGGAATTGTGTTCAGCAATGGGGGGTCTCACTATCAGTTTGTGGAGAGTAGCCTGTGTTGGCAGAAGACTGGGTTATTTAATGATTTTCATGGACCCCTTTAACCAACAACTCAGTTGGATGAAATCCAGTCCAGCAGTAGAAGTTTTATTTGGTGACAGGAGATGAACGCTTAGGGGCTCTGTCACCCTCGTTATTTGGAGACTTCATTAGAATTCACATTCAAATATTTGCTCTAGGTTTCCATCCCACCCCTCAAATGCTCTTCAATTCTAGCTGTCTCTCCCCTCATTCCCTCCCACAATCTCATCTTCCCTTCCCGTTCCCATCTGACCCTCCGATTCTTGACCCCCACCAGCTCCAGTCAACCCCTAAAATCTATCCTATTCCCCCTCCTAGGGAGATCCGTGTGTGTCCCCTGGTCCCTTTCCCTATGCCTAACCTCTCTGGGTCTATGAATTGTAGCTGGGTTATCATTGATTTAAGGGCTAATATCCAGATAAAAGTGAGCACACACCATATTTATCTTTCTGGATCTGGGATGCTTGAGAGCGGTGTAGGTGGATCTTGAGGTAGATGGATTCCCATCTTCCTGAGGAACAGCCATGCTGATTTCCACAGGGGCTGTACAAGTGTTTACTCCCGCCAACAATGGAGGACTGTTCACCTCGCTCCACATCGTCACCAGCATGAGCTGTCACTTGTGTTATGGATCTCATTTGCTCTGACAGGGTTAAGATGGAATCTCAAGTAGTCTTGATTTGCATTTCCTGGAGAGTTAAGGACGCTGACCATTTCTTTACGTGTTTCTCCACCATTCGAGAATCTTCTTTTGAGATCTCTCCGTTTAGATCTGTACCCTACTCTATTTGTTTGGGTGTTTGTTTGTTTGTTTGTTTGTTGATATCTAGCTTATTGTGTTCTTTACATATTTCAGAAATTATTCAAATGCCGAGCTAGTGAAAAATACTTTCCCACTCTAGGCTGCCGCTGTGAATGATGGTGTCCTTTGTCTTACATGAAGATTTTCAGTTCCATTAAGTTCCCATTTATTAATTGTTGATCTTAGTGGTCAAACTATCAATGTTTTATTCAGAAAGTCTTCTCCTGTGCCAATGCGTTCATGGCTATTCCTTACTTTTTCTTCGGTCAGGTTCAGTGTGTCTAGTTTTATGTTGGGGTCTTTGAGACACTTGGACTTCAGTTTTCTGCAGGATAATAAATACAAATCTATTTGCATTCTTCTTCATGCAGACATCCAGTTTGACCAGCACCATTTGTTGAAAACGATGTCTTTTTTTCAGTGTCCATTTCTGGCTATCAACTATCTATAGGTATATGGGTTTACATCTGAGTCTTCAATTCCATTGAACATGTCTATTTGTATGCTAATACCATTGTGGGTGCTACCATCCCTGGGCTGTTGATTCTGGGTTCTATAAGAAAGCAAACTGAGCAAGTCAGTTTAGATCTGTACCCCACTCTATAATTAAATTGTTTGGATGTTTGCAGCACCATCCATGGCCTCTGATCAGCTCCTGCTTCCTGCCTTGTGGGAGTTCCAGTCCTGACTCCCTTTGGTGATGAACAGCCATGTGGAAGTGTAAGGTGAATAAACCCTTTCCTCCCCAATTCGCTTCTTCATCATGATGTTTGTGCAGGAATACAAAACCTGACTAAGACAACCATACAGTTTTTATTACCATTGTTCTGAAGCATAATTTAAGAACAGGAAAGCTGAGACCTCCTTCAATTTTTTTTTTTTAGGATTGTTTTAGCTATCTTTGGTTTTTTTTTTGTTTGTTTGTTTGTTTCTGTACAGTGTTGAGAATTGTCCTTTGAAAATCTGTGAAGAATTATGTTGAAATTTTGATGTGGATTGCATTTAATTTGTAGATTGCTTGTGGTAGGATGACCATTTTTGCCATGGTAATCCTTTTGATCCATGAGCATGGGAGACCTTTCTATCTTCTGATACCTTCTTCAATTTCTTTCTTCAAAGACTTAAAGTTTTTATTACACAGATATTTCATTTACTTGGGTAGAGTTACCCCCAAGAGATTTTATATTATTTGAGGCTATTGTGAAAGGGGTTGTTTCCTGATTTCTTTCTCAGTCTGTCACTTGTTTGTAGAATGGTTACTGCTTTCTGTGAGTTAATTTTGTATCCAGCTACTTTGCTGAAGATGTTTCTCAGCCATAGAAGCTCCTCAGTCAAATTTTTACGGTCATTTATGTATACTATTCTATCATCTGCATCATTTTGGCTTCTACGTTTTCAATTTGCATAACTTTAATCTCTTTCACTTGTCTTATTTCTCTAGCTAAGACTTCAAGTCCTATATTGAATAGGTACAGAGTGGGAAAGCTTATCTTATTCCTGATTTTAGCGAAATTGCTTTTAGTTTCTCCCCATTTAATTTGATGTTGGCTAGAGGCTTGCTGTAATCTGCCTTTATTATTTTTATGCAGGTCCACTGGATCTCTAGTCTCCCCATGAATTTTTTTCATGGAAGAGTGTTGGATTTTTGTCAAAGGTCTTTTCTGAATCTCATGAAATGATCATGTGTGTATGTATGGGGTTTTTGGTTTGTTTAGATAGTAGATTACATTTATTGATCTTGCATGTTGAACAACCCCTGCATCTCTGGGATAAAACCTACTTGATCATGGTGAAGATTCTCTTTCATATATTCTTGGATTTGGTTTGTAAGGTTTTTCTTTTTGTGTATATGTTCATTAAAAAAAACTGGTCTATAATTTTCTTTCTTGGGTCTTTGTGTGGTTTGAGTAGTAGACTAACTGTAGCCTCAGAGAATGAACTGAGCAATGTTTCTTCAGTTTCTACTCTGTGAAATAATTTGAGGAATATTGGCGTTAATTATTCTTTGAAAGTCTGGTAGAATTCTGCACTAAACCATCTGGCCCTCAGCTTTTTTCTTTTCTTTCTTTCTTTTTCTGTTAGAAAATTACCCATTTCTTTTAGATTTTTCAATGTAATAGAGTACAGAGAGTACAGGTTGTTAAAGTACTTCCTTATGTTTCCCTGGTTTTCCTCAGTGTCTCTTGTTATGTCCTCTTTCATTTCTAATCATGTTAATTTGGATATTCTCTCTCTACCTTGCAGTTAATGTGAATAAGGGGATATAGATCTTATTGATTTTCCCAAAGAACCAACTCCTTGTTTTATTGATTCTTTATATTGTTCTTTTTGTAGATTTCATACCTTACTTTGGTTACTTCTTGCCATCTACTCTTCTTGGGGGTAATTTTTTGGCTTATGGTATCTGTAAGTTCAAGTATTTCTCTGTTTAGTTTTTGTCTAGATCACCTGTCTCTTGATGAGAATACAGTATTGAAGTTTCCCACTATCAGTGTGTGAGGATCAATATGTGATTTAAGCTGTGTAGGATTGCTTTTACAAACTTGGTTGCCCTTGTCTTTAGGGAATAGATGTTAAGAATTGAGGTGTGGGTGTGTGTGTGTGTGTGTGTGTGTGTGTGTGTGTGTGTGTGTTCTCCTTCCTTTGATTTTGGTAGTCTGGAGTTATTTATCCTCCATTGTAGTGGCAATTCCTAGTTGTCAACTTGATTATCTGGAATAAACTACACTCCAGAATTGGCAGGCTCACCTGTGATCCTGAACTTGAGGCTGAGAGATACAAGTTTCTGACCTGGATCTTGGCATGGAGATCTTGAGGCATAGTGTCTATGAATCCCAGGAGACTAAGGCAAGGAGATCTCTGTGTTTAAGGTCATTTGGAACAAAGTAAGTCCCATATCCATGTGTGGTTGTACACATCTTTAATCTGGGACACACATTCTGCTGGAGACCCACATAAGGACATTGGAAGAAGGAAGATTCTCTCTCTTCTTCCCCTGCTTGCCTTGTGAGACTGAGAAACTGCTAGATCTTAGACTTCCATTCACAGCTGCTGCTGACCATTGTTGGGGAGTTGGACTATAGACTGTAAGTCATCAACAAATTCCCTTACTATATAGAGACTGCCCATAAGTTCTGTGATTCTAGAGAACCCTGACCAATACACCTTTGTTTTCATGGGTATAGTTGAACTACTTAGGTTGGGATTTGCCTTCTAGCACCCTCAGTAGGGCTGAATTGGTAAACAAATATTGCTTAAATTTGGTTTTATAATGGAATATCTTGTTTTCTCCATCTATGGTCATTGTAAGTTTTCCTGGATATAAAACTCTTGCCTGGGCATCTTTTGTCTCTTAAAGTCTGTAGCACATGTGTCCAGGACCTTATGGCTTTCAGAGTATCCATTGAGAAGTCAGGTGTAATTCTAATAGGTCCACCATTATATGTTACATGGTCTTTCTCCCTTGCAACTTTTAATTTCTTTCTTTGTTCTGTTTGTTTAGTGTTTTGGTTATTATGTGATGAACTAAGGAGAAGGCATCTCCTTCTTTAGGTTAGGAAATATTTCTATGATTTTGTTGAAAGAATTCTCTTAACCTTTGGGCTGCGATTCTTCTTTTTACTCTATTCTAACTATTTTTATGTTTGGTCTTTTCATAGTCCCATAGATTTCTTGGATGTTGTCTGTCAGGAGCTTTTTTAGCTTTAATATGTTCTTTGACGGTACATACAATGCCAATGATTCTCTCTTCCATCTCCTGTATTCTGAAGTTTCTATTCAAATTCTTAAATTCACGGACATGGTTTTCTCTTGTGCTTTGTCTTAGTCAGGGTTTCTATTCCTGCACAAACATCATGACCAAGAGGTAAGGTGGGGAGGAAAGGGTTTATTCAGCTTACTTTCATGTTGCTGTTCCATCACCAAAGGAAGTCAGGACTGGAACTTAAGCAGGTCAGGAAGCAGGAGCTGATGCAGAGGCCATGGAGGAATGTTTATTACTGGCTTGCTCAGCTTCCTTTCTTATAGAACCCAAGACCACTAGCCCAGGGACAGCACCACCCACAATGAGCTGGGTCCTCCCACATTGACCACTAGTTGAGAAAATGCATTACCAGCTGGGTCTCATGAAGGCATTTCCACAGCTGAGGCTCCTTTTCTGTGATAACAATACTCCAGCTTGTGTCAAATTGAAACATAAAACGAGCCAGTACATGCTTCATCTATGTTGGGATATTCGGGGACTGCTCTGGTCAGATGGCTGGACTCTAGAGAAGATGAGAAATGCTAGCTGTTAGATTATATTTTTAGACTGACATCTCGGCATCTGGAATTAGGATGATTAGCTCTAGGTACTGGTTTCTGGTTTTGTCTTGGCTTGGTGTGTGTTTTGTTCCTTGATTTCAGTTTCCTCTGTGGACTTTCAAAGTGTGCTGCCTATGTATGTCCTGGTAGAAATTTTTCTTTGGACCTATTATTTGTGACCAGTTTGAGGGGTATGGGGGGCTCCAGTGTTACTGGGTATTAAGAGATGACATCATTTCAGGGACAGACAAAAGATGAGTGATGGCAGTTCAAGGCCAGGACTGTTTCTGTAGCAATAAATACTCAAAACTCAAAACAGATATTAGAAATGAACAAAATAATGATTGATTGAACAGTTGGAAATGTTGGATATTCAAAACCACATACTAAGAACTCTCCTATGATTTGGGCACTCAAGACCTTAGTTGGCACACAACCTGTAATAATCAAGGCACTCTCTGATCTAGCCAAAGTGCCTGTTGGTCTTTTCTTAGTGAACTGCACATATCTCAAAGCTTTGTTCATGACATGAACCAACTAGCCACAGGGATTGCATAAAAGTTGAAAATGTTTTAATATGTATGTAGATAGCCCAAAAACATTGTAAGTGCATTTGAGATGTGAGAACATATTTAGATGCCCTATCTAAATGTATTTTCCTTAGGTCATTGAAAGGGGAAACTTAAAAACATATTTGTAATTCCTGGCTTTCTGGAGTCTGACAGATTCAGATACTTGTATAAATCTGAAACAGAAGGCAGACAAGGGTTCTGCTGATCCATAAAGAAGCTGAGCGTGCTGTAGTCTTCTCTTCTGTGTTGCTTTCCTTACAGATGAAGGGATGGGTTTTAATATGAGAGATGGGACTTGGGGGAAAGTATGGGTGGCATGAGGTTTGTAGGGGTGGATAGAACATTATACCCTAAGATGTCAGCTGATTCAAAGGCTCAAGTACCTGTCCCCCTGCCATCATAGAACCCACATAGCCAATATGGTATTGTAATGTCTGATTTTTGACTCCTTCTGGTAACAAAGATCTAGGCAGGGAAGCAGGAGTGTTGAAATTCAATACTAACACAGGGAAGCTTGTCAGCCACATAAATATTATAATATTGAGTATCTAATGCAACCAAAGACTCCATTAAATAGTTCCTAGTTTATTATATAATCTTCAAAATTAAAATAAACTCACATCATTTTTGTTCTCCTTTTAAATCTCTTACCATTTCCTTCTCCCACACCCTCCTGATCCTTATCTATTCAAAAATGCATAAATGTATGCCTACACTTGCTGAGTCCATTCAGTGATGCTTACATATGTATGTTTCCAGGTCTGAACACTAGATATTGGAAAGCCAGTTAGGGGGCTCAACTGTGGGACAACTAATTCTCTCTTAGAAGAGCTTAGTAGTTTATAGTTTTTGTCTCAGGATGAGTCCCCTGTAAGTTTCCCCAACACACACTACCATGTCTGATGGTATTGTCCTTATTTAGGTCTCCTTTAAGCAACCATATCATCGTGGTTTCATGGGTGCAGCTTCTATGTCATTTCTAGGAGACACGCACTCTGTGGTTTTTAGGGCATGGAGAAGGTAGTAGTCTGGAATTAGTGGTTTAGTAAAGTGTTAGTAGTAGTTTCTGTCATAATATTCATGACCTCAGTAGCCAAGGGTAATTAGCTTGGGTTCCAGTAACAGACAGGATTTCCCTCATGTTGAGCAAACCATAATTTAAATACAATGACAAACATTTTTCACCAGATATGAGTGCCACTGTTGGCTTCTTTGGGGCACCCTATCGTGTTGGTCACTTGGTGGCTAATAGGCATCACAATTGATTGTTTCCCTCCCTTGGCAGCTTCTATGGAACCTGCCAGAATTATGAAAGCTAGTCCTCATGGAGGAATTTTAGTGTCACATCTAGCCCAAATTCTCTGAATCCTATGGCCCACATGCTTGGTATTTTCAGCCTTGCCTTCAGTTCCTAAGTGACTTAGGGAAGCATCATTAATCTATATTTTTGGAATATTTCTTGGAGTCCCATGACCAGCAACTCAAAAGGAGGTTTCTCATACCAGGGTCCTTGTGTTTGAGGATTGATCTTGGAGACTTTTGGTTTCAGGATACATCCTGTCTCCTTTGGGGACTTGGTTCGTTCTGGTTATTCAGGGATGAGGTTTGATCCCTGACTCCTGAATGAGAATGTGTCATTGGCTGCTCTGGGTTTGTGTTCTGGCTGGGCTGCTTTCCTCTCAGGCTTTGTCCTGCAGTTCTCACACTTAGATTGTATCCAGGCTCCTTTGATTTCAGGATTTATCCAGGCATAGGTTATAGCCCATGCTAAAAAACCCACATATGTAGTGGCAGGACCCTCATGTGCACACCCCTAAGGCTCACTGGTGGCATTGATCACCATTTTTCAATCCCCAAATTAATCCATCAATAGTCAGAAAATAATATAAAAACTATTCCAACAATGAGTGTGATAAGAGCTTTGGGTGAGAAGACCCAAGTATTTTTAGGAATCATTCGCCCTTCCCATCCCCAAAAAGTCTATTCTGTCTCTAACGCTGTGATATTAATTGCTAATGCTCTTTCCTCTGATGCTGGCCCAAATGCACTGCATTCAGAATCTGCAGGTCCCTGTCGAGGAATGGGAGCGGCCAGGGAACTGCAGCTTGGACCTCCCTAAAATGTTACCTGAAAGTCTATGGAAAAGCCAGTGAAATATGTGATCATTGACCTTTCTTTTCGTGTCATCTGATGGACGCATATCTCTAAAGGGAAAGGACATATGGGAAATGGAGTTAATCAGACCTGGATGGGAAAGAAAAGCCCAGTGACCATGGATACCCAAGGATGAGATATTTACCAGTCCATGAAAAAGCCACAGGATGATGTCCACAGAAACCCCACACAAATGCCCTGGGGCACTGTGAACAATATACATTGACGAATAACATGTGAATGGGACACAGAGAATCTGCCGTCCAAACTTCCCAATATCAGTGGCAAGTCCAGAGCTGCGAGGCATTGATCTCTAATCCATCTATTTCAAGGAACATAGCACATTTTGCTGTTCACTGGGCGAGGGCTCCTGCTTACTTGGCCCCTTTCTTTAGTCTCCTTAGGAGACTCCAACTAAAGGCAAAGACACAAACCATGGACAGAGGTGCACTCAGCTTCAGGATGAGGTGTGAGCCTAAGATGTGTGCCCTGCACATGGAGACAGCAGGTGAGAAAGAGATGAGCTAGTGCTAGACCCCACACTTGCTGTTGTAACCATCACAACCTGTTTAAGGAGGTCAATTGAGGATTGAAAACCATCACTCAGAAATACAAGAGCCAAAATATATAATTCAGGAACAGACATGGTAGCAGATGAACATTATATTTATTGAAAACTATGTACACAGTGCTGGAGAACGAAATGTCTGTTAAAGAATGATGTAAGACGACAAGGCCTTGGTGTGGTCCTGGCTTCCTTGTAGTGAAAGTTGTCAACGATCTTAAAAAGGGAGTAGCTCACACACAATTGAATTTAAGTTGGACCTTGGGTATTCTGTAGTCAGGGAGCTGCCAGGATCCCTCTGATGTCATTCTATGGTCTTTGCCATTATTGCACCAGAACCTCCGGTGGTTGTGCCCAACCATCCTAGAGTAGTGGGTATGGCCTAGGCATAAATAGTCATGGTATCAGTTGAAATTAAGACCTTGAATCAGATCACTTCATGGTATACTAACCACAGTGTTGTTTCATTTTAGGCTTGACCTGGCCACATTTATTTGTTTGGGACAAGGCTTCTTTGAGTAAGAGTAAATACAAGACAATTTAGATATTACATTTGGGCTCAAACTGTATCGAAATGGTTTTAGATTGGCAATAATCTTTTGCCCCAAGCCTTGGTATTTGAAGAACTAGCCTACATCTATAGCCCATTCTTGATTAGGACCCAGGCTTCTTGAAGGTCAGAAATAGGCCTAGGTCCACATCTTATGCTCTGGGCCTGAGTCTCTTAAGGACTCAGGATAGACCAAGACCCCATCTCTTAATTTTGGCCCAGGCGTGTTCAGGGTCAGGGATTGGCCCACGCCCACAAGACATCTTCCTTTGGGCCCAGGCCTCTTCAAGGGTTGGGGAAAGGCCCAAGCCCTGATCAAATTTGGTCCCAGGCCTCTTCAAGAGTTAGGGATAGGCCCAGGCCCACACCACTTTTATCGTTGGACCCAGGCCTTTTCTAGGACTAGGGATAGGCCCAGGCCCACATAACTTCTTCCTTTGGGCCTAGGCCGCTTTAGGGTCAGAGATTGGCCCGGGCCCATATTTCTTCTTCTTTGGGCCCAGGCCTCTTCAAGGGTTAGGGATAGGCCCAGGCCCACATCACTTATTCCTCTGGGCCCAGGCCTCTTCTGGGACAGGGATTGGCCCAGGCCCATATTTCTTCTTCTTGGGCCCAGGCCTCTTAAAATCTAAGGATAGGCCCAGGCCCATATCACGTTTTTTTGGGCCCAGGCCTCTTCAGAGTCAGGGATTGGCCCAGACCCATATTTCTTCTTCTTTGGGCCCAGGCCGCTTCAACGACTAGGGATAGGCCCAGACCCACATCACTTCTTCCTTTGGACCCAGGCCTCTTCTAGGTCAGGGATTGGCCCAGGCCCATATTTCTTCTTTTTGGGCCCAGGCCTCTTAAAGGACTAAGGATAGGCCCAGGCCCATGACACTTTATTTTGGGTCCAGGTCTCTTGAGGGTCAGGGATTGGACCAGGCCCATATTTCTTCTTCTTTGGGCCCAGGCCTCTTCAAGGACTAGGGATAGGCCTAGGCCCACATCACTTCTTTCTTTGGGCCTAGGCCTCTTCAGGGTGAGGGATTGGCCCAGGCCCATATTTCTTCTTTTGGGCCTAGGCCCCTTCAACCGGTAAGGATAGGCCCAGGCCCATGACACTTTTTTTTGGGCCCAGGCCTCTTCTAGGACTAGGGATAGGCCCAGGCCCACATCACTTCTTCCTTTGGGCCTAGGCCTCTTCGGGGTCAGGGATTGGCCCAGACCCATATTTCTCCTTCTTTGGGCCCAGGCCTCTTCAAGTGTTAGGGATTGGCCCAGGCCCATGACACTTTTTTTTGGGCCCAGGTCTCTTCAAGGGTTAGGGATAGGCCCAGGCCCACATCACTTCTTCCTTTGGGCCCAGGCCTCTTCTGGGTCAGGGATTGGCCCAGGCCCATATTTCTTCTTTTTGGGCCCAGGCCTCTTCAACCGGTAAGGATAGGCCCAGGCCCATGACACATTTTTTTTGGACCCAGGCCTCATGAGGGTCAGGGATTGGCCCAGGCCCATATTTCTTCCTTTTGGGCCCAGGCCTCTTCAAGGATTTGGAATAGGCCCAGGCCCACATCACTTCTTCCTTTGGGCCCAGGCCTCCTCTGGGTCAGGGATTGGCCCAGGCCCATATTTCTTCTTTTTAAGTCCTGGCCTCTTCAACCAGTAAGGATAGGCCCAGGCCCACATCATGTTTTTTGGGCCCAGGCCTCTTCAGAGACAGGGATTGGCCCAGGCCCACATCACTTCTTCCTTTGGGCCCAGGCCTCTTCAGGGTCAGGGATTGGCCCAGACCCATATTTCTTCTTTTTGGGCCCAGGCCTCTTCAAGGGGTAAGGATAGGCCCAGGCCCACATCACGTTTTTTTGGACCCAGGCTTCTTCTAGGTCAAGGATTGGCCCAGGCCCAAATTGCTTCTTCTCTGGGTCTGGGCCTCTTCAATGGTTAGGGAAAGGCCCAGGCCCACATCACCACTTCCTTTGGGCCCGGGCCTCTTCATAGTCAGCGACCTGCCCAAACCTCTACTTGTTTTGGACATGGACTCCTTCAAGGTCTGGGTTTGGCCAGGACACATACTTTTTTTGGGGTTTTTTCTGGGCCTATTACTTTTCGGGCCCACCTATGTAGGTCTACAAATTTTCAGGGTCAAGGTATCTGATTCTTTTTGGGATCGAAGTACAGCATACATTTGAGTCCATATTTTTCCAAAACTACTTTGTTGTTAGCCATCATCTATGGCCAATATTCCTGGGAAAAAATAAACAGATATCAATAGATGAAAGTATTTAGTGTCCTTCCTTGGCATCTTGAATGTATTCAGAACATCATTGACCCTCCTCTGGGTAATATGCTCAGACATTGACACACTGACCTCACAATCCACATGAAACAAAGTATACATTATATAAATACAAAGGTAAAGAAACTGGCTGGCAAAGCCCTTTCCTGGTGCAAAGCTGTCTGTGCCTGTGGTAGAGAGGATCCATGAACTCATGTGGAAAGATTGTTGCTTCTACATTAGGAGAAGCAAGGCCCCATTATGCATTTCCTTCCTTTTGGAGTGAGCCCATGATGAAACCTCACAAGAAGTTAGGAGGAAGTATAGAGGTTAGTCCTCCAAATGTCTTGACAAGGTATTGGAGACTGTGCAGATCTTCACACAGCCTCTTTTTCCTGTATGGGATGGGTCTTCTGTGTGTGTGCCATCCATAATCATACTCTGTGAGGATATCCCCCTAGTCCTTGCTATTACCACTCTTCTCAAGATCGTATCTGTCTTCTCCATACAAAACCCTCAGACACTGAACTGTGCCTTGGTCACCCCTTTCACAAAAAGCTCCCTGTAAAGTATATGTACTGATGTGAGATTGGGTCTTTCCCCAAAGATTTTCTGCACTGACTTACCTGAAAGGGACCCTGGCACCTTCTCCTATAATAGACTCTGCTGCCCTCAGAACTAAGACACACCCATAACCTGGACAGTGACCCTTATGTGAGGTCACAAAGGCCAAGCCTCACTCTGTTTAGAAAAGCTCATAGGCTGTCCAGGCACAGAAATGTCTTTTGGGGGTTGGGGATTTAGCTCAGTGGTAGAGCGCTTGCCTAGGAAGCGCAAGGCCCTGGGTTCCATCCTCAGCTCCAAAAAAAAAGAAAAAAAAAAAAAAAAAAAAAGAAATGTCTTTTGAACTGGTATCATATTGATTG
Organism: Rattus rattus; assembly: GCF_011064425.1. NCBI lineage: Eukaryota > Metazoa > Chordata > Mammalia > Rodentia > Muridae > Rattus > Rattus rattus. The sequence goes on along the minus strand of NC_046159.1, from coordinate 93,604,787 downwards.
AAATTTTGTCCTACAACCAGTCCATTCACCACCATTAAACACAGCTTGTAGTAGGATCTCCCAGAAAGCATTTCATGAAGTTTCCCTCCCTGACCTCATGATAGTCAATGACTTCTGAGAAGGTCACTAAAGAAAGAGCTGACATGATTGATACTTGACACACTCACATATACATTCATTCACAAAGACAATAACACCCATCTTATTAATATGAATATGAAAATTAGATGGAGAATGTGATATCAAGGTCTATACCCATGAAGGGAAGGACCCATGAGTTGAATATAAAGATTATTTCGAGAAATGGTCATGTCTAGAGAATCCAATGAGAAGGTTCTGGTAAAGCTCTTCCTATGTACCTATGTAGTATATGCTCCCTGAAAGGATGACATAGGGGTGAGGTGGTGTGATATAAGTAGTTGATCATTTATAGGCTTGAGCTTTGAGTCTTAAGAGCAGGTGCTGACTTGACAGTTTCTTCCAGAGTCCTCTTTTCCTGGCATGGGTATAGTGTCTTCTACCTCAGTATATATATAGCATACCAGTCAGCAGGCACCCTTGTATCACTGCTTTTTTTGGCTACTTAACAGATCTCCTGTAGTGTTAGATAAGAAACACCTTAGGAACTTCACTGAGCCCTTATAACTGGCATTCAGGTCCTTGTTCCTGATCTTTCCTGCATGCCTATATACCTGAAGGCACATGCATTCCCGTATACACACTCCCAGAGCATGCACACTAGCATACAATTTAAATATGATTATGTATAGTGTACAGGGTTAGTTAGAGTGCTGGAATATTCTCTGTTGAGTCCCTGCTTTAGGACAAACCCTGGACATAAAAGATTATTGCTGTGAAGAAGCTAAGTCACTTCAGAGCCCCAGACAATAGGACTCTGGAGCATCTCCTACCTGCCCTGGACACTATAGGCTGCCATAGCTGATAGTTGTCCCTGGCTTGGGCCACAACAGCCGAGCTTCGTCCTGCACCAGTCTGGAGGCTGGAGGCTGTTCATGTGGTACAGGCTGGGTGTGATCATTCCCTGGGCTTACTCTCTAGTGAGTTGTGGCTGTCATCTACCTGAGTACTTGTTTGGCAAGTTCCTTAGGGTGTATGTACACACACACACACACACACACACACACAGACACACACCATTTCTGCTTTAGCACAGATCCTGTTAAAGGTCACTTCAAGGACCACATAATGCCTCTTATCTCCCAGTATCACACATTACGGTTTAATTGTGACCTCATCACAGGAATCTGTATAAATTTCTCCCAACACAGACCAACAAACCTGCAGTTCCTTCTGAATCCCAGCCCACCACTGAGTTCCCTCACACCAACACTGCCTTTACCATGGCAATGGGCTATTATATGAGGTAACAGAGGCCTGACCACACTTCTCTCCAGCTTCTTCCTATATGCCTAGGTGAGAAACGATTGTGCTTTCCCTCTTAAATAAAGCCTGAACATGAATTACCCTGTCTCATTTAACAGTGTGTATATTTGTAGAGGACATTATGTAACATCATCCAGTGTTATCTTCATGTACTTTCCCACATATGTAGACCTGCAGACATGAGCACACAGGTGAGCATACATACAACACACATAGAAAGAGAAAACATGTAAGGACAGAATGGGAGGGGAGTGTGCTGCTGTGGTGTTTCCTGGGACAGTGACATTAATGTTTGTCCCATATGTGGCAGCTCTCTGAGTACAAATGAAAAGATTGCTACTGTCAGGGACTGCAGTCCTCAGGAAAGGTCAGACAGCAGTGCCAGGGATGTTTGTCCCCTTCCCTGGACAAGCAATGAGTGACAGCAACAGCACCGTTTCCCCCTTCCTGTCCTGGTCCAGGTATATGTATGTGGCTTCTGTCCAAGGGTCTCTCCCTGGTGAGTGAGGGGTTCCTCTCCCTGCAGTCTTGAGTGGCCAGTCCTACTCCTGTGAGACTTCTGACCTGTTTCTAGCTCTCTGAGGATGTGCTCTCCTCAGTCAGAAACACCTCAAGTCCCTCTCCATGTTTCAGTCTCCCACATTTAAGACCCCAATGAGGAAGCACCTCACACTGAGTGAGTTACTCACGTGATGAATTTCAGGTAGCGCCCATTCCACAAAACAGCCCAAACCTGGGCAGACACATGTGCTCACTATGAATGCCAGCCCTCCTTGCTGGATTCTGAGTTTTCCTCAAGCTAAAAACTCTACTGTTACTAGGGCGGGGCTTTACCCTGTGAGGTCACAGAGGCCTCACCTCACTGCTCTCTGAGAATCCCGAGGGACATCCAGGCTTCAGTCATCTCCCAGCTTGGTCCATCCTGTTCTCTACAAAACTGGTTCAAGCATCCTTGCAAACAATTTGGGGAAGTGGTTGCAAGTGTTTCTCAGAGACACCTCCCTGGGAATCATCTACAAGCATCTGTCAGTCCTCCATCTTCCCACATTATCTTCATCCTGAGAGGAGGAACACAGTGGACAGCACTGCTTCCTCAGCTCAAATGTCTGACCTCACACTTGCCCTCATCACCTCAGATTCTCTATTGCCATCATAGTTTATTGCTACCCCTCAGCCCACTGGTGCCATCGTCTGCCCCTTATCTCTGACTCCAAAATAATCTTACACACACACACACACACACACACACACACACACACACACACACATACACATACATATTTAATTCAATTTTTTCTTATTTCGAACTACCCAATCTATTACATTTCTTAAAGAAAAATGACTTATCTTATATACTAGAGAGATGACTCAGGCTAAGATCTCTCACTGCTCTTTTAGGAGACCTGGGTTTTAACCCCATCAACCACATGGTGTGGCTCACAACTTTAGCTCCAGAAGATCCAATGCCCTCCTTTGCCGCCTTGGGTAGTTCACTTAAGTGCACAAACCCACATTCAAATATGCACTTATATATATAATTCCAAAAATAAGTAGCCAGAAAATGGTGCCATATACCTTTAATCCCAAATCTCGGGAGGAAGAGGCAAGCAGATGTGAGTTTGAGGACAGCCTGGTATATTCAGCAAGTTTCAGGACAGCGAGGATACACAGAGAAACCCTGTCTTTAAAAAAAATCAACAATTATGATAAATAAAATAAACTATTTAAAAGAGAACGTGACTTATCTTGCTAGTTCTCTGTTACAAGGTATTAGAAGTTGTAAAGAGCTAAAGCACCAGCTCTAAGAGCAGGATGATGAAGACCAACCACAGTCCCAGACATTCACAGTCAGCCTAATATTGCCCCAGTGACTTAGAGACCGGCCTGAGATGGGTCTTGGGCAGGGTAAGAACTTGAGGTTCCTGGGACGCTGACAGGCAGCTGTCTCCTTGTCTGACAGCTGAAAACAGGGAAACCTGAAGACTGAAATGGTTGGCAGAGTTCAGTTTTCTTGTTCTGGGTTCTTTAGGCTGTAATTGAAAAGTAAACTCAGCTCAGAATTAATCCACTGGATAGAGATTCTAGACTATATTGTAGAATTATAAAATTTAAGAGAGAAAACCAAAACAGTGTGATTGTTTGAATAGAAATGGCCCCCATAGGCTCAAATATTTGAATGCTTGGTCATTAGGGAATGCCACTACTTAAAGAGATTAAGAGGTGTGGCCTTGCTGGAGGAAATGTGTCACTGGGGTGAGCTTTAGAGTTTCAGAAGCCCAAGTCAGTCCCAGTGGTTCTCTCTTTCCCTGCTGCTTGTGGATCTGAATACAGAACTCTCAGTTTTTCCTGCCCCACAATGTCTTTGTGCATGCTACCATGCATCATGGCCATGATGACAATGGACTAAGACTCTGAAACTGTAAGCCAACCCAAATTAAATGCTTCCTTAATAAGAATTATGTGGTCATGGTGTTTCTTTACAGCAATAGAGCACTGACTAAGATACTTAAGAATATTAAATTAAAGAAATGTAATTGGGTCTCTCTTGTATTTTTTCCTCCTTCCTTTCTTCTTTTTCTCTCTTCCCATCCTTCCTTAGCCACACCTACTCCATCCTTCCTCATCTCTTTGCTATTGCACCTCCCAGTGAGGTCTAGGTTAACCCATGTGCCACCTTTCACATATTATAGTAAGTTGGGAGAGCCTGGACTCATGCCCCCTTAATTTTTCTACCAGAAGAAAGGGTTCTCCCTTCTTGATTCTTATTTTAACCCTCTAGAGAATCTATTTGGGCCTGGCTTGGATCCAATGCTCATTCCATGGTGGGCAAGAAGAACACAAGAAATAGGCTGTAGTCAAGTCCTTCTGTTAGGGCAGGGAGTGAGAATCTCCCCCCAGAGCAGAATACAGTTCCAGTGAAAGTCAGGGAAGCATGATAGGTATGAGGAACCTGGATGGGCCATGAACGGAGAAGAGGAAGACAGATTTTAGAAGCATTTCTAATAACAAAGAAGAAATTATACATAGGAATTACACCCATAGGTCTTGAAAGACGTGCCTCCAGCTGCCCCCTCTCACAGGACATAATACAGGTGCCCTTCAGTGATTAGAACAGACTTCAACTGTCTATAGTTCTAGCCTCTCTCATGCCAGGCTCCCCCATGCCCAGGGTCCTTCCCACATCCCTGCCTTCCCTGAGAGGAGATAGAAGAAAAGGTAGTAGAGAAAGAAAAGACAATATTCCTCCTCACAGAAAGTAAGTCCCAAGACTCATCACCCCAGACGTACACTTTCTCTCAGGCAGAAAGACCTTATTGTGTTCTGAAGATCCCTGTAGAGCTCCAAAAGCCACTCAGTGTCTGCCTTACAGCCATCTACAGCTCCATCTTGAGAACTTCTGTGGCCTTAGCAATGTGTGGGAAGAGATACATTGAAATGCTCCTAGCAATTATTTCCGGATGAAGGGATTATGAATGGTCCTGTTTCCCCAGAGTTTTCTGTTTCTCCTCTTCCAGACACATGTGTTTTGCATCTTATAAATTTAAAAATATATATATGAAATATTCATGTTTCCTCAAACTCTTCTATAGCCCCTAGTTATAATAAATACAGTGGAAATGACACTTAAATAATATCCAGTTGAAGTAACTTACGAGTTAAAACAATGCTAGGAGACACTGTCTCTGGAATTAGTTTGAATGTCCGTGTACCTATATTCTCTCAAACACCATGTTATTTAGATGATGTTTATCAGTATTTATGTTTTTTTTTTTAAATCAAGTTTACTTTCCTAGCTGGGTTGGCTAAAGCTAACATCAAATTAATTTGCATTCCCTGAGCACACAGCATGTGAAACGGTACTGAGCACTTGAGGGAAATTGACCTTGGAAGAAACATTTGCTGCCAAAAAATAAAGTGCCCAATCTCCACAAAGATAATGAAGAATGGGCAGTAACAGTTATCAGACACCAGAGCAAACCGGAACCCATGACAAGCCTCAGGTGGTGTCATTTATGAAAGCTTCCATTTGCATCGGGAATAATAGCTTAAGGCTTAATGCCAGTCAAAATGTAAACAAACCCGGAGCAGGCAGAGTCCCTGAAAGAGTTCTCTGTGTGATGAGAATCCTGGCCAGATAGCATGAATGCAAAGCCAGTGTCACAACCAGCCATTGTGTAACCGTCTTGTGTAACCAGCCTTTTGTGCCTGCCTGCTGCTGCCTGAGCTACTTTCCTTCCTATGCCTTGCCTCCCAGCCACACTGCACAAGGAACTTACAGGAGTTTACAGGACATGTGGAGAATGAATGGGGGGAACAAAGAGAGTCTGAAAAGTAAGACAGCCCCGCCCCAAGTCAGGGGGGAAACAAAAGAAGCTTATTCCCATCATACCTACTTCATAAATCTTATCCTGATCTTCTTGACAGCCAGAAGTCCACAGGCCATTAGCATGGAATACACAGCTCCTTAGGGCATTGAACTACTCCTTCCTCAGCATTCTCCTCTCATTTCCTGGATTACACTTACTGCCACAGTAAACTACCCATAGCACGGTCAGTTTATGCAACATCACACACATATGTATGCATGTGCGTGCATGTGTGAGTGTGCACACACACACACACACGCACGTACACACACACACAAGCATACACACTGTGGTGAGTGCCCATGCACATGGGTAATCCCTATGTTCCAGGCTCTGTGCTGAGCAATTTACACACGTTTTATCATTTAAGTCTCATTGAAACAAAAGTCCTTATGATATATACCAGTATTATTCCCATTTTAGAGATATTGCTTTTTAGTTTAATTTAATGCTCAGGGTCTATGATTTAACCTAAAGATAGAAAGCAATAAGAAGCATTCAACATTATTCAAACCAGGCCTGTCATGCTTCAAAGTTCACATGTACTCTTGCCATTATTTAGCAGAAAGATGTCTGAAAATGTACCCACACAATTTGTCTCTGGCTGGTAAGATACTAAATGGCATTCTCATTATTGGTCTTATACATGAATTCAGAAATACACAAAGGCAAAAAAAAATATAATTGTATACTCACCAACCAAGCATTACGAATTTTAACCTTCTTCTAGATGTCTTTAGACTCCTTTTTAATTGCATGTATACTTGAGCAACCTCAGTCATCCAGGCTGGAGCCTGCGAGATGCAGCAGACTGCACTTCACGGTGGAAGCAGGAAATGCTTTTTTCCAAAGTTGTTGATGTCACTATCCTTAGGGGAGTCAAGTGCAATTCAAAGTGGAATTTCGCCCTCACGATTCTGTAGAGTCAAGGGAGATGTGAGGAAGAGTGGATGAGGTGGGCAAGAGTAGAGATGAGGCGGCTCCTAGGATTCTGATCCAGCGATACCACTCTGGTGATAAGGAAAAGAGTGAACGCTGAGCCTCACCACTAACTGCCAACGACCATCACAGATTTTTACTTTGAGTGGAGGTTAGACATTAGAGAAGTTAGTGGCAAGTTCTCAGGCACAGACACTCAGAATCCATGTTTTCTATGGGACAGATAGCATGGATGTATCATCTGACTTTTCTCTATCTGGAAAGTTACCCCATCTCAGCCAAGATGGAGCTAACAGATAGGCTAACAGATCCCCCAAGAGCAAAGTAAAGCCCTTCTTAAAAGGCATTCTAGGTCCTCAGGAGCAAGGAGTAGCTACGCTGTTAAGTTCTTATTTTGCCTCCCACCCCAAAAATCATTGAATCCTATTTTTAAAAATAAATATGACCATTTCTTACCTGTTCTTATTAGCTTCTCAACCAAATTGTATTAAAACAATTGCATTTGTTGCTAATCAGGTTATGTGTTTACTCGAATCCCCAAAGTGGTGAAAGAATCATTGAAAACAGCAACAAGTACCTTGTTAAATTCTATGACTACAAGGAAAGACACAAACAGGAGAACCGTCGGACACTGGTTAGGCGATGAAAGTCCTGTTGTTTCTAGCAGTAGAAACATGAAGACTCCTAAAACCACAGGTAAAACTGAGTAGTATGTATACTCATTTTTCCTACAATTACACACCTATCATAAAGTTAAAATTTTAAACTAGGCACAGTAAGAAGTTAACAACTCATAATATAATACAATATTATTATATTCTAACAATATATTCTAATAAAAATGTGTGTAGAGAGAGTTATTCTGTGGACTTGCCAGTGCCCTCAGCCCCATGCCTTTCCTAACCTTGGCAATAGGAGGACTCTCTTGCTTGGGCCATGTTCTTGTCATGTGAGGTGACAGTTTACAAAAACCAATGAATGAAATGAACATGTCTTCTCCACAGCGTAAATCCCCCGATACCATGAGTAGACACCCGAAACCACATACAATACTGAGCTCTGTGTAAAGTGTTTATCCCTACAAAGTACACCTAAGAGAATGTTTAATGTATAAGTTACAAACCATAATAAATTAACAACAGCAAACAAATCAAATCAATTGAAATGTATTAAAATAAAATTGCTGGACAGTGATGATGCACTCCTTTAATCTCAGCACTTGAGAAGCAGAGGCACATGAATCTCTGAGTTCAAGGTCAGCCTGGTCTACAGAGAGAGTCCCAAGATAGCAATGGCTCGACACAGAAACCCTGTCTTAAAAAAAAAATACAAAGAACAAGAAAAATGCATATGTGTCTGTTCTATTCATATACTGCCCTTTCCCATAGGATGTTAAGCAATGATACAATGTTTGCATGGTGCCATGAAGTGAGAGGAAGTACACAGGAAACATTGGGCCACAGCATAACAGTCACTTAATCCCAAGCATAGAAATACCAAGACACATGATCCAATAACTGAACAAGCCATTGAGTAGCTAACATGTAGATAACATGCAATGGGGAATAGATAATATATACAATATGGATATGCTGAACAAAAGAGTGATTAACTTCTTGAGGTAGGCTGAATAGGATGTCAGGAAAGTTCATCAAACTGCTCAGAATGAGGTATGATTAAGAACTTTTAAGTTATTTATATCTAGAATTTTCCATTGGCTATTTTTGGATGCCCATAAATAACTAAAACCACAAATGAGAAGCTATAAGAGCAGACATGGTACCTGGCTTCTCCTTTCAGCCCTTCCTACCCTCCCCCCACCACTGGCCTCACTACTATAGAACCAATTTTATACAAATATTATAAAGACATTTTCTTCACACCATTATGTACTCCGTGGAGTTGGGTAGTAAGTTACAGGGGAAAGCAGTGTTCAAAAATCATAGTGAGGGGCCCAGCAGGTGGATTATCCAGTCAAGGTGCTGGTCACCAAGCCTGGTGACCTAAATTCATTCCTCATGACCCACACGGTATAGAGAGAGAACTTCCCACAAATTGTCCTCTGACTTCCATATATGCTACACACACACACACACACACACACACACACACACACACACACACACACACACACACGGGGAGAATGTAATTTTTAAATTACAGAGTAAAGATAAGAATTATTCAGTGTTCTAACTACAAGGCCTTGAAGGAAAAGTACGTGTTGACATATGCAGTCAGGGATGACATTGAAACCCTTCCAATGGGAGAGCAGCAGCAACTGTGTGGCAGAATAAACTTTCTCCCACAGTGGCAGGATGGTGTGTGTTCTGAAAAGGAATTGTGTTAAACAAAGATACTGGAGAGCAAATACTTTGTAAGCCTAACCTTCTTTCTATCGTATAAATAGGAAAACCTCCCTCTGCTGGAGAAACTCATTAAAACATAGGAGAAATGTTGACTGTAATTAATAGCATCATGTGGTCCAGTGTTCTGAATGGACAATAATGTTATGAAATCAATGATCTTGGGCAAAAAAATGCAGAGCTTTGTCAAAATGTTAAAGTGGGCCAGTTGGGGGCCATGGGGTAGCCACTTTTATTGACATGATACAATGATAGGCAAGAGGAAACTGCTTCACACTTTCTGCGAAACAGAAATATGTGGAACATATTAAGTTTTAAAGAGTTTCAATTGATCTCTTTAGCCAGAAGAACATCTCTGTGTATTAGGGAAGCTTTGGTGACCCAGCTATGTAGTGTGCAAACATTTTCTTACATCCTTAATTTTTTCCTACACTGGTGCTCTTATCTTGGAGAGTTGGAAATCGCAGGTGCTGTTAACCCCATCCCACAAATGAAGAAGCACCTGGGGTTGGTTCACAAGAGACAGGATCTTGCCTGGAGTCAAAGCAACCGAACTCCTCTTCCAGTTGCCTCTTGTAAACAGGCAAGAGACAAAAGCTCACTCGTGTTAGGAAGTCCTGAAACTTCTAAAAAGTGTACACTACAGAGATTCTTACAGTGAGCTTTCCGTGGAGCTCCTTGGAGAGCAGTGGAGACATTGCATAGCATGTACTAACCACCTCATTCACAGAGAGGGGAGTGACAGCAACTGGGAAGATAATCAGCTTCGGTACAGGTTCAGCACCACGGAGAGAGCACACCTGTTAGGAGGCCCGAGTGCCTGTGCCTTACTCTTCTGGAGGCACAGCTCAGAGAGGAGCTGATTAGAAGGCTTTAAATCTGCTAACGAACATGATTTTACTTTGAGTCTTCTTGGGAATGTTAGTAAAAATAACAGGACCTGAGCCTAATCTGAAAGAACCTGACTAACAATAGTTTCAGTGGCACCAAGAGCAACAATTCTGTTTCCAGCTGTGGGGACCCCTTGACTGCAGTGTGCACTTTTCTTGGAGCTTGTATAGTCCTTTCTTCATGGAAATAATACTACTACACTGCAGATAGATGTATTCCTCCCTGTTGTGTGCTACCACTCTTAGGGAGATTTGAACAAAAGTCTGCTAGCACCAGCTAGGGAGCTGAATGAAGACAGACCCAAGTATAGATACCACCTAAATGAGCCAGTGAATTTTATTGGAGTTACTTATAGGAATATGGGTGAGAAGCAGAAATGTCTTGAAGACAGCTGCATCACCAAAAAGCCCATCCCTGCATGGGTGACAGCTCACAAAGCCTGAAAACCTAGAGCTTACCATAGAGCCTACAGGCAACTCAATGGGGGTGGGGAGTGTCTCTTCCAGGAAACCACAATTTCTTCCTCTTATCAGAAGCTCGTCTTGCTCTCTGCTTCATCCAGGCAGTTTGGCTGGTCTGAGCCCATTCAGAGTGTCTCAGCAGCTCTTACTGTTTATATGTGCTTAGAGAAGAAGGGCCCTAGTGGATAGACCAGTTTCAGAGACTATCCACAGCCATTGACTCGCTTTCTCCCTGATCCTACCAAGCTTGACTGTATAATGAAATGAATGTTCCACCTCCATTTAGAATAGCAGTTTTTAACCTGTGGGACACTACCTCTTTGGGGGTTACATATCAGATATCTTTCATATCAGATATTTGCATTATGATTCATAACAGTAGCAAAATTAAACACATGAAATAGCAACAAAATAATTTTATGGTTGGGGTGGGGGGTCACCATAACATGAACTGTACTAAAGGGTTGCAGCATTAGGAATGTGAAGACCAAAAAAAGAAAAAAAAGGAATGTGAAGACCCATTGATTTAGAAGATCCTCCTGCTTCACCCTTCCTTTCATCCATGTCTTCTATCAAGCTTTGCTCCAAAATGGAAGGTTTTAATCTCAGAGGAAACAGCTATACAGCACCTCCATTTTACACATGAGAAAATCCAGAAAGGTATGAAATGTTCTAATTAAGGTTCAATCCCTAGGATGACTGACTCCCAAGGCCTTACTAAACTCTGGACTGCATGTGGGTCTTGTTTTAGCAATCAGTAAACTCTATTTAAGAGCTGTGACCTCAATCATAGATCCCTCTAAGAAGATGATTTTGTTTCGTTTAGTTTGGAGTTTTATTTGAGGGGTTGGATTGAACCAAGGACCTCGTGACTTTAAGATAACTCTCTCCACTGACCTACTTCTCAGCTCTGTCTTTAATGTCTAATGAGAGGTGCTCATTGTGTACGTTAATAGGACTCAATGTGATATTTCAGTTGTTCATGTGCTATTTACTGATAAAATCCAGATTCTCACTCCCCTGACTTCTTCCCACCTCTAACAAATACTGTTAGACCCAGACAAACTGCTCTTTGTGTTTTACTCCCATAGTTTAGAGAACATGCCCAGCCCTTTCCTTTGCGTATCTGGCTTGTTTCCCTTAACAAGGTGCCCTCCATTCCTGTCCCTTCTACTGTAAATGACAGGATTTCATTCTTCTTTGTGCTCTCTATTCTTTGTGCTGCTCTACTTCACCTTTATTGAGCCCTTTTGGTCAGATCCCATTATTGTCCTTCCCTCTAACAGTCCAGTAGGAAGCCAACTTGAAAAGATGGCTGAGCAAGTTAAACAAGGCACTATTAAATGGCAAAAAGAAATGTAGAGCGTGTCCAGTATGGTCTAGGTTTTATTAAACTAATGTTATAAACCTTTAAAATGAACCATGAGCAATGTTCATGCTCGGCAAGATGCAAAATACATACTCTACTGCACTTTGGTGAAAAAAATTATATTCATCTACAGCATACCAAATTAAGTCAGAGTCTTCCTAGAAAAACTAAAAGATAACTTAATGGAATAAAAGAAAACACAATCATTACATAAATAACTCATCCCGAGGATCATAAAATCCTAACTTTAATAAGCAAATAAAACTAAAAGGTTCAATGTTAATGTTACATCTTTAAGTAGACATGAGAATCGCTCTCCATCTTTCCACCTTAGCATCCTTCTGTACAATAGCAGACAACCAGACTGAAATTAGAGACTGAATCACAGATGAATTATTCAAAGAACCTGTACCTTTATTACCCATGACCTCTCTGCCAGTAAAGAACACCAAAAGGCATATAGATATAAACACTCCTGGAAATTTCAATATGAGAAGTTGTTCAAACCTTTATTAAAGAAAATAACATTGTAGCAGAAGCATTAAATCTTTTTAGGGATGTCAGAACAAATAAAGAAAGTTGACCTAGCTAGCCTAGGGCCTTGCTCTTGAAATTACATTCACTGTAGCTTCTTCCCTTCGGCTAATTTCGTTTTCATCTAGTCTGGCTGATAAACTTGCAGCCTTGGTTGTGCACTACAAGCATGCTTGACAGAAGGGAGGCAATTGTGAGAATAATGATGAACCATTTGAACTCTCTGATGACGCCTTCCCAGAGCACTTTACCCACTCACAGGCTCTCTGCTGGAATCTCAGCAAGTGCCTCACTACTTAGCTTTCCACTTTAATGGAACACCAACTTATATTTAACTCTATGGAGAGCGTAGGTCAATATTTTCCTAGTTCCTTAAATCACTGCAGTGGCTTCGTTCCATAGAAGACATCTGAAAAGAGCAGAGAGGGGTCCCACCTGAATTAGAAACAACCACCAAGTTGATCTGCTTATGAATCTGAATTCATTTTTTCTTCCCTATTTCTGTTTTTCCAAAGAAGCCTGTTCACCAGGGAGGCATATTTCGGAAACTCGTGACCCCGTTGTTAGCTTTTGGGATGTCTCCCCTGACGTTAGGTTAGGATGTGGGTGCTTGGCCTTTAGATGAGTATTTCAGGACATTGTCATTTTTTAGCTACAACCAAAAGTAGCTTATTTGGCTGAAGTGTATCCAGAAAAGAATAAATAAGATTTCAGTGTCTTCCTACCATATTATAGATGTAAGCTAGAGCACAGCTACATCTAGAGGTGTGGACAGCCAGTATTCAGAGAAGTTTCTAGAGGTACAGTGAAGGCCTCTGATAACTGCTTATGAAGAGGAAAAGTTCTAAGATGGTTGGAGACTGTTAACTCAGCAATAAATTTCTCTGCTTAAAACCATATGAGGGAGCTGGGACTGTACCTCAGTGGTGGAGTGTTAGCCTAGCATGAGTGAACTCCTAGGTTCAATCCACAGTACAGCAGAAGCAAAAGTGAAACTAATATTTAGATGGCATATTTACCAACATATCATACGCTAGAAAATTTCTAAGCAGACCCATTTTTTAAAAAAATTTTACTTATTTTATGTGCATATGCGTGTGCATGTATATGTGTGTGTGAATGAGTTTGAGTGTTTGTAAGCACATCATGTGTGTGCAGGAACTTGTGGAAGTCAGAGGAAAGCATTGATTCACTCGATTTACAGCTGGTTGTGAGCATCCTTGTGGGTGCTGGGAAACAAACCCAGGTCTTCTTCAAGAGCAGTAGGCACTCTCAACCACTGAGTTCTTTCTCCAACCTCAACAGATGCTGTATTTTGACTTGGATAAAATAAAGATGGCCAGAAATATCATTCTGTAAGGTCACTTACTGACTCAAAATACAATAAAAATTAATCCAATTTTAATCAAAATGAACTTGAAGACATCAAATACATGTTGAGTATTTCCCCATGAATGAAATCTAATGGACAGTGGCAAGTTGGTGAAACAAGGAACTAATACCCAATGGAGTGGACAAAAATGTACTTTACCCTTAAAATTTGTATATCCTAGGAGAAATGATGTTTGCACACTCGATATGCCTTTCTGCTGATGTTGGAAATTTTTTCTACCTAATGTTCCTCTCAAGAAGGCCTTTAGCATATTGGTCTTCTTTTGTCACATAAATAATAGAAAAGAAATATGGCAGAAGAGAATGGAAGCAATTTGAACTGGTAATAGCGCATAAAGCAGCATTTCCCTCTTAGGAGGTTGGAGGCCAAGCAGAGAGCTCTACAGGGTGCAACTGTTGAATCCAAAAAGTGTTACTAAGATATAAATAAAAAGGGGTCCTCATGAATACCCCCGCTTCATAACTCTGTATTCTCTGACCAGTAACAGCCCTGTTTCCCTATTGCTAAAATCAGGTCACCTATCTTAATGAGGTTTTATATTGCAGTAAATGAAAATGTATGTGTAAAAATCACTACAGTCCAACAGGATGCTAGTAGGTCCGTTCCTTATTTCTCCTGGGGATGGGCGGGGGTGTGAATGCATGTATGAGTGTGTGAGTGTGTGTGTGTGTGTGTGTGTGTGTGTGTGTGTGTGTGTGTACATGTATGTGGACACCAGAGCTGGCAGTTGAGTGTCATTCTCCAGGTCTATTACTGAACCTTCAGCCAATAGACTGACTGGCCAGCAAGCTCCAGTTCTCTACGGTCTTTACTTTCCTGTCACTGAGATTACAGATGTGCACCACGTCTGGCCAAACTTGGGTTCTCATGCATAAGCAACATGCATTTTACCAGCTGAGCCAACTCCCCAGCCTCCTCCTTTCTCCTTTCTGTCTTTCTTTAACCTCCTGTGTCATTAGAGATTTATTTTTATTAATTTTTAAATTATGCATTATAGGAGCATGAATATGTGAGTACATGTGCTGTGGAAGCCAGAGGTAAACTCCCCTACAGCTAGAGTTACATGCAGTTGTAATACCCCAATTGTGGGTGCTGGGATCTAAATTCAGACCCTATAAGAGCAGCACACATCTTGGTCACTGAGTCATCTCTTTAGTCCTCCTATGTCTTTCTTAAAAGTAAAATCAACAACTCTCAAGAGGTAAAGGTAGACCGAGCTCTTCAAAATTGAGGCCAACCTCATCTACTTAGTGAAGTCCAGGCTAGCTATAAAGTTAGAATCAGTCTCAAAAATAAGGTTGCAGTCCAACCCGTTAGGTATGCTCTCCATGCTCGCCACACCTAGCACAATCACACAAAGAGTGCCTGCTGCCTTTGTGGGCCCCGTGCAGTACAGATCATCAATCACACAGATGGGAAGGAAGTGCCACTCCAAGCAGACATGTGGTGCCTCCAAGGGACTGAGTCACCCTGGGGACAGAGGAATGGGCCAGAGGAGACCCACAGAAGCATTTGAGCCCCTCCTTACAAGTTTCCCGTGAAGAATAAAAGAGCACCTCCTCTTACTTATCTTTTGCTGCCAACTTCAACACACGTTCTTCGGTCATTCATAAAACGTATGTCAAAGAAAAGAACAAAAAAATGTCCTAACCCATCATCCCCATGGGATCTGAAACAGGAAAAGACTCATGACGAATATGTCAATGCTTCCAAATCTTTCATTTCTTCTCTAAAACAAATTCATCTGCAAGTGAATCATGCAAGCACTATGGGACTAGGCATGATCTTCCTTACCACAGGCCAGAAAAGAAAAACAACAACAACAACAAATTTATTTCCCTTTACGTTTCCCATGGTTCAGTGGGAAGGCAGGTGCAATGCAATTTCTGTTCCAGGTTAAGGTCTGATATGTCAGTTCTCTTTCCTTCTCCAGGACACAGCTTCTAAACCCAAGGTTAGGGGGTTCCTTTTCATCCTCAAAGCACATAAAGTGCATAAATCATCCCTCGAGAAAGAAGATAAGGCTCCTGGATTCCTGCTTTGTCTATCATGAAAACGAAAGTCCAATCTGTGAGACATTATATTGTTCAATTCATCCGCAATATGCTCAAATCACCCCCGAAGCCTGTAATTCTCCAGGCTATTTCTTTTTTAGTACAATAGGCAGAGAGTGGTTGTTTCTTATGCACAGGTAACTGAAAGCGGGTTCCCATCTCACATAAATTTATCTTCTCTCTAAAAAGTAAATGTATCTCAACATGAGGTCCCAGGTTCTGAAGGGTTGCAAGCTGCCCTAACACTCCGGGAGGCAGAGATCTGTTAGGAGAATGAGCATTTTGATGGACAAAAGGCAGGAGCAGATCCTGAGCTTGTGTTAAAACGCCCTCTGCTGGTCATTAGCCATAATCACTGAGCATAGAAGGAGGAAAACTGCTTGAGAAACTAGCTTAGCTGTGTTCTTCCAAATGTCCGTCTGATCCATAGCTGTGCCACTGTTTGATTATGGTGTAAAATGTCATGCGGTGCTGAGGTGTGACAGAGACAGAGGTTTTCAATTGTATAGAAAAGACACAACTCTGTCTACTCAGTACGTGCCCTGGGGGCAGAGGAAACCCGTAAGATGTATTTGCTAGGTGACTAATTAAATGAATGGCTCCAGCTTGTAAATAATGGATCCTGTGTGCCCACTGTGAGTTTGGTTCAGCCGCCAGCATGTGGATTCTTTCTGATTTCTATGGTGTATTCAAGTCACATTCTTTCCCAGGCCTCACTGCACAAACTGAAAGAATCACTCCTGTAAGATGAGAAAATGTAATGAGGATACCAAAAAGAAAGAAAAAAAATGATCGCCCTCAAAAGCCTTTCTGGGTAGAAGAGAAGAGGGTATGCTCTGACAGCCCACAGTCAAACATCAGGCAGAGCTCAGAGAGTCTTGCAGAAGAGTGGGGAATAGAATTGAGCGATCCCAGAGGTATCAAGGACACCACAAGGAAACCGAGAGCCAACTAACCTGGGCCCATGGTGGGTCACAGAGACTGAACCACCAACCAAAGAGCATGCAGGGGCTGGACCTAGGCGCCCCCACACATTTGTAACAGATGTGCAACTTGGTCTTCATGTGGGTCCCCTAACAATTTCATCAGAGGCTGTTTTTGACTCTGTTGCCTGCCATTAAATCCCCTTCCCCTACCTGGACTGCCTGGTTGGGCATCAGTGGGAGTAGATGTGCTTAGTCCCACTGCAACTAGATGTCCTAGGGTGGGATGGTACCCAAGGGGGGTTCCCTGTCTATGAGAAAGTGAGGGGGTAATGGAGGGAGGAATTTGTAAGAGTGGGACTGGGGGAAAAGTGGCAAGGCTGCAGTCAGGATGAAAACTATATATGACGGACATCACGAAGGAAGTAGAGGGAAGTGAAAGCCTAAAAAAATGCTTGAGTAAGCGGTAGTCATGACATTCAAGTTTGCCATCTCCCACAGCTACCAACAGATGTTACCCCATAAAATCAGAATGTAGAATTAGTTTGCTCCCTCTACCAACCAGACTCCAGATCCCTGTAAGAATAGCTTTAGGTTCCAGATTGTCAACCCTGTGACCTCTGCCTCTACATCCGTATTTAACCCCTTCAAAGTCGAATCTCACAGCACACAGTGGGGTAGCTTTGAAATAACCCACAGGTGTCTACATCCCCCCAGTACCTACGCCATCACTACAGACCTGTCCAGCTTCAGGGGAGGCGGGTGATACGAATTCCAAAGTGAACAGAAGAGCACATCGTGAAAACACAAGCCAGAGACTGCTTCACACCATTCCCCAGACAAGCCGTGTATCCATTGTGCTAGCCTGGCCCTGAAATGGGGAAAACTTCTCCCTCTTGGCTGCCCAGTTCCACAGCATAAACAATGTCATTTCAGCATCTGACTCTTCGTCTGTAAAAGTGGGTCAGCCAGAGCATATACCTACAGAATATTATGCAAATTTATTGAAATAATGTGGGCTAAATAAATACAGCAGATGGATATGACTTCCATTGCCTTTCAAAGTAATGGTAGGTGCTGAGAGTTGAGGAGGAGGAGGAGGACTTCCGAGGTGTGAACCCAGTGAAATGCACCCACATGGGCTCATATACTTGAGCATTTACCCTATCGAGTGCACCGACAATTTTGGAGTTTTCTCTGGATATTGAATAAAGAAGAGCTAGTGTGTGGGCACGATCCACAGTGGGTCTGGCATCAGGCAAGATTCAGGGTCTGCAATAGCCTGTGCCTTTTATGAAGTAGATTTCAGCACACAACAGTGTTCCAGGCCAAATCTTATAAGCTAAAAATTATCCTCAGTCCTTTTTTTCTTCATAGTTTAAACACACTTATGCTTTTACATGCACAGGCACATACATAAGCACTCGGTGCATGTAGTTACACTCGGACACAACCACTCAAAAGAGAAGTCAATGGGATCTGAGAGATGGCTCAGTGGGGAGCGTGCTTGCCGTGCAGACATGAGGAACGAGTTTGTATCCCCAGCAGTCTAATAGGAGACATGCACAATGGCATATATCTATGACCCCAGCGCATGGCAGACAGCAGAGAAAGATGGATCTCAGAGCTTGCTGGCTAGCCAGTCTCACCAAAATAGTAGGCCTCTAATTCAGAGAAAGACCCTGCCTCAAAAAACAAAGTCGAGAACAATACAGGAAGACAACGGTGTTGACCTCTGGATCCTGCATGCATTCAGAATTACGTGTGTGTGTGTGTGTGTGTGTGTGTGTGTGTGTGTGTGTCTGTGTTTGTGTGTGTGTGTGTAGAAAGAATCCACCCACACACAGTAAAAAGAGGAGAGGAAGAAGAGAAGAAAGAGAAGGAGGGGACAACAGTAATAAATGCTTCCCTCCCTCCCACCTCTTTCCCTCTCAGTTGAGGGATTTTGCCTGGAATTTTTTTTTCTGTTTTCCATTCCTGGGCACCTCCATTAAAGTCTCCCAGGCAGCTCCACACCTCACCTCTTGAAACAGCTTCCAAACTCAGTGTTAAAGGGAAAGCCACCTTCTACAGCCATCAGAACTCGGCGTTTACACCCAAATTCTCAAGCTACTTCCCACTGGGATGCTACTCCTGGCGAACCTTCCTGCCCTCTCGTGCAGAACAGATGAAGGGCATGGTTCTCGGTCCTCTGGGGGGGACCATCCGTTTACTCCATCCTAAATTCATGCTTGCTTCCAGCAAAATAACACAGACAGAGCCACCACACTGAAAAGAATGTGTTTGCTGAGCTGGTTTCTTTTTAACATCAAGGACTTTAACTATATTACAGTTGAAATCAATAGAAATGTAACCTTTTCAGCCACATCAAATGAGCTCATTTGTATTGGTGGACTCTTTCCACCATTACAGTGTGGGGACTGCAAAAGGAACCAAGTCAACTTAAGCTTTATTGAAAGGCCATTAAAGAAACAAACTCAAGCTCATTTAAATAGTGAAGGCAGTACATTTTAAAGAGATCAATACAGTAAGAACAGCCAGGTTTGCTTTACTTAAACATCCTACATATGAGAATCATCTCACCATCACAGTTTGAGCAAACCCATAAACCCAGGAGACCTGCCAATGACGAAGCAATGCTGTTTCGTTAAATAGATTTGGAACCATGTAGCCCTTAACTTTAGCCTGATTAAACATACTGTGCTCCAGCTTTTCTCCCGCATTTAAAAAAAAATCATCATCTGGCAAAGATTCACTGATCAATGAACACCATTTGCTTAAGGAAGCCATTAGCTCACTGGGTAAAGGGAATGCTAATGGTAGAAAGTACAGTTTTGTTCCTTAAGAATAACAAACACAAGTTAAGACTCTTGGGAAGGGCTCATGGAAGACAGGAAATCTCCCTCCTAACCATACTGAATTTGGCATCTTGTTCTCTATATCTACCAATAGGAATGTATTAGACGAAATCTTGACCAGTGACCCCATGGACTCAGTAGATTTAGGTTGGACACAAACCCATCTGTGCCGCAGGTTCCCCATCTTTGGCATGCCATAACCCTCTCCTACACCTCCCTTTCCTGTTTATAAGAATCAAGAGGGTCACAAACCTCTTCAAGTCCTCCCTTGTAAACTACAATGTATATTGCAAACTCTTATCATGGAATACACTCAGAAGAATTACCAGAAGAGTCTTTATTGGCTACAAGTCCCACCCATAACTTGTCAGTTCTTTCTTACATTACCACTACTGGAAATATCTTTTTTTAAAACCCCACTTGTGTCTGGGCACATGCATGTAATCAGGTTACCTTACTAGAGAGTCTGAGGCAGAAGAACTTACTTTGAGTTGGAAACCACGTTGAGCATCTTAGTGGGACTGTCCCAGTAATTTATAGAGGTGCTGGAAACGTTAATTTGACAATAAAGCTCTTGCCTAACAAGCAGGAGACCCTGGGTTCAACCCTAATATGTAGCCAAGTGTGGCGGGTTTGTCTAATCATAAGGCTAAAGGCATTCTTTTGGATGAACTCAAGGACACAAGGAATACAAGTGTCCATTCTCCCAATAAACTTGCCTCTTACTCATGGACACTGTTACAGCAATTCCCCATATTAGCCTTACCAGCAAGCAAACATGTCGGAATTCCCTCCATAGTAAAACAAAGCTTTCTTTCTCTACCTCTGTCTCTTTGCTTTCCTCTTCAGTGAAACTCCTGGGACAAGAAACCCATGCTTGGTATCTTGAGTCAGCTCGAACCATTCCCTTATTAGATTTTGCAGAAGTATAAATTGTATATAACAAAGAGGGGACAAAGAGAAAGACAAAGGGACCTCCATGCAAAGCTTCCTCTTCCCTGAGACAAGTTATTCTCCCTGCACAGCTACATAAGATGATATGCAGAACATTACATGTCAGAGAAGCTACTCTAAGCCTTTGTGTTCAGAATGATTGGGGACTTAAATTACATAAGCCTGATGTAGTGAGGCCTTGACCTCAGAGTAGGAACCAGTCTCCAGCTCTTGTCTGTCTCCCAGAAATCAGGCTCAGAGCCCAACTCTCCAGTCATACATTTGAGGAAACAAAGAGAGAAGAAACACAGATACCTCCTCACCTGACTCCCTGGAAAGACGGCCCTCTCTCAAGGGCTTGTCAGAACTTCTTTGTAGGGAGTTTTCTCTTGACCCAAAGCAGGCAAGTGGTTCCCTCAAAATAGAGAAGAACCAGTGTGTCAGTCTGACCCATGATCCGTCTGCTCAGTGAAAATCTTGGCACCATCTGTGGGGCAGAGCTGCCTACAGTGGCCTAGAACATTCTGTGGATTTCAGGGTTTATGGAAGGGACACAGCTCATCAATCATCTAATCATTCAGTGTCACATGTTATATAATATCACCAGGCCTTTTATGTGTCCCTCTGGAGAAATGTCCCATAGTCCCATAGTCCTTCAACTCTTGTCATGATAGGGTCTCTCTCTCTCTCTCTCTCTCTCTCTCTCTCTCTCTCTCTCTCTCTCTCTCTCTCTCTCTCTCTCTCTCCCCTCTCTCCTCTCACCTCTCACCTCTCACCTCTTTCTCCATGCCACTCATGCTTCTTCCACTATTTGAGGCAAACACAAGTTAACTCTTCCCTCATTGATTCATGAGCAATGTTTCCCCAAAATGAATCCAGACACTTTAACCCAGTTTGCACTGCGTTCTTATTGATATCACCAGTTTAACTCCTGGCACAGTTTACAAGGTGACTGGCAGATAAAAGGAGAAAAAAAGAAAAAAAGAAAAAGAAAAAAATCACTATAGAAATCCTGTGTAGTTACATGAAGATTCCATATGGTTTGTTGAAAGGCTGTGTGGAGCAGATTGTCAGGAGTCTAACTGAATCTAATGTCAAGGTCTCTCTCTTCCTACAAGCAGCCTGCAAAACCCCTAGCAGTCAAGATATCCTATGACAATCATGCCTCTACACTCTGGGTGGCACATGAGACAAGTGCCCTGCTGACAGGTACAGTGTACTTGGTTTTTTAATAGTAGATGCTGATGCAACAACCTCTTAACCGTCCCCATTGAGTGACATCCTCCTGTGAGGGGCACATTTTCAAATGAACTCTGTGTCTAAATTAGTCCTAGCAAGAATGATGCATTCACCAGTTTGACAATCACAATAGCCTGCTTCTTCAACACAAACCAGCCTCAGTCTCAGTAGGCACACAGTGGGAGACCAACAGTCATCCACACTCGAATGAAACTGGATCCTACTTAATGTCCTTACTAAGACTCCCAGAAAGAACTCACCCAGGACTTTACTTAGGGACTACACTTTAACACCTCCCTGGAAACTGTGCTAAGCAAAAAATTATAGAGATAAAGTGTTCTAGTTAGCGTTAGCTATCAAGTTGACATCTTAGAGACATCTGAGGGAGACTCAGTTGACGGATTATGCAGATCAGAGTAGTCTGTGGTCATGTTTGTGACAGACTGTCTTGGCTGATGACTGATGTGGAAAGGTCTAGCCCACTGAGGGTGGTACCATTCCTAGTCAGGTGGGTCTGGCCTGTATAAGAAAACTAGCTGAGCATGAGCCACAGAGTAAGCCAGAAAACATTTCTTCTCATGATTTTTGCTTCGACTTCCTGCTTAAGTACCTGCCCTGACTTCTCTGAATATGGACGGTAACCTGCAAGCTAAAATAAACCCTTTCCTCCCCTCGGTCACTTTTGGACAAACTGCTCTATTCCAGCAACAGAAAGGGAACTAAAATATAAAGGAAGACTAGATGAAAAAAGGCCTCGATTATTCTTACAGAGTCTGAACTGTCTCTCCCCAGCTTCCTTGTCTGGATTTCTTCGTTCTTTTCATGTAATTCATAGCAATTGAACCATAGCTTCAGGTAATACAAGCAATGCTATAACTACTAGTATCAGTTTTCATAAGCCACACCACCTAATTTTACTTTTCATTCCTCTTCTTCGTTTCCTTGCCCTTTCCCCTCATGCATTTGTTTTTATTCCAAAGTCATCAAAATAAGTTTTGCCTTGAGCTCCTCAGGGAAAACAAGACACAGGAATAAATTTGTTGGTGCTTATATCAGTCATTGTCTAAAGTGCTTATGTATGATGACTTCAGCCAATGGCAATTTAGTATTTGGTGAATTTAAATTCTAAGAAGGAAATATTAAATGTACTAGACACTGGTCCAGACATCGTTGCTTAAAACTCTGTAAATGGCTTCTGAATTTTCATCTGCAAGTCAAAGACACGAAGCTAAAAGCATTCGTTATTTTTTTCTGACTAAATTCTTTGCAATTGTGTCAGGTTTGGACCATTCATGCTACACATGTCATTGAAGCTGATACTATTAGGGAAATGCTACTAAGTCAACTATAAAGTAAGAATTTCTCCTCTCATTTATGGATATTTATTTTTTAAATTGTACATATTTGTCATGCTAGACAGTCTTCTTAAGTTTTTAAACTATCTGATGCCTTAAATAATATGTACTGTTTCTCCAGCAGGTGGAGTGTTAGACTAAAGAAAACAGAGCCATGTGTGAAGCCTAATCTTTTTCTTTTTTGCCATTTTGAGAAATTTTTTTATAGAAAACATAAATCACCTAATGGGCTCACTAATTCTTTTAATTGCATCAATACAGCAGAATCCAATTACACTAGACCTTAAGAGGCAGATATATTTTACTGATTGCATTACCATAATAATGATGGCACAGTGACAATAGCAAGCATTTATAATTCCTCTCATTCTAAAATTGCTTATCAAGCCGTACATGAAGCCTCCTGGCATCTCTGAAAGAGAAATCATGCACACAAACAGCAAAGAAAGAGATGCCTCTGAAAGCCTCCACCTCCCAGGAGCCTTCTGCCTCACAGAAAAGAATGTCCTTCCCAACTTTGGTAATAAGCCAAAACCCACGAGACCACTTCCAGTCTGGGAACTGGTCAGATCGCTAATGTCCCCCGGGGCATCAACTCCTGCTTTACAGTCATTGAAAGGTGATGAACTATCCATCCCTCAGGTCCCTGTCTGCTTTAAAATCCCTGATTGAACTTGGCCTTGACAGAAGCATTTTCTTAAGCCCTAGTGCTGGGATCAAATTTGCTAAATCATTAGGAGCATATGACACAGACAACTCATAATACACAGCCTGGGTCTCAAAACTTCGAGTTGCAGGACAGCAGCCTAGTGGGGTGGACTCTTCTTTCCACCCCTATCCACTGTCAGTTGGCTGCAGTACACATGTCCTGAAAGGTCATAATTTAGGTGACAATCCAGAGTTAGGTCTCAGCATAAGAGTCTGCTCAAAGCCATCAAGGGGCCTAGGAGAGTACGGCTCATGAGGTACATAGAAGCACAACGTTTAGAACCATGTAGCCCCTAACTTTAGCCTGATTAGACTCCAGCTTGTCTCTCGCATTTAAAAAATCATCATCTGACAAAGACTCACTGATCAATGAACACCATTTGCTTAAGGAAGCCATTAGCTCACTGGGTTAAGGGAATGCTAATGGTAGAAAGTGCAGTTTTGTTCCTTAAGAATAACAAACACAAGTTAAGACTCCAGGGAAAGGCTCATGGAAGACAGGAAATCTCCCTCCTAACCATACTGAATTTGACATCTTGTTCTCTATATCTACCAATAGGAATGTATTGGACGAAATCTTGACCAGTGACTCCATAGACTCAGTAGATTTAGATTGAACATAAACCCCTCTGTACCACAGGTTCCCCATCTTTGGCATGCCATAACCCTCTCCTACACCACCCTCTCCTGTTTACAAGAATGAAGAGGGTCACAAACCTCTTCAAGTCCTTCCTTGAAAACTATAGTGTATATTGCAAACTCTTATCATGGAATACACTCAGAAGAATTACCAGAAGAGCCTTTATTGGCTACAAGTCCCACCCATAACTAGTCGGTTCTTTCTTACATTACCACTACTGGAAATATCTTTTTTAAAAAACCCACTTGTGTCTGAGAACGTGCATGTAATCAGGTTACTCTACTGGAGAGGCTGAGACAGAAGAACTCATTTTGGGTTGGAAACCACGTTGAGCAAATGAGGAAACTAAAGAATAGAGAGGCATTGTGACTTGTCGACATCACACAGATGCTCAGTGGCAAAAGTGAGGATGTCCCCAACTCCTCTCCCAGTTTTCTCTTCTTCTTCACACTGGACATCAAGAGCTGGTTTTTCCAGCAGCCTCCTAATGGTCATCATAAAGAGAAAAGGAAGGCATAAAATTCCATCCATGACTCCAGAGAAGGGATGAAGTCCTGTCAGCCATCTTTGCTTGAGGGTGGTATTGTAGCAATTGAAGCATAGCTTTTGGAGGATTGACTGGCTGGCTGACTGGCTGACTTGTATTTTCATAACTCTCTGACTTGGATTTGAAGAAAGCACCTCTTTGCCACATGTTTTCACCCTTAGAAATGCATTTATAGACTTAGCACAAATGATCAGGAGATAGCCAGTCTACTCTAACCCTGGCCCCCTCTGGCCTCATTTAATTAATATAATAATCAGAATTTGCAGCATGATGCAAGTATATCTGAGAAATCGTGGTACATGTGGAGGGCTAAGAGGGGCCTAGTCAACTCAGGCAGGGAGAAGGGGGAGACAGTCACACACTTCTCCTACTCTAGAATGATGCCCATCTCCTTTCTAGCCCCCAAGGGTCATTTGTTCTCTCCTAGCTTGTCCAGCTGTGGCTAGTTGCAGTGTTCAGTGAGTATTTCCTAGTGTTAGGCAACCACCAGGTCGCACTTTAAAGCAGCTTCCTGATCAATTTCATTGCCAACCCAATCACACACGAAGGCCCCCCTGACTCTCATTTGTTCTGAAAGTTCTGCTCCAGATGGAGGAGCTTCTCCTCCCCTTTCTTCTCTTTAAGTATTTCTCTAAGTCAGCAGGACTCAGGAGCAGCTTAGGCCCAAGACAAAGTGACTTCTCATTGGATCAGCCTCCAGGTCATTCCTGAGACTAGTAGCTGGTCAGAAGTGGCCGTGCAGTGAAGGACACAGGTTCTCAGCTATGTGGTTCCAGGAGCTGTTTGTGTTGAGCTCAGATTTCCTAGGGCAGTGAGAAGTGGACCAGGGCATGAAGATATAGAGACCTAGGAAGAAAGATGAGTGCTGTCTTCAGACTGGACCAGGCTTCCTCACTCCAACCTATGACCTTGATGGACTACAATGCTTCAGTCAATGGAATCATTCATATAACACTTCCTCAGAAAACAAAGGTTCTAAAGGAAGAACCAGGGTACCCACAACTTCACACACACACACACACACACACACACAAGCACACATACACTCACAAACTAGCACACCCACATGGTTTAGCCAATGATTTTTTGGTAATTCTCATGTGAACACCCATTAAATTATAAACCCACTTCCCATGGATCAGAGACTGAGAGACAAGGCTGAGGAAAAGAAAGAGACAAAAGAATTTAGAGATCTAGTGGTAACTCAAGGTCTCTACCACCAGGAACTGTTTCCTCTCTGCCTGCTCAGCCCAGGGATCAACACTTAACAAGCAGGAGTCATCTTCAACTATGTAGTAAGTTCAAGGCCAACCCAGGATACATGAGACCCTGTCTCAACTAAATAAAAAGCAAACGAATGGATGAATAATTGTATGGATGAATAGATGGTATGTTCTACACGCAACATCTCTGATTTAATTCTAGGTATTACTTAAAATTGGCAAGAACCTCAGACTTTATTAATACTCCATTATGGTAGTAGTAGAGCCTGCAGCAGAACTGTGCCCTAGCATCCCAGGAGAGGGTGCCAGGAATAGTCCGTGACTTCTAGGTTTTTCCTCTCTGGGCCTCCTCTAGATTCTCTGGTCCATCCCTCAAACACAAACAGGCTGATGAATTCCCTTCCAACTCTGCCAATGCAAACTGTGGCTTAAAAATGGAAATGAGCTGAAACTGCACACTAATACCTGCAAGGGCATTAAAGCTTTACACTCCTGTAGAACATGAGGTTCGGCCAGCATCAGTATGCTTTCAATGACTTAATGGTAAATGTTGAACAAATTAGTGTCCCCTTAAGGTTGTCCTGGGGCACATGGAGTCACAGTCTTTAATTTTAATGAGACTCTATTACACAATCTCTTATCGCCTCTTAACTGCCAGGAAAATGACCACCAGCTTAATGTTCAGCAAAATAGCTCACTTGGACCTCAAAGAAATTACCTTGAAATTATTACACTTAACCGTGGCCAATGCACCAGGGTTCATTTGAGAAGAGGCGGCCACCTGGCAATGCCTGCAAAATGAGACGTCATTCTTTGGGCTTTTCAGGTTTAGCTTTTTCTGGCTTTATCTGATTTGATGCATATTCTCTTTTGAATGTAAATATTGAAAACACAGGTGATACTGAGTCCCTGACAGGGCCAGGCAGCTTCCATTGAAGAGACCATTACTGGTGCTGGCTAGTTGTATGTCAACTTGACCCAGGCTAGAGTCATTTAGGAAGAGGGAACAGCAAAATATTGGTCTGTGTACAAACCTGTGGGACATTTTCTTGATTGGTGTATGAGGATCCAGCTTTCTGTGTGCAATACCATCCCTGAGCTGATGGTCTTGGATGAGCAGGATGAGCCAGGCATAAGAAGCTCGCCAGTAAGCAGCACTCCTCCGTGGACTCTACATCAGCTCCCACTTCCAGGTTCCCGCCCTGCTTGAGCTCCTGTTCTGAGGATGGACTGTGATAAAGATAAACTAAGCCCTTCCTCCCCAGGTTGCTTAAGGCATTGGGGTTTTACTACAGCACTGGAAATCTTAAGTAAGACACTGCCTGCAGCTGCTCTGGCTGCCTCTATAGTCAGATGTAGCTGGCTAAGAAACTCAATCCTATCCCTCTTGGTGATATTGCACTTTTAAAAATAATACCAGGGAAGTTAAAATCATACTATTCCATATCTGCTAAATAAAACCATACAAGAATTGCTTAGCACAAAGCCTTGGACACTACAGTTGTTCAACACCTGCTAGTTTTTCTCTGCTAGTGCCACAGCACCTCATTCCCAGTAAAGACCCTTGAACCAGGTTTTCTACCAGACTAGGACTATCACACCTTGCCAGAAAAAGGCACAGCAGTCTGAGTTCAAATGAGAGGCAGAACCCACATGGCCAGCTAAACACGGGGAGTAAACATAAAAGGGAACTCTGGTAAAGGGAGGGTATAAGATTTAGGCATCCCGAAACTAAGAATGCCTATCTCAGGGAGAACAGATGTGGAGGGATCTGAATGCTAGGGATAAAACTTCTTTACTTCCTTACGATCGCCATCTGGGCCTGGAGAGTAAGTTGCCCCGGGACAGAGTTGCTACTAGACAGATTGCTTGGAGAAGGAAGGGAACGTTTGCTCAGGTTTGGGGTTGCACAGGGTCTTTTACGACCTTGAATTCAACTTCCTACTACACTGTAGCAACACACACTTAAGAGATTTAAAACCACATAGCCTTGTAGCCTGTTGTAGTCTAGCATCTGTGTGAATGGCTGAAGCCGAGGGCTCAAAGGCGCCACCTTCTGGAAGGATGGACCCCTGCATCCCTACTTCTCTTCCTACCTTCTGAATGCCTCAGTAGCCTCTTCTTGTGTCTGATAAGAAAACTAGTTCCCTTTCCTTGTTCAGCTTCCAAAAGTTGTCTCATTCCTCAACCCTTCTAAGCCACATCATTCCTGCTGCTTGCTTTGATGTCACGGTGCCCTCTCTTCACTGAGCGTCCCTCCCACGGAGGCTGCTGTGCTTCCATGAGATCTGTGTGGATAGTTCAAAATATTCTCCCCATCTCTTACGTACATCTTCGCAGTTGTTCAGGTCAGCAGAGCTAGGCGGTGGGTGTCTCTGGGGTCACCATTCTGTCCGCCACATCTCTGTTCTGGCGTAATTCCGGAATGGTCTCCACCATGAAGAAACCTGGTGAGAAGTCCTTCATGCTTGGCGAAGGACGCCATGGTCTCGCGGCAAACCATCAACAAGAGGTACTATGAAAATATTCAAAGAGCTGCCGTTTCCCTTCTCTGTCCTGCCACAACAACTCCTCTTCACCACAGTTCTGTGCCAGCCCATCTACCGCCAGCTTCCTTCCCAATGATGGAGCAGGCCGGAGGGTGAGAGAGTAGAGATGGTGAGAAAGCAGGAGTATGAAGCAGGGCAGTTCTCACCCCTGGTGGGAAGAAGTGGGAAGAGTTCTCTTCTCTCCCAGCTTCCCTTCTGCTGGTCTTCTTTATTAAAGAGTTTCCTCCTGCCTTCCAGCTCAACCCCGTGACTGTTAAAGGTCACCATTTGCCATATTTTACCTGCTATAAAACGCTTCCCTGACAGAGCAGGTAATACGGACTAGAATGATTTAGCATTGCCTTAGATTTCTGTCCCGTTCGTTGTAGTTGCTGTTGCTTTGGTTTTCTTTAAGACAGGCTCTCACACTACAATCCAGGCTGGTCTTGAACTTCCCGTGTAATCTAAGCTGACCTCAAACTCACAGCAATCCTCTGCTTCAGATTCTAGGACTGCAGGTAGAAGCCACCATGCCATTTTTATTAACTATTAATAATTATTAATGAATTAAAACTAGATATGGTTTTATTGTATCTTTAGATACGTGGTTCTCAACCTTCCAAACTTTGCAATGCTTTAATACAGCTCCTTATGTTGTGGTGACCCCCCCCCATCATAAAGTTATTTCATTGCTACTTTCTAACTTAATCTTGCTACTGTTATGATCATAATGTAAGTATCTGGAATGCAGAATATCTGATATGCCACCCCAAAGAGGTCATGATCCACAGGCTGAGGACCACTGCCTTAGATATATCAAAGCCTAGCTAGGTCACCATTACGTTAGTTGATTAAGCAAAACTTTTGAGGGGGCCATTCTTATGTTTCAAAACAGAGGGAAGAAAATTTCATACAAAATAAATGTGAATCTTAGCACTTTTATCCAAGCTGCTGGTTTTGTGGGTACTGGTGATGTGTGGGGGTTCGTTTGGCACGGAGCTCAGGACAAGTGCTATAAAATGACTCTCAAGAACACCAAGTCCATCTTGTCTGAACCCTTAGGAACAGCTGAGGTGCAAGGGGAGGTTCCATGGTGTGCAGTCAGAAGGTGTCTTGGGACTAACTTCATTTCTATGACCATGGCTCTGACAGGAGCAGTATCAACTGTCACGTGATTTTTCTGAGCACCTGCCAGCTGTCAGGTGCTGGGAATGGTATAGATACTTTGGGCACATAGTTTTTCTTTCTCTTTGTGTATGTGTGTGTGGCCGGACTACATGCATGTGGAAGCCAAATACCAAAAATTGTCATGTGTTCCTCTGTCAGTTTCCATCCTTTTTTTTTTTTTTTTTTTTTTTTTGGCAGTTCTCTAACTTTATTTGACATTCAGCAGTTAGTTCTCATCCACATTGACCATCTGTAGATTTTTTAATGTGGTAACAGGCACATAAGTTACCAGTGTGTAGAGCTTGTTTGGTGAATCCTCATCCCCATTACGCTTTCTGGACAAACATACTCAGATGTGGTATGGAACATTCCTTATTCCTTTGGCTCAGATGACTTTATCGAGCCTGGTGTCTATGCGCACATCTGAAGTCCCCATCTCCTTCATGGCAAATTTCCGAATTTCTTTGAGTGCCCGAGGAGCACGCTTCTTGAAGCCAGTCCATGGGTGCGCTTGCAAATGTTGATGGTATATTCTCAGGTCACTACCTCGTTGATGGCAGAACGATTCTTCTTCTTCTCATCACCCTTCTTTGCGAGAGCCGTTCTGCTGGGCCCAAGTTGGGAAGGCCCATCCTTTTTTATTAAGGCGGGGTCTCTTACTGAAGCTGGAGCTCACTGGCTGGCCAGAGACCTCCAGGGACCCTCCTATCTCTGTCACTGGTGCTGGTGTTACAGACAGGCATTAACATGCCTGGCTTTTACATGCTACTGAAAATCCTCATGCTTGTGTGGTCAATGTTTTATCGAGCCATCTCCCCAGGCCCTAAACACTAAAATTTGATATTTTTAGAGGCTAGACTTGCTCTATAGAGCATGCATATAAACATTGGTATATTGAGATATATATCCAAAAATCAACTGACAATTATATAGAAACTGACAAATGATTCAATTATACATTTACTATAGACAGAGGAAAAGGTTCACAATACACTGTGAAGTTAAAAGGGGACAGGGTAGGGCTGGAGAGATGGCTCGGGGGTTAAGAGCACTGGCTGGTCTTTTAGAGGAATCAGGTTCAACTCCCAGCACCCACATGACAACTCACAATCCTCTGACTTCACCTCCAGTGTATCTGATGCCCTCTTCTGACCTCTGTGGGCACTAAATGCACATGGTACAGTCAGTCATACATGCAGGCAAAACACATAAAATAAAATAGTTGGTTTCTACTGGTTTTTAAATAAATGAAAAAGTATAATTATCATTAATTATCATCATATATTTTCCAGAACATTTACATTATTATTTTTCAGTGATGAATATGTTTTATCCATTCTTAAAACATTAGCAAAATATTACAAGGAAAATTGAGTGAAACCCACTCTATATATATTAAGTTAAATTAATTAATTTTTAAAATTCTGATTTTAAAAAAAATGAAGCGTTTTGGGGCGGAGTTTCACTCTGTGTTCATACAGTTAATGGTTTTAACAAGGGAGTGCTGCAGTTACCAATGTATGCCATCAGAGGGCGCCAAAACAGGCTGCTGATACTTAGCCGCAGAAACGAAGTAGCTTGATCCCAAGGCATTTCTAGCCTACTTAAAACGGGCAAAAATTTCTCTGGATAGAGTTAAGTATTTATTAGTGATATAATTTTAGTACATTGTTTTCAAGTACAAAAAATTTAACAATACAATTTCCTGAAAGGTCAAATTCTCAAAATTTCTGGAAATATGTAGATTCTTAATCCTAACTGTTTAAAGATCTAAGTTACAAGGAAGGTTCCAGACAAACAGTAATAAAGGAGTGTTCATTGTGGTGGCCAACTGTCAATGGTGCATACTCGTTTCCAGTGTAGGGCACTCTTGAGACAAGTCAGGGGTTCCTATGTGCTTGGGGAGGCAGAACCTGACTCTGTATGACCCCCACCTGTCCCGCAGCCCTGAGCTTTCTCTTCCAAAGAAAGCTTATGTCAGGCTCAGTATCCCCCACCACTAGGACTCATCTCTGGGGTCATCCTTGGTAGATTCCAGGGAGTTTACACTGCACTTAGTTTCCATATTGTCTCTCCCCACGACCCCAGTTCCAGTCATCTCTTCCGGTATTTTCTCTCCATCCATCCTACTGGGTTGCCTGTCCGGCCTTGGTAAGAGGGTTTGTGCCTGATCCTATTGTAACTTCTTGTGCCGCATTCCATTGATATCCCTGGGAGGCCTGATGTTTTCTAAAGGGAAGCAGGATATAATGGATGAGAGCAGAATTTAAAACAAAACAAAACAAAACAAAACAGTGAGTTACAGAAAAGCCTAGAAAGTTCTAAGAGCTCACAGCTGGGAAAGAATACAGAGACAATAGCTGTCTTTAAACAAGAGGCCAGAAGAAGATGCCATGTGGGGACACGGGATGCCATGTGGGGACACGGGGATGGTCTATGAAGCTGTGACTCCACTGTTTACATGTGTTCCTGGGGAATGTGACCAGAAACATGCATTTCTCCAAGTCACTTTTGAGGACTTTCCTCTCTTCCACTTAGGAAGAACAAATTCTGCCAGAGGACATGTGTCATTAACTGCTCTCATCCCCAGCCCCGCCCCCAGCCTCTAGGGATGCTATAGTAGAAAAATTCATCTCCTTGTGAAACACAAGACGGCCATATTGAACTGCAGCATGGGGTAGGGGTGGAGAGCATCTGAGGGTCAGCGTTCCTCTGTAAGCAGATAGCATCAGTTCAGTGAGAGAATCCCTTTAAAACTGTAATTATATAGACAGCACTGTCTAGCTCAGAGGACAGCACTGGAGATCAAATGAGGCAGGTTTTGCTCTATGGAGAGTGTGGATCCTAAACCAGCTCAGGAGGGGTCTGCACTCATCAAACTGTTTTCAAAGGAAGAGATCGCCTTCCTTTTCCTCAGGCTGGTCTTTAGATCCTGTGCTGTTAAAGAAGTTTCCAGAAACCAGGGTTCAAAGGGAGACATCATCACTCCTGGGATGGTGACATTCTAACACTGTGCCTCGTGTTCTTCCTACAGCTCGACCATTATCCTGCTGCGGGTTACCATCTGCCCAGCTCCTCTGACACGCTCTTCAATTCTCCCAAGTCGCTCTTCCTTGGGAAAGTTATAGGTAAGCCTTTGGTTCTTCGGGTATGAGTGTGAGAGCTATGAATGCACAGGACACAAGTCTTGCACTGAGTAGTGTGAATTTGCATTTTTTTAACTCTAGCTCTCTCTCAGTAAGGTTAACCCTGAGCATCATTGTACAAGGAAACCTATGTGGTGGTTGACAGTGGCCTACAGAGATATTATAAAGTCCCCTCCGGGGTACTGCTCATGTGGTACATTCAGGCTGATAATCGCGGCTTTGATGTGAAATCT
Source organism: Rattus rattus (assembly GCF_011064425.1). Lineage (NCBI taxonomy): Eukaryota > Metazoa > Chordata > Mammalia > Rodentia > Muridae > Rattus > Rattus rattus. The sequence goes on along the minus strand of NC_046159.1, from coordinate 93,571,512 downwards.
GACCAGCACAGAGGGCATCTCAGGGAGTGCCTGAAATGCAAGTAGCATTACATGGTATGTAGTATGAAGCAAGATTCAATGAGCATCTCCCAGCTTCCCTACATAAAATTTGTTCTTTGGTGTATGAAAGGCCTCTGCCTATGCACAACATTTAATTTAACTTCTTCTCTGTGAGTCACTACCAAGAAACTCATCTAATATCATTTGCGAATTAGAAGGTCATCAGGTAGAGGGCTGAATTTATGATCACCCTTGTCCTTCCCTTTCGTGTAAGAAATAGGAGTTATCTGGAAGAAAAGGCAGGTGCTATTGCTTATGAATATTTTTAGTGTTTCACAGGAAGCCAACATAGTGTGAAGTAGATGTCAGTGTCAGCACGAAGCACAACCCACGTCTCAAAGGGGATAAGAGATCATTTGTCCTGAGCCCCATAGGAGTGACCATAGCCAAAGACCATGGTTCAGATTGCCCCAAATAACATGTTCAAAAGTGGACACCATTAAATAAGCCTCTATAAACACAAGACAGGCCATAAAACAAAATGCTTTTCAGATATGTTGGTGAGACATCAAGTTGACAGGTCACAGCAGGCAGAGGAAGTCTGCTATTGGTCTTATGTGATGATATTCCTAGACTTGGGGTTGGTGGAAGACAGTTCTGTTAATATATTCTGATCTTCCACCTGAGTGAAAATGTTAGGTGGACAATGAAAAACTATAAAGAGGACTAGAGATAATGGCCCAGATAACTCGGTTCTGGGTCTATAGCATTCCAACTATTTCAAGTCACAAAGTTCTCATTGGTCCATCAGCCTTTAAAATATTTGACATAGTTATGGCTTTTTTCTGGGCACTTCAGTTCACAGTGGTATCTTAAGAGTGGGAGAGAGATCATGCTATCCAGAGGGCACTGTTAATGTTATTTTACCAGGCTACTTTGCCTACTGTACAGTATACCAATTTGTGAAGTCACAAGTTTTTCCAAAATTTAATTCACTCACAAGGCAACTAGACATAAGGGAAAGGAACCTCTTATATGTACCTCCCCAGGATAAGGTTTAGGGGTTTTCATAACGAAACAGAGTATTCAGGATATGAGGGAAGGTAGGCAGAAGTACAGAGATAAAGAGATCAGTAGCTTGCACATGTCTGCACTGTCTTCATAGCTCTTCAAGGAATACATGTTACAAAAATGTCCCTGACAGTGTGATCTGTGGGTGGAGTCCTGGACCTCTTGATGTCAGAAGGTTGCCTGTCAATCGCTTGTGCAGACCCAAAACACGGGGCTTCAACCAATTTGAGCTAGGCAAGTTATCGGTAAAACACAACTTAAACCACTTAAACCAGTCTTTACCAAGGTGACCCATTATTCATCCCAAAGATGAGAGGAGAAAGACCACTGACCCAAATCATCATGGCCAAATTAATTGAAGCAAGCAATTAATTAAATCACACTTTTTTTACTCATGTACACGTGCTGCTTCCCCTAAGGCAGGTTGGAGAGGTCCCAGCAGTGGCATTCAACAGGTCAGCATTGGATGTGAGGAAGGCAAAGTTTTTATAGCCCAAGGATAGGGCATTTCCAAATAGGGGGTTTGATAGGCAAAATGGATGGGGTTACAGAAGCAAAACACAACAAGGTGGTCAAAACGAAGTAGTTATAACAACCTTTTGAAACAAAGGTAGGAGGGTTGCAAGGTAGTCATTACAAGTTTATGAAACAAAAACATAATTGGTAGTAAGGTAGTCATAACAATAGATGCTCATGACAACAGGGGACATAATAACCTTTTGAAACAAAGGCATGGTCAACATTTCCAGGAAGAGACAATTCTGAGGCATTTGTAGTTAAGGTTGCAGGTGGGGCGTAGCCCAATCCTTGAGAAACAGAGGTTTAAACATAAAGAGGAATGAACCTACTTTGTCCCTACCATAAGATATCTTTTAAAGATGGAGGCAGGCTGGTTCATCACTACCCACTTGAAAAGAGCAGCCTAGAGTCAAGCCAGCAAGGCCTCTCACTCAACTGTTTACTTAATGAGACTCCCAAACTACTGGGTAAACTGAGAACAAAAGGCTGGAAGCTTCTTGGGGTTTGCTGGATTCTAAAGAGAGAATAGCTCACGCCTCTTACAAGTGAAAAGAATTGGTTAGTTTCATTATGGAGACTGGGTTACATCAATCAGAGAGCATTAATTAAACCATGGTTGCATGGCCACAGACTATGAGGAACAAACAGGAGACTGAACAAGTAATAAAAATGTTAATGGGTATTTGCATAGACTCTAACTTACACAGACTCCATTTTAAGCACTTGGGCTGCATTAACCCCTTTGACCTTCATCACAGTTCCAGGAGGGTGTTGAGATTATTACCTCTCAGATGTCACAGATGACAAATATGTAAAGTAGCTTCCAATGGCCACCTGGCCAACAAGTAACAGAACCAAAGTTGAAGCCAGGCAGGCAGACATGAAGACAGCTCTTGACAGCTGCTGCTGTTGTCTCTGGGACAGGTAACCCAGAAAGGGAGAGGAGAAAAATAGACAGCAAGAGTCGATGGGGAAATGCAAAGCTAAGGTAGAACAACAGGAACTGAGGCTTCTACAACATGCCAGAAAGGAGCAAAGGCCTTCCTATAGAGCATCTCTGTCCCATTGTCCAGTGAGACAGCCTACCAGGTCAGTGTATAGAACCCAAGCAGGAAAGGCTACACACTCTGGTGAGTAGAAAGGGCGATTGATAACAAATGTAGAATGGGGACAAGAAGGGCTGCAATTTATTGCCCATTAGACCTTAGATTTTTGCACAATATGAACAAGAAGCTAAATAGCTACTCTTTGGTCCCTCACATCCTAAAAACAACATGCTGGCCAAGACTACATTGTCTTGGTTGATTGTTTCTAGTAGTTTTCTGTATTTGAAAGATTTTATCGTAACTTTATGAAACAAGAATAGAAGATAGAAATTTTGTAACATATCATGAGCAAGATGGAGAGGAGATATTCACTCATAATGTCATCGTAATCCAATGAAACAGAATCTGTGATTATCCCCTCTTATACATGACATTGAGGCTCACTCATCTGACATGTGCATAGCAGTTTTGAAGTCACACCACCTGGAATGCCCTATCTTGTTTGAAGTGGGCCCATCAGAAACCAGCTCTCATCCTCACCAATCAATGAAATCCCTGGGGATCAGGATAGGAGCAACACTGACTGAATGTCGAACTAATAAAAAACCATGAGAAAAGGATCAGGAAGAGCATGTCATTGTAGCATATGGTGACACAGGGGGCGGTCAGTACAGAGATGACATCTGCAATCCTGGCCTGCTTTGCAGCCTTGTCCTTTGTTGAGCTTCTTATGTTTGTTGGACTGTTTCAGTCAGAGATCTGACAATAAATGAACAAGAAAGAATGCAGACCGAGGAATCCTGCAGAGCTGGTTAGACTTGAAGTCAGGCCTGTCTGTGAAGAAGAAAAATCCCAGTCCTCTTAGCCTAGTGACTTTAACCTCTCAAAGTCTGGAATTCTTCAAATACATCATGGAAAACTGGTACGTCTGCTTCTGGATTGTTAGTTCCCTGAGGGAAAAAAAAACAATTTATCAAAAGTATCTAGCCCAATATATTGAAAAGTATGTAAAGTATATTTGTGGAGTAAATATTAATATTGAAATATTAATCTGACAACATTCGAGAGAGGGCTCATCTAACACAATGCTTGATGCCCGAATAATGCAAATATTACTGCTGTTGGATGCTGCTGTGTGCCAGCCATCTTATATAGGCCTCTCTCTATTCCTCCCAAGACTACCCTGGACCACTGCAGCCTCACCAACCCGACTCACTGAATACACTGGCACCCTTAGTTGGAGGCAACCAGAAAAGGCCCCAGACATTACCACAAGTTCCCAGGATGGCAAATTCACCATCAGTTGAGAGCTACTGGCTTAACATGACACAGCTAATCCATGAGAAGCTGGTGTTGGAAAGGCATGACTTGACCCATGACCTATAGGCTCCACTGGCTGGTAACACACTGAAGACACAGTTGTGTGGCTAGAAGCAAAGAAGTCACAGAGCCAAAACAAGGGCAGATGTGTGGCTGGCTGCTTTCTACTACCTCCTCAAATCCTTAAATATGTCATCACTTAGGACAGGCAGGCCTGGGGATGAGCAGTTCTAAATTTCCCTTTGAACACAGCATATAGTTCAGTGAGAGACAAGCTATTTGCATTTTCCAGGTATGTAAATATTCCTCTGAGAAGATGAGTTAGGCTCCCAACAGATACCTCATGTTCTCTAAAGGTTCAGCAATCTCTAGGGACCCGGGCTTTGCAGTTATTGCTTTACTAGGTCAACCGCTAGTCAGAAAGCGATCCCATAAGTAGAGAAGGAGCCAGATCTAAATAAATAATGTGGCTTCCCACTGAGCCTTTTAATGAGCACTGCCTGGGAAAGGAAAGGACATGTCTGAAGGATAGACAGAGAGGCCTCAGCAAGAATAATGTGAGCTTCACAAAGAGAATGGGGACAAAAGTGAGATCACTGCCTTGGAGTTTTAACAAGGCTGCTCCTGTAATCCCGAGTCCTTCTAGCAACTAGCAAAGGCTCGCAAAGTAGAAAACCCATCACTTACCTGAGTGATGTCCTAGATTTTATGAGTCTGTTTCTTCTCAGCAAGTTGTCTCTCAGCAAATGTAATTTGAAACCTGAGAGCCATGGAGAAGGCTTTGTGTCTGTCTCTATTTCCAGTAGTTCTATCAACCCCATGAGTGTTTAATAACAATGTATAGTTGTCTAATGTGCAGGATGATATAATGTACAGCATGATGAAACCCCTTCAAAAGTATCTTGACAAGATAGAGAGATGGGATATGAATAAGGAAGTGAAATGTAACAGAGATTAAACTTAATCCCTGCAGTTAGAAAAAAAGAAATACCACTAAAGGAGATCAGAGATTCCCAGTCAAGAAAAAACTCAGGTGAGTGGTTCGATGTGAGTGGCATTCCATGGTGACTGATTCTTAAATGAATCTAAACAGAGCAATTTAGGGATATCATATTAGTCTTCTGAGAAGCCCAGGTAGATACACACCCATAAAGGAACAATCAAAGGCCTGGAAATGGGAATGTGTATCCAAAAAAGAGTTAGAACTTCAGTCAAGCTGAAGAATTAGTTGGCTGGGCTCTCCTGAACTGGCTGGAGCAGACACAGTGAGTAAAGTTTGTAAGTGGAATGGCCTGCCTCCTCCTCACAACGAGCAGCCTCACAAATGAGGCTCACAACTGAGCAGCCTCTAATTTGAGATGGTCAAGTCTGTATACCAGAGAGTATTCAAAACAGCAATCAATGGAAACGTGTTCCCTACACTGAGGAGCTCTCCGGAGTGAGTAAATCCAAACAAGGCAAAGCCTACATGACTTTGAAACTTCAAGGTGTACTTTTGTGTAAGAGTGAGAAATGCAGTATCTATCTGAGATGTGAGATGATGCTAACTATATGTGGGGTCACTTAATGTCATCTACGGTCTGAATGGATTACAGGTGTGAATGTAGAGTCAGTATACCCAGCACCGTAGCACCATAAATTCTGCGACTAAACAGACAACGAGGGTGCTCAGGGTGGCAGTACTCATTTTCATTTTAATGAGAGTGATTGGCCTGTTTTCATTAATGTTTCAAGTGATCTCTCTGTGCCATTGTGACTCAGGCTTATACAGATTCACAATGAAGTGGGTGTTATAAAAGGACAATCTGAGAGACCTCTGTGTGCACCTGAGAGGCCACACTTGGGAAGAAGCCAACTTCTCACGTAAAGTAGTCCCTGCTTTACTGACCTACTGACCAGTGGCAGGATCTGGGGTGGCAAAATCCAAGGCAAATGTCTAAACTGAGTTTAATATAGTTTATAAGCCATACTGGTCCCAGATTCTAACATTTGCCCAACTACTGTAGAGTTGGCTAGTCTCGAACTCACGTACTGTACAAAGTCACTCTGTTAGATGTGTTTCCTGATAACTAGTGTGTGATCTCCTCTGTAATCCATACTACAAATGTAGTATCCATTGCTACCTTCTGATAATAAGAAACTCTCATATTCTGGGGCTTTCCAAACCTTCTAGAACTTTGGCAATATTTCACAGCAGGAAATGACATACTTAATTCTTTATCCATTAATCATAGCTGGAGTGAGCATTAGACAGCTAATTGAATATTTCTGACCAAGGAGTTATGAATTGAAAAAGCATGCATCACTTCCATGTAGAGCATCCCATTGCAGATACATGACCCTCTAAAACTTTGTTTCCCTATCACTCTGGAATGATGACTAATACACCTTGTTCCACCCACCCAGGTCCTATAAGCACAAAGAGAACTCTGTTTACTTATGATGAATATATACCATGAAAATAAATAAATAAATAAACAAACAAACAAACAAACTTTGCATTATAGGCTACGATGGCTACAAGGCTATCTGTTACTGTGGCACCACCTAGCCTGCCCTGATTGGCCCACAGAGGTTGCCATAAAGAAGAGACTTTGCTTCTTCACACCTGTGCTTCAGGTCCTAACGTTTCCATTTCCCAACTATGGCCATTAGCGAGCTGCTTCTACTTCTCATCTTATCTGTTTCCTCTTGTGTAAACTAGCAACAGCCATGCCATTGCTTAGAATACTAACATTTAACAGGCAGCACAGTATACGCCCCATGTACTGGCTGGTTTTGTTTATAAACTTGAAACAAGCTAGAGTTTTCACAGAAAAAGGAGTCCCTGTTGGGGAAACGCCTCCATGAGACCCAGCTGTAAGGCATTTTTTCAATTAGTGATCAATGAGGGAGGACCCAGCCCATCATGGGTGGTGCCGTCCCCAGGCTGGTAGTCCTGGCTTCTACAAGAGAGCAAGCTGAGCAAGCCAGGGGAAGCAAACCAGTGAGCAGCACCCTCCATGGTCTCTGCGTCAGCTCCTGCCTCCAGGTTCCAGCCCTGCTTGAGTTCCTGTCCTGACTTCCTCCAATGATGGACTGTGATCTGAAAATGTAAGCCAAATAAACCCCTTCCTCCTCAGTTAGCTTTTTGGTCATGGTGTTTCTTCACAGCAATAAAACCCTGACACCCCAAATTATGTCAATAATACATATTAGCTATTTCTACTCCATCTAATTAAACAAATATATATGTATCACCTCCAGCATAAGGCATTGTGTCAGTCACTGGAGGTTTCAATGCTATCCAAGTCTCCCCACAGTTCCTGTCTTTGAGGAGCTTTGATTTTAGCTGGAAGAGAAGAAAAGATTAGGTAATTAGAAGGGCAAGCGGCAAGACTCGGAATAGATGAAGTCTAAGTGTCCCAACATAGTCTGGTCCCAGATTAAGAGAATCAGTAGCAGGGTTGGGGATTTAGCTCAGTGGTAGAGCACTTACCTAGGAAGTGCAAGGCCCTGGGTTCGGTCCCCAGCTCCGAAAAAAAGAACCAAAAAAAAAAAAAAGAGAGAGAGAGAGAGAGAATCAGCAGCATAGTATTCTGAAATCCAGAAGAGAGCCAAGAGTGCAGTGTGCAGTACTGGGCAGGGGGGTGCATTCCTGCTGACCTATGCTCTACACAGTCAGGGCCGAAATAAGACCAAGTGAATTCTTGCACCTTGGATCACAAGAAATGTATATGTTAGCTAGGTCAAAGTGACATTATCTAGGCTAGAATGTACATGGCATATTGCCAGCTAGTATCAGAACATTATGAACATTCCTGGGGCCAGAGGCCATTTGAAAAGCCCCATGTTCCAGTCTAGCACATGGTCTGGGTAGGAAAAGCTGCCCTAAGGAACTCTGAGGCAAGCATAGAAGTTCTGAGCGAAGATGGCACCACTCCTGCTGACCTCATGCCATATGACAGGGTTCTCTGAGAGCACGTAGGACAGACATAAGAGACAGGATGTGAGCCTCTGTAAACACAGACATGAATGGTAAGTTGGAATCATTTAGACAAAAGAGAAGGGTGGATGATGGTGTGTTAGTCACTGCCCCATTGCTATGAAGAGACACCAAGATCAAGGCAACTTATAAAAAAGAAGCATTTAATTAGGAGTTTGCTTACAGTTTCAGAGGGTTAGTCCATGGCCATCAATCATGGCAGGGAGTGTGGAGACAGATAGGCAGGCAGCATGGAGGTGCTGGAGAAGTAGCTGAGAGCTTACATCCTAAACAGCAGGCAGGATGCAGAAAAGGAGTGAGACTGGGCCAACCATAGCTATTGAAACCTCAAAGCCCACCCATAGTGATGTACTGCCTCCAACAACACCACACTTCCTAGTCCTTCCACTAATGGAAACAACCAAGCATTCAAACATTTGAGCCTATGGGGCTGGGGGTGGCAAGCATTCTCATTTAAACTATCACATTGGAGGGCAGGGGAGTGGGGGAAGAGAATCTCTCTCTCTCTCTCTCTCTCTCTCTCTCTCTCTCTCTCTCTCTCTCTCTCTCTCTCTCTCTCTGACATGACTGATGATTACTCTGCTTTGGTTTTGACTAGATTTTAAAGCCCAGCTTCTTAAACTGTGAGTCATAACCTTACCAGGGGTCATGTAACTGAATGTAGCTGTCACTAAAAGAACAAACAAGAACAAAAGCAAACAAAACAGACAACCACAACCAAAACTTATTTTAAAATTAAATAAAATCCAGGTTGTTTCTGGCCAGGCTTACTCTTGGTTCTGAAAACAAAAGCAAGCATTTGCCACTGAATCCACCACTGCCCCTTCAACACCACTGAGCCCAGACTGAACCCCTCAGAATCCAGACTGGCAGGTGTCCTGAGCTACAGTTTTTCTTGTATACACAAAGGTTTCTGCTCTAATAGAAACATGGTGATTTCATTGGAGCCTCAAAAGTTACACACATCACCTTTTGCCTTTGGTTATTAGTCAGAAGCCGACATCCAGTACAGATTCTATCAAACGGGCCCCAACAGCTACATTGCCTATTGTATACCAGCACAGCTGAATGGCAAAGGAACGTGTGGAGTGGGAGGGCTGCTGTGGCAATCATCCAGGAAGGAAGGTGAGGAGCCACAATTTCATCCAAACATCGTCCAAATGAAGACATGCTGTAACGAAGGATGCAGAGGCAGGGAGACATGTTAGCCCTGGACGTGGAGGCCCATGTCCTCCCTGGTCTGCCTGCATAGTCCTAGTTTAGTCCTAGCAGGACAGGAGCCCATTATCAGCACTGCTCACCTCTGCTATGAAATGTAACCCTGTGTGAGTTGATAAATCACGTGATAGCAGGTCTCTTTCTGAGTTCTCTCAGGAGGAACGGTTGAACTATGTAAGAAGCCAAACCAATATGGGAGATGAAGCCACAAAACTCAAGTAGGGAAATGGAAAAATGAGAGAGAGAGAGAGAGAGAGAGAGAGAGAGAGAGAGAGAGAGAGAGAGAGAGATGGATCACTATTGTGGGTAACTTAAGAACCTGAGTATGGTCCCAGGAAGATCCCTGGGAAGTGGTTCATGTCCCCAGGGTCTCTGCTGAAGCACCAGGAAGTCTTGGTCATAAGCCAACCTTCTCCTCAGGATACAATGCTGCTGCTCCCAGGGGTGCGACAGCCTTGCCTTTCCTTCATACCTACTGTGCACCCAAAGCTGAAGAGCATGCAAGTGAATACTGGTCCACATTCTTTGGAGCCAAAGGGGAAAGCAATGTGCTTACCTCTACACAGCAGTGTGTGAAATAACTCGGCTCTGCAGGGAAAATGCAGTATCCTTTGTGCCTGTGGTGAGCTGATACTCAGGTATCGCAAGAACAAGCTACCAGCCGTGCAGTCTGGCTTGAAGTTGATTCTGACTTTGTCATTTAAACATGCCTTCCTGCTGGAGCGGTTCTTTCTCTAACACAGATGCTCACTCTCTCTAACGGCTTGCTTCATTTGCTCTATCCTTCCCTTGCTTCATTTCCCTTTCCTTCTTTTCTTCTTTTCTTATTATGATAGAATTCCATGTAACCTGGGCTTGCCTCAACTCCCTAAGTATTCAGAGATAACCCTGAACTTCTGATCCCCCTGCCTTCACTTCCTGGCTAATGGGACCACAGACATGTACTAGAATATACTGTGTATGTGGTGCTGGGGATCAAACACAGGGCTTCATCCATGCTAAGCAAGTATTCTACAAAGTGAGGAACATACACACACACACACACACACACACCTTTTTTTTTCTTTCTGTAAGAGGGTGGCCAGGCTATAAAAGACCAAGGGAAGCAAGCAGCAACATGTAGCTTATATGTTTACAAAATGTGATGGGTAGGGAGGGACCTGGATTCATACTGGCCCTTGAGTTTGCACAGCCTGGTAGCTGCTGGCTACCAGCCCAGCACTCTGCATTTTCTATCATCACTACAAAGTCCTTTAGCCTTGAGGGCTAAGACTTGGTATAGACGAACTTAGCATCCCACAGGGCATCTGTCCTCATCAATATCATTGCTGCTGTCCTCTCAGCTCCCATTTAGGACAAATCCAAAGTCTCTATCACATTTGATGTTCCCCATGAAAAACTGTCAATATCCACAGGTTGGGCTCATGGTATATTTGATGGTTTTTTTACCCCAGGATTTCTGCCCATATAGCAGCAAGTCTGAGCATGTATGTGCCATTCTCTCACGTATGTATTAGAAAGAGCATGCCAACGGCCTGTACCATTTTCACTATAGAAAGATCAGGCAGATGGGAGACAGGAACACAGAAGCCAGTCACACGGCAGGTGCAGAGTTGAGATCACAGACTTAGACAGAGTGATGTTTAGACTGCAGAAGGTGCCATAGTGGCAATGGGGATCCTTCAGAAGACTTCTTCATTCAGGGAACATCTAGCAGGTGTCTCCTGTGGGTGAGTGCCTGAGACACCGACAGGTAGAGTGGACAAGAAGAAGCATTCAGAAGCGTAAGGCTGCACTGCCACCATTCACTGCTCTACTTCCTGCCTCAGCCAGTGCAGACTGGGAAATATACAGGGATCAGCTGCCATCACAGCTGATAACTCTGTTCTTTCTTTCGAATTGTTATTGGAGAGAATGAGAAATACATTTCGTAAAATGGAGATAAAAAGAATACAGCAGTTGAACTTCCTGCTACTGTAGCCAAAGCGGGACCCTGATGGGTACTTGCTGCTTCTGGTTATTCATCTCCACCTCCTAAACACTGAGGCAGCATATTGATAAATGAACACTTGGCAAGCAGTTAATTGAAATTTCTGGTCAGTTGCCTTTGGGTTTTATTACAATGACAAAGGCGGTAGTAAAACACTGATGGGAAATATTTTTTAAGTGATAAGCAAGAAATAACATTAAAGTGAGTGAGAGGAGATTATGAAATTGTGAGAGGAAATAAATTATGAAATAGTGAGAGGAAATAAAGAATGATGCAATCTTCATATCCAAATCTTTGCAAGGCTAAAGGAAGTCTTCGCTTGAGATTCTATTTAGATTCACAACCTGTGGGTCGCATAATGGATATTTACATTACAATTCATAATAGTAGCAAAATTACAGTTATGAAGTAGCAGCAAATAATTTTGCGGCTAGGGGTCACCACAACCTGAGGAACTGTATTAAAGGGTCACATTAGGAAGGTTGAGAACCACTGGTTTAAAAGAACATCACGCAGTGATTTATCTGGAAGGTTGACTGCTCATTTTTTTTTACTTGCATTAATTTCCACTCTTAGACACTTACTGGACTTTGCTATGATTGCCTTATAGAAATATAAGACCCAAAGAAATAATTGCTGGGCCTTTCATTGTCTCACAACTGAATAAAACAAGACTTACCAAGTTTGAACCACTCGACTTGAGTTCGTATACCCAGTGTTTCAATGTTGTGGCCAACAAAATACTTATATTGTAATAATTTTTGCTTGTCACTCAGATGTAGCTTAACAAGAAAATTAATACTTAGTAGTCTCAGGGCCTAAAAGTACTCAACAGACCAGAAGTCCACCTGTCACACTTGCTAAAGTGACCTAAGCAAGCTTTTCTGCATCCACGTTCTAGCTTTATTGTAAGGCGGAACCTGATATCAGGGACGTAACGGACTCGGCACTGAAGCATGAAAGATCTAGGTCCCCCACCTCCTGATGAAGCCAGGAACCCAAGAATCAGAGAGCTGGGAGAACAGGCTTTTGCCAATGAGCCAACAAGTTAGAAACAGAGGACTTTCATACAAACTCTCTCTTGCCGGAGTCACATTTAGTTATATCCGGGTAGCTCCTAGGATGGTATTAATTTTTTTCAGTAATCAATTTTCTGATGGGATTTGAAGGTTAGTTGCAGCCATGGGGATGCCAGGAGCTCCCTGGTTCCTGTACCAGTGGAGAGAGTGACTGGCGAGAAGGTTGCACGGCTGCTGGTGTTCTTGGTTTTCCTTTGTTCTTCTTTCTAAGCAATGTTGATTCTATCTGCTGTGTGGGGTGTAACACATAGAGAAGAGAAGCCAGATAGAGCAGTGAGAAGCAGCCTTACTAGTGTGGGATGGGGCTAACCCCTGCATGAGCCTCCCTATTAGCAGGCAACTTTGCTTTTTTACTTACATAACTAAAGGCAGCACTGACCCCAGGGCTGGGTCACTCATATCTATAAGAAACAAGTGACCAACGTAAAATTTAGGAAACTTTTGATTAAAAACATTAACACTTATCTCTCCACCTTGCTTTTCAAATTTGAATTATTACTTTTTAACTAATAAAAGCATGCAAAAAGGTCAGTTTGGTCTTAATGCAGCTCTGTTTTAATGACATTTTTGTTTGGAATTCAACCGGATCAAAAGCAGGGAAATTATTGCTATCCCAGCGCTTAGCCCACCTGTCTTTGGCACAGGCACATATTTGAATATTCAATTATTTTGAAATAAAGCATTAGGAAGCAAAATTCCCTTTATTGCATCTCCTAGAAATGTTTCAGAACATGGAAAATGTTTGCATATTTTTATATTCATCCAGTTGTCCATCATTTTTCTGGGTTTTATATTTGCGAATTAGCCTGCATAGTAAAAGTTCTTGGTAAATTAAAACATTTCCCATGGTGCCTTTGTGGTCTCTTGCAGGTATTTACAGAGTGATGCAGAACACGTGGCAGCATACATTGCCCCTGAGGTCACTCGGGCTGTGCTCTGCCTTGTTTAGTTTTTGATACAATAAACTGTCATTTTTATGATTGGCATAAGGCTGTGCTTTTTGCATCTTTCTACTTTTTATTGGTGACTTTGTCATTCAAAATGTCCCTAAGTGGAGTATTAAAATCCTGTCTTCTGTTCCTAAGCACAAGGAAGTGATGAATGTTGGAGCAGATATATATGTTATCTAAGCTTTATTCTACCATGAACTGTATAGTGCTGTTGGCTACAAACTTGATGTCAATGAGTCAGCAACTCAACTCAGGTTAAATAAGATGCTTTGGGCAAAGCACACATAAAACAAAGCTCTCAATCAATTAGTTGATGAGCTGCTGTAACTATGTAACTTTTTCACCTAACTTTGTATTTCCTTTAAGAACAGTATCAACTTCCTTATATACAGACCATAACAACTGTGTATCAGGGGACTGGTTACATTGTTTCTAACTGAATTGTCACCTATACATGATGGCACATTCCATTATATACTTACACTTTAAGGTGCCCATCCAGAGCTATTCCTATGATGCCTGTGAAGATAAAAACAGAATTGTTATTTCTAAATTAAGTAGAGGGGTACATCTCTGAGGTAGACTCTGACCTTCTCCTGTCTCCTCACTTCTCAGTGTCTCCTAGAACTCAAATCTAAGCTTCCACTCAGATCTACTGCATCTTAGAGTCCAAAGAAGGAACATGGAAATATTAAGGGAAACCAACTCAGGAATATAGAGCCTTAGCTTAATGTTGCTAATGGCCTAGAATTTGGACCTTGGGGCCCTTGAAGGTCAACAAAGCGGAGTAGTAAGAAATCGAATCACCCTTTCTTTGACTAGTCATCCTTGAAGTTATACAATGCAATGGCAGACAAGAGAATCACATTCTGACAGGCAAGCTGACACTGAGGATGCCCTTCCAATAGTGTCATGGCCATTCATGTCTGGAAGGACTCATGACTCCATTGGTTTTTCCACAGTGATTCAAAGGAAGAATAGAACAGGCATAAAGAAAATAAATGTTTGCTAATAAGATTTAGTCAGCTCTTTAAAACCCATACCGTATAAATAATCTTTCTATTCTTGAAAGCAGTAAAGTATTTGTAGCAATTACTTATATGACCATTGGTTCTGAATATGACACCTCTGTACTCCAGAAATCAGATAGACTCCAGCGTCTAAAGAAGATTGTTTCTCTGCTTTGACATGTAGCCATCACAAAACTCAAGAAATGGAGCTACCCACAATGGATAGGCCTTACCATCTCAATTAACATAATCAAGATAATCTCTCATAGACATGGCCACAGGTCAACCTCTTCTAGACATTTCCTTATTGAGACTCACTTTCCAAGTGATTCTAGATTGTGTCAAATTGACAACTGAAACTAACCATAAGATCTCCCACTGGATGTATGGGGAAGGAAGATTATTAAGCTTAAAGGGACATGTGTCAAGCTACATGCCTAGTAATAAATGGGACCAGAAAAAGGTCTTTCGGTGCTTGCTGTGTTTATTGTCTGTTACTTTATTAAAGAGGAAAGACCTTGAAAGCATAAACAGAACCATGGTGGTTTCTAATACCATTCTTCTCTCTCCTTCCCTCCCACCTCTCCCCACTGGTGCCAGAGGCTCCATCATCCTCAGTGAATAGGGCTATCTGGAACCCTGGCAAAGTGGACTGTCTGCACACTGAAAGACCTTACTTCAAAATGCTAGCTAATAAGAAAAGTGAGACAGGAAGGAGGGAGGAAAGAAGTGCCACATAATGAATGACATGATCAGCACACATACACAAACTAAGTTGTGTGCACTTAGTCACTATTTCCCAAAATGCCATAATCTTTATGGATGTTTCTTGCTACTGATCATATAAATGAAAATATATAATATATTTTAGTCCCTCAAAATTTTATTTCATTAAATTATTTAAAAATAACTGATATTCAACTAACAGCAAAGACACCTAACTTTGTAAATGATTTATTATCATGTGGCTTAGTAGTTTGAAGGCTTAATATTTTTAGAACATTAATTAGCTGGCTTTATATTTTTGAGGTATTTTAGGTTTTCAGAAAATAATTATGTAGAAAGCACAAGAGTATCCATTTGCCCTCAAACCCCTGGTTCCAGGAATTCAGTTTCCCTGTGAGTGATATCTTACCACATCACAGCTAATTTTGGCATTTAGTATTTGCTGCACATAGTACATTTTGTAATTTTTTAAACATTTAGTGTATTTTGCGTTATATGTTTATATGTGGGGGTGGCGTGGGGGATTGTGTTTGTATGTGTTTATGTGTGTTTATGTGTGTATGCATATTTGGGGGCGGGGTGTATGTGTGGGATATAGGTATAGGAGAGGGGAATATGTTTATGTGTGTTTGTGGGGGTGGGATGTATGTGTGAGGTATAGGTGTGGGAGTGGGGTGCACGTACCCCTGCTCCTGTGTGGAGGCAGGAGATGACTTTCAGGAATTTTCTCTTCTTCTACCATCCGGGTCCTGGGATTGAACCCAGGACATGAGGCCAGGAGACAAGTGTCTTTACCCGCTGAGCTATCCTGCCAGCCCTTTTCTAATCCACACTGTCACCATTCTGTGAGTTTGAACAAATGTAAATTGACAGATATCTACGACACTACCTACAAACCCTCCATGTCCTGCATACTCATCCCTCACTGTCATCTGCTTCCTGGCCACCAGCCATCGCTTTCCTCTCTCCATGGTGTTGTCTTTTCTGGGACATCGTGTAGTTGGGCTCACAGGGTAGAGCCTTCCCAGGCTGGCTGCTTCTCTCCAGAGCCCGTGTTTAAGTTCCTGTCTGCCTTTTCATGGGTTAATCGAGCTCATTTCTCTTTATTGCTAAGTAATATTCCAACTGTATTATCTGAGGAGAAAAATAAAAACATAAAGAAGCTAAGTTTGAAGAGCCATCCTGGGGAAAAAAATCAATAATAAACACAGGTGCTCAGCTCATTTCTCTTGGACCTAAACAGATCACAGTTCTTTGTTTAACCATGGCAGCTGGTACCTCTGTGTCAGTTGTCACTCTTCCCTGGCTCACATTTATATTTACTATAACCCAAAAGCTGCTACTTTTTAACAAATATACATATATCCTCTGTGAAATAGTTTAATAGTCTTAGAGTAAATTGTTGGGGGGAAGCCACACCAATAAGATGCTTGCTTTTGCATATTCATTGTGTCCACTTACAGTTCACACCCAGAAAATCACTGCAGCCCCTTTCCACACTTCTTTTCCAGTTAGTTCATCTGAGGTAGCTACGAAACCTTTCCAAAAAGGCTTTTAAAGTTTCCAGAAGTGACTCATAGCCACAATTCAATTAAATTTAGCAAACATTTCTTACATAACCGCTAATATGCTTAAGGTTGGCTCTTAGGGCCTGTTATTTTTATTTCCTGTTTATTTTATTTTTACTTTTTAATGTGATCAGATTAAAATATATTCATACACCAAACTACAGAGGAAGAAAAACAGAAGAGTGAAAAGAGAGGGAAGGGAAGTGTGGCTAATGAATTTCAAACACATGGGACTTCAGCTGGTGGGATTCCTCTCAAGAAATCCCACCGCCAACCCCTTTATGATTCCACATCCTAAAGATGTAAGTTTTCCATGCCAGGCGTCCTTGTAAGACCCTAAAACTTCAACCTTTTCAAAAGTTCCATTTGCACTTGAGCCCCTAGGAAAGCTACAGTGGTACCGATGTGTATTGGTGCTACCACCAATACAAGCAGAGCTGTGTTTAAAGGGCTGTGTGGGCCATTGTGAGCCTTTCTTGCAAAAAGAAAGATAAGAGGTTTACCAGGCTTCTCTGAGTTCTTTTACTCTGCCCAAGAAGTGAGATGGCAAATTTTGTTCTCAGCAAACACTGTTAGCCCCAACATATCAAGTCATGCTGGTGTCTTCCACAGGTGGTTCATGGGACAGTGCCCCAGGACAGCTCTCTTGGTGTGGCTGTCTTGACTGTTCAGCTTTGTCTCTGGCTCTCTGAAGGATGAGGTGGGCAAAGACGAAGGCTAGAAATAGCTCTTCTCTCTACCATATCTGTAGGGCTGTGCACAGAAATCTCATGTAGGTATTTCAAAGCAGATCATTTTTCAGACATTTCTCCCTCTAATAAGAAACCACATGATTTTTGAAGATATATTCTTCAATAATAGGAAGCCTGATAGTGTTAATATAACATTATCATGTGTTAGGATCAGGACCTATTTTCCATGTCATGCAGGATGCAGGTGCAAAGAGTTTACTCAGAAATGAAAAGACCCTGCCATATTTATCTACAGATCCCACATTTAAATTGACATATTAAAATGACAACTATATCCTGTATCAGTTATTTGACTTGTTCCTGGGACAAAATGCCTGACAGAAGAAACTTAAGGGGAAAAAGGTCTGTTTTGACTCCCAGTTCAAAGGAGACACGGTACATCCTTAAGGGAAGGCATGGCAGTGAAAGCGTAAGACAACTGCTCACTCTGGGCCCAGGACCAGGGAGCAGAGCCATGGATGCTGAGGCTTTGCTCACACCCCACCTCCAACCCTTTTTATTCAAGTCAGGCCAGCACACCAGCCTATACAATGTTGTCGCCTACATTCAGGGTGGGCCTCCCTCCTCAGTTAAAACTCTCTGGAAAATCCCTCAAGGCACACCCTTGAAGTGTCACCTAGGCCATTCTGTCTTGCTTTGCGTGTGTGCATGTGGTGTGCATACTTTGTGTATGAGCGATGGCATGTGAGGCCCAAAACTGATGTTGGACAGCTCTCGACTTGGTTTTCTGAGGTGAGTTCTCTTGCGGAGCCTAGAGCTCTCTCTCCTACTCTGAGGGGACTTGGCAGCTTGTTCTGGCAATGGCCTGCCTCTGCCTCCTGTGTGAGTGCTTTACCCACTGAACTCTCTCCTCAGCCCCTCCTAAGTGACTCCAATATTAACAGTCATAACATAGAACAGCTAAATAATACATTTTGGTGTATCTAGCTTTAGTATTTCAAGGAATAAAATATAAGGATTAAGGTTAAAGTATTTTAAAATAGAGAAAAAAGAAAAAGTATTTTCCATGGAGATAAAATGTTGATTGATGTTGTTTAAATTCTGAACTAAAGTTTTTACCCCCTTCCCCCATCTTTAGAAGTTAGAGCTGAAATATCAACATGGTAGGGAAGATAGCTGCACAAAAGGCCAAGTTTATTACTCGTTCTATGCTGTGCAAATTCCAACACTAAACTATTTCTCTATACTGTCAAAAGAAAGAGAATAAATCAGCAAAACATATTTTCGTTCTTGAAGAAATTCCTTGACTTTGGTTCCCTCGTGAAGGTCAGAGATAGAAAAACTAAATCCGTTTTTCAGAGTCAACACTCAGACCTCATTTTCTTTATGTGATCATTTAATAAATAAAAAGTGGAAGTCCAGTTTTAAATTGTGCATTCCACAGGTATGGGGGACAGCCCCATCATCTCCTTTTTTGCTTGTAAATGGTGCCTGTGAGGTAAATTACTGCCGCAGATTTATTAAATCATTCGTTCACTTTCCACCGTGATTAGGTCTCACCTCTCCGCCTTGTTTACCACAGCCATCACTCATCCTGCATCCAGACTGCCTTCTCTGCAAGCCAGTCACTTGCTATCACAGCTCTACATGCAGTGATAAACCTGTCAATCTCAGGTGGATTTCCCATCGCTGAGGACCAGTAATCATGGAAGACCAGAGAACCCTTCCCAGCAGCCTACACAGGAATATTATTTGTGTGGCTTTATAAAGGAGAGTTCTTGATTGCAATGATCTCTCTGAAGAGGTGGTTTTGATGTGTCCTTGATGCCTCTTTTAAACTTCTGTTCATGCAACTGACAGTATATATCAGATTTGATATGTGTGTATGAATGTACACCCCAAGCCCTGGGTGATGTGAGGTGAATTCTAAAGAAGTGAAGATTTGAAATTGTATTTGGGAATCTCCACAAAACACAAGATGCTCCAATTGGATATTAAAAGACCATCCTAACCAAGTCCAATGCTGTTACAATAGGGAAGTTAACAGTCACAAACGAGCCAAGTAGTTGATAATGCACATTCTAATGAACTTGACTTAGCCATTCCATAATGTCCACGTACAGCAAAGCATCTTGCTGTCCCCATGTACACACACTCACTTGGCAATGTAAAATAGAAAGATAAAACATTAAAGATGTATGTAGATGGCCGTAAGATACAAGAAAAAAATCTCGAGGCCAAGGAAAGGGGAAAGGGGAAGAAGAAAAAGGGAGGGTAGAAAAGAAGGAAGGGAGGGAGAGAAGAAAGAGAGGGAAGGAGGAAGGAGGGGCGTTGGAGTAAATATGTAGTCTCAATCAGGGCTTTCTGTCCCACCCATGATTATTCAGTTCCTAGATAAAAGACACACAACTTTTATATTTATAATAACCCTTAATCTGCACTACAGCTGGGCAGATATCTATCCTCTAAGCTATTGTGTTTACTTCCCTGCAAATAACCCCGTTATAACTTGCCATGTTCCATCTGGGCAGCTCTTAACTCCACTTGTCCATGTTTTCCTCACCTACTCACTCACCTATCCCACAGCATCTTCTCTTCATCTTCTTCTCTTCCCTCCTCAAGCCCAGGAACTGAAACCTCATCTACCAGATACAGGCTATCGTTGTCTCTATTGAACCAATAGTTTTAAATTAATGAGCGAGATCACATACCAGCACTTGGTGCTGATTCTCTTGCCCCTGGGGACAACCAGGCCTTGGGTGGGTGAGTGGGTGGGGTATTACTATTTAGCATTACAATACATACCACAAGACCAAACTTCAACAAGAGGGAGGGAGGGAGGGGAAGGAAGGAAGGAAGAAAGGCAAGTTCTTGGCATCTCAAAAGCAGCAGTGATTCATTTCATTTTATTCCTAGTCTCCAGAGCTGCCGTGTAGTGAAAAGTTGACACCAGTCAGTCACTTAGAAACAAAGGGACAGAGAGTGCAGATTGATGCTGCCTAAAACCAGGAAATCATATCTTGTTTTGTTTTGCTTGTGTGTGTGTGTGTGTGTGTGTGTGAGAGAGAGAGAGAGAGAGAGAGAGAGAGAGAGAGAGAGAGAATAATCAACTTGATACTTTGGAGAAAATAAAAGTTTGCTTGATTCTGTGAATCACAATAAAACTCTAGAAATTTTTGTTCTCAGTCACTTCTTGAAGTTCTCCATTTCACTTGAAGTCCAAGAGGTTAAAACTGATGGGTCCCAAGCAATCAAAACCATTTATTTGTGAGGACACATGTGGATATTGCAGCACGCTAAGCCCACTAAGTAGCACAGTTTAGATGGCCAAGAAACTGGCTCCTAAAAGGGGGAGAGGTCCAGTGTCCTAAGGAGAGAGGGGGTCCCAAGCTTCCTATACATTGACTTGTCTTTTACGGGACTCTTCCCTGTTCATTGGGAACTCCTGACTTCATCTAGGCTAAGCCAACCGGTGAAAGAAAGTATGCTAGAGACACCTCATGCACACCAAACCCAAAGACAGGAAAGCTGGCTGGGCCTGATCCCTCCCTCCGGATTTATTCCAGCATCTAGTCACAGCAAGTGTCTACATCATGCAGGGCCCTTTACTGACTGCTGTGAGCCATGGGACAGATGGGACAGGTTGAGCTAACTAGTAGCAGATGGCTGTGGTTGCCCAAGCCTCTTGCTGATGCGTGGAAAGAGAACACAGTGCTTTAGTCGTGATGATTGACGAAAGTATTTCATAGGCAATGGCCAAAATCTGCTAACCTAACTTGAGTCAGGTTTTTTTAGTACTACATAAATCTTCATTACAGTCTCAGTATTCACATACAAGCACACACTACATAGATTCTCTCACACTCAAACCTGTCTTAAATGTGGTTTTTCCTCTGCTACATGTGTGTGGAAGGGGACATTAAGAGTTAGCATTTGATTCGACTTATAAACCCAGTACCTAACTAAAATGATGACTTCTGGTATAAGAATATGTGTGTGACTTTTAAGGACCAGTTGTCAATTTTGTGGGGCTAGACATAAAGAACCAGGTATAGTGAGGGGGTCAAAGCTACTCAACAAGTTGAGGTTAAGTAAGGAAGTGTCTGTAGCCAATCCCAGAAAGGTTTTACTAACCACTGGGGTACAAGCCCCCTGTGATTGGTCCAAAAGTAACAAGTGCTATGGCCAAGATAAGGACATCCAGCATATCTTTGTTATCCTCTTACTCATGACAAGCCAAAAAAGCCCAATGGCGTTCTTGGCACTGGTGTGAGAGAAGTTGTGGCTTGAGCATTTTGAATACGTCCCTGTGCCTTCAACTCTAAGTTGAGCGATGGTCTAACTTAGAAGAAAAGAGCAGAGGGATCTTGCTACTGCCCTTCACATCCATGCACCACAGCACCCCAACAGTCTGTTCCTCTAAGTGGCACCCTAACCACCCTGTTATTAACAGGCAGACTGTTCCCATCTCTACTGAAAGGCATGAAAACTTACTTTGAAGTCAAAATAATCTTGCCCCCATTATTTACTCAAAGCATATATGCCATTAAATGTTTCTAAGCTTATATGTAATTAACTAAAAATAATAATTTCTTTCTTTCTTTCATGTACAATTAGTCTAGTTAGTGAGCTCAGTTTCTGGTTATCAATCTTAGAAAATAGACTGCTTGGAATAATTTTAAATGATTTAAAATGGAATTATTTCACACAAGCCTACAGAGTAGCCTTCCCTTAAAAAGGCAAAAGAGAAACTGTTTTACTTAAGGACAGTTTAGTCATAAAAGACTTCTAAATTATTTTTGTTCTGAGATTAAGACCTAAATTTTGGGGGCTGGAAAGATGGCTCAGTGGTTAAGAGCACTGACTGCTCTTCCAGAGGTCCTAAGTTTAATTCCCAGCAACCACATGATGGTTCACAACTGTCTGTTATGGGATCCAACACCCTCTTCTGGTGTGTCTGAAGAGAGCGACAGTGTACTTATATACATGATGTAAATAAATCTTTAAAAAAAATTACACTGTAAGACCTGAATTTTGATAATATGACATTGAAAGGGGCAAGATGGAATTAGTGAGTATCTAAAGATAAGGCTATTTTATGAGTGAGTTGCTAAATTAGAAAATGCCATAAAAACAATAGTTGTCACTAAGAAGTATTTTTAAAAACAGTAAACATTTTCAAAATTAAAAACTTCTTCACAGAATGACTTGAACATGACAAAAGGAGAAGTTAGACTACGTTGGTCACAGGAGGAACTTCTTCCTTTTGGGATACAGAAAATGTAACTGATTGCAGATTAAAACCCAAATTCTAATTTTATTCTTTTTCAGGCATTATTTATGCATTGACTTTTTAGCATTTGAATTTTAATATATTTTATAAGTATATAAATATATAGGCATATGCATATATAAGTAAACATGTAGATGATAACACATGGCTATATAAATTTACATAACTTATCTGCAGATATATAAATATGAATACATAGTATTATGATAAATGTAAAGCTTTTATAAATTGTAGAATGTATTATATGTGTATATGTATATATGTGTATGTTTTTGTGTAGGTGAGTGTGGGTACACACATTCGTGGAGTCAAAGACAACCTCAAGTGTGGCTCTTGACTCCTGCCTTGTGTGGGACAGGGTCTCTAACTGTTCATCCCTTCATGTACCAGGCTAGATGGCCTGTGAAATTGCACAGATGATTCTCCATTTCCCATCTCACTGTAGGAGCACTAGGCTTACAGACCCAGGCTAATGTGTCGAGATTCATGTGGGCTCTGAAGATCTGAATTCCCAGATCCTCACATTTGTGAAGCCACTGAGCTATTCCTCTAGCCCAACTGTAGCCTGAATGTAATTAATATACTAAAGAAACTGTATGTATATACTAACTTTACCATTTTGATTAACTATAATAACTTCTAAAATAAACAAACCAAAACTCCAAATCTATTATCTTATTATATTCAGTGTAATTATAGTGCCTATAATGAATGTTCCATATTTTTATTATTTAATTAAAGTAACTAGCTTCTGTTCTCTAGGCAAGAGTATACTTGAGATAAAAAACAGGGAGAATTATGTAGCAATTTCTTCTCTTTATGAACACTAATTTCATATCACTTTAACAAATTTGAAGTGACAGAAGTGAACATCTGTACATTTTATCATCTAACATTTGCATATTTCTAATCTATAGGCAGTCTCAGAACTGAGGACAAGTTAAAATTATGCTTAGCAATTAGAATTTGTGTTGTATCTATTTCACCTTTATGAATCACCTAGACACCAAAAATAGTTAACTATTTGTCTGTGGTCTTAGCATTAGTTAAGGATTGAGGAATTAAACCTATGTTGGTCTCATGGTTCCTAGAAAACCTAGCATGTGAGGTGTGATTTAAAAGTTTCATGCAATACAGAAGTGCACAAAATAGCCACAATCTTCCCTAGTATTTGTTTGTCTTGTTTGGTTCTTAGAGTCCTGTGTTCCTGATGGGTACAAAAATCACTGTGAGTCATGGGTAGCAAACCATCTTTCCATTTATTGACTAAGAAGAGCTAAGCCATTCGGGAACACTAATTAACTACTCTCAGCGGCACTGCTCTGATGCTGGATACGGGCTGCTGAAGGAGTAGGCATTTCCCCTGAGCTTAATACCCATGTCCTTCGGTTAACCTTAAGAGAACTGTAGAGATTTTAAAAAATTTAGACATCTCTGGGTCTAAGGAAACTTAATCATCCTCTAATGTAGTGGGATGGCACTAGATCTTTTTCCGAAGGAAATCCTTGACCTTGGATTTATAAAATCCTTAACAGTTTCAAAGTTCGGCGTATTCTAGGAGTCCCCTAGAAACAGCCTTCCTTTACAGAGAAGTGAAGATTTTGAAAACATATTTCCTTCTCTCTGGAATATATAGAGAACATGTGACTCTCCTTTAGAGAACTCAGTGGCACTAAGTATATTTATACTTCCTTGTATCACCATCTTTATCTGTCCCCATCAACTTTCAAAAAGAAAGCACTACTGAAACTCCCATCAATGGACACTAGATAGTTTTTATTTCCAGCCCCTTGTGAACCAGCGTTGTTGCTATGAATGTGAACCATGAATACACCTGTCAAAAGAAATACTTCCATGCTTATTGTGTGTGCACTGCTAAAATATTGGTGACATTTAAAGAATATCTTCACTGAAACTAAGCCACAGGATGGACAGTCTTTGTTTCATGTTCTTATGTATTCTCTTTCCAATAAGATGGAGGGCCAAGATAACAATCACCGTTGGGTGTCGAGGCTTCCTTTGAACCCCTTCTATATAGAACCCACTCTGCTCTGTGGGACTTAGGAGGCATGGAGGATGGAGAGCCAGTCTAGTGGGTAAAGGCACTTGTTACACAGAGCCAGCTCTGCAAAGCTGTCTTCTGAAGTCCACGTGCGCTGTGGCACAGGGCCTCCCTCCACATCATACATGTGCACACTTATGCACACACAATAATAACTACTTTCTTCAGAAAGGCCATGGGCTTGTTCAGCATAAGTCCATATTCACAGCAACAATGTTTGTTCATGGGGCTCAAAATAGAAACAATCATATGTCCATTGGTGGACGTTTCAACAGTGTTTTCTTTTTGCAAGTCAATGGAAATTATGACAGAACAAGCAAGTATAAATATACTTAATGCTACTGAGTTGTCCATTAAAGTGGTTCAGTGGCATATCCATACATTTTTAAGATACTGTAGGCAAGACATCTCCCTCCACTGGCGCCATCTCCCTCAGTAGCACCATCTGAAAAATGGACATGTTAAAAAAAGGGGAACTCCAGAGATACCTTCAGCTCTGCAAGTCTGTGACTAAGATGCTTCCTCCAGCCCACGAGAGCATCTCTTCTTTTAGGGAGACGATATGCATGCATGCAAAGGTAACAATAATACCAGGGAATATTTCAAGTAGCCGGTTAGTGATCAAAAAGAATAGCATTCCATTCAGCAGCTTGGGTAGACAGAACTGGACTATACTCCCCACAAATGGATCAGACTTAGAGGAGGTCCAAGTCAGGGAAATAATCTTGGCAAATGCAGGCAAGTATCTGCATAGCAGGGAATCAGTCAGATAATGAAGTGGGTAGTGATGGGAGGTTCTGGTGTCAGAGTACCATGGGAAACCCATCACAGCACTGGGAGTCTGTGAATAAAGGAGGGTGGCTGATGGGTTAGGACCATGGGAGAATTAACTGATTGACCCTACGCCATCATTTGGGTCTCAATGTCGGCTGCACAACCCAGGACTCTCTTGTTTACAAAATTAGCATTCAGCCCAGCTAAGCTTGCTATCTATTCTCACAAGCACCAGGTTGCTGCTAAAACATATGTGGGACTCCCTACTACCAGGCCCCATGCTGGGTGTTTATGTGTGTTTAGACTTTATCTGTAGCCCCACAACATGTCCTTGAGAAGTTTCCTCTCTTGGTTTCAGTAGTTTGCTCATCTCTCATGACATGGGTATACAAAGGATGGGAAAAAACAAATCTGTCTGGCTAGAGTATCATGAATTAAAACAGAACCGTTTCCAGCAGTGAGACAAGCCAAGAGAACACCAGCAAAGGTTAGGTGTGGACTATGTTTGAAGTACAAAGTCCCGAACTTGGATGAGGAGGAGAAAATGAAATGGGAAGCATAAGCCTGCAGTCAAGAATTACTCGAACATCAAAACTCACACTGTCACACTGTGCTTCCTCATTTCAGACCCAGATGTGCTCTTCTTTCTAGCCAGTTCTCCTGTGCTCTTCAAATGCCCTACCCCTTGGCCTCTGAGCCCTCGAAACATAGAATGAATATTTCCACACCTGAAATTTAACTTTGTTCTGAGAACAGACTTTTCCCTCAGTCTCATAGACTGAGTTGCATAGTTTCATTCTCCTGTTAGGGAGCAGAAGGTAAGGTGAAATATTTGTATTTTCTCAGGACTTCCCCTGAGTAAAACCTCACTGAGTATAAAATAGCTCATCTTGGAGAGTCGTGACACCTGGTGCTGACAGTTCTGCCTGCCCTCAGCACCACCACACTCTTCTTATCATTCTCTACATTTTCTGAGGCCTCTGAATCTTGTTTACAATCTTTTTCTCTACTCCACAATCCCCCAGATGAGGATAAGTCCTTCAAAGCCACAAAGCTCTGCCTTTAGTGTCCTGGCTCTCCAATCTCTCCCATCCTGCTAGCTCACAGTTTAGCCGATCACTTGTGCCCAGATCTCTGAATCAGCTCTGACTCCATCTGCCTTTTCTCAGAATAACAAGAACTACAAGAACTCCCTAGTCACTTCTCACCTGTGACGTTTTCTCACCTTGTCCCTGGGTTGGAGGACCCTCATTTTCACGCATCTTCCCCAGCACTAATTGGTCCCTTCAGGAGTCATAGCCTACGTGAACATTGGTTGGACTTCCGACTGTCTTGAAAACATCTGGTTCTTGCTCTCTGGTACTTCATCTCCATGACTGTCCCTCCTAGTCTCCGTCCAGCACTGTCTTTCTTTCATCCATGCTGAGAAACCTGCAATACTCATGCTTCCTCCTGGGTCTTCTTCCCTTCACTGTGCACAACCCCTGGGAAATCATATCCACCCATGGCTATAGCCACCTTCTGCCCTCCACACCACTGAGTGCCCCTCAGTCCTCATTTCCTAAGTCTCTTGCCTGCAAGCCTGAAAGGCTTCCTTGAGAAATATAAGTAAGAAGGCCTTTGTAGAAATACCAAGTGGAATTAATCCAGCTTATGATTTCCATATGCTTATAAGTCTGTGCGAGGCTCTTGCTTCTCCAAGTTTCCATTGCCCAAGTAGTTTGTTGAAATAAGGATAATAAAGTACATCACACTGGGGTATTGTAAGGATCTAAGGGATAACATTGTATAGCACAACGTGCATAGTGGTCCCTTGAAAAATGTTTTCCCCCATCCTTCTCATTTTTGCCTGGTTCTGTACATCTCTCTGGGACTGTCCTTACCTTTAATGGACATATAGTGCCAGCCAGATCTATCTCAGCATAAACCCTGACCTTGACTTTCTACATGGCTCTAACCCACGTCCTGTGGTGGAAGAGTTGAAGAGTCTCCAGTCCTCTTCCATAAGGGAATAAGATGTCATGTAATAAGAGGAACTTGATTGCCTCCAAAAGACTACACATCATGCTGGGACTAGGTGTTCAACATAATAACTCTGGGGGAATATGACCCTTCTGAGAAATCAAGCCATCTTCCCTACCTACAATCTGTGGAGCTTTCAACTGTGACCCATGTTCATCGCTCTCCTTCATGTACCTCAACTCTGCAATAGAAAACCTACCCCTGCCCATTCTCTTACCCATCCACACAGAGCTGGCCCAGATGTCAGTCTTTACATCAGAGTCTATCTCTTCCCCTGGCCACTATTAACTCCTAGAGCACATGGCCTTTGACAGTTTCATGTGGACTTATCAGATCTTCCCAGTGTGTTTTTATCCTATTTTTGCATCATCCACAGGAATTCACATAGAGAGGGGAGGCAAGAGGATTTGGAGTCTGTAGAGAAACTCTTGATATGTTGTTATACCCTGAGGGGTAAGGTTGATTGTAAACCTACTTACTAAATGCATAAGTGGTATAGAGTGGTATAGTGACAGAGAGTAGAAGATGGACAGCCAAGACAGAGGGAGCACTGGAAGAAAGAATGTCCTCCTTCAAGAGCTGGGAGAGCCGGCCAGCTAACTCAGCCTGCTTCTGTCAGCACGAGGGCCCCTCTGAGCCCTATAAAGCTTCAGGAATTGGCAATGCCACAACTTAGATTTCTGCTGAGTCTGGTCATAAATATTAACCTGAGAATATAATAGTGAACGTGGCGCCTTGTTTTCACATCCCAAACCCAAGAACAGAAATATTTGCCATCATGCCTACAGTATAATATTAATATATTATCAGATGTTATGCATATTTTAAAAAGCATACTTTCCGGAAAGTGTCCCTTATTGTTTTCCTTAAAGCTGTGGCTAGAAAATGACCTTTAGTGTGGCTGGGACATTGCCTAAAGAGTTACAAAATTGGAAACCTGTTTAATGGCTGAGGCTACTTACTTTCAGATTAATTATGGATGTCTTGCCACTTCCAGGCAGCATAAGGAAGGAAGTGTGTCACCGAGTTTGATCCATGAGTGGAATGCAAGTCTCGGCTGCTTCCTAATAAAATAAGCAGGTTGAGGTTTGAAGAAAATTGGACAGCGCCTTTGACTGAGTAAAATAAAATCTGTGTGGCTAGCTTGGAGTAGTGGGTTGCTGGGGAATCTCCAGCCACAGCTCCCCAGACGCCATGCAGAATGCAGAGGGGCCATTTAGAAATTGTACTCAACTTCAGGCCTTCCTTCTTACTAAAGTAGAAAACTAAAAGGCAAAAAGAGAGTAGACGGCTCAAAGAAGCAAGTTAGAGTGAACAAATATCTAATGATATCAAAGGAAGAGATAGGAAGGAACAGAGATAATTTAACATTTTTATCACGTTGTAAAAAAAAAGTCTGGCACCTCTGATAATTCACATGAACACTTCTTTTATATCTTGCTGTTTTTCATTAAAATAATGCAAATACCTTGTTTAAAGTGTCAAATAATTTTATGTGGCTTATTAGAAAAAGATAGCCAACCAAGTTTCAGATTTTCTCTCCCTTTGATGTTTGTCTCCAAAACTTTGAAGATGCCCCGTTGCTACTCAAGGCTTCAGCAAGGTTTTCCTAAAAGACAAAGGCATTAAACATTTTCGCTCTGAAAGACACATGGCCTGTGTTACATTAGTCAACTCTGATGCTGAGTATGAAAGTAGTTCTATGTAAACATGAACATGGCTGTGTTTCAATAAAACTTTATTACAATGCAGTTGCCCAGACCAAAGGATCACAGTTTACTGACTCATGAGCTGTTCCTTGAACTTTTCATTTCCAGTCAGTCAGCTCACCTGTTATTGTGGGTGTGGATAAAGATCTACTCCTCTAGCAGCCGCAGCTGCAGCTTCACTCCTTCAGCAGTCCTGGTGGTTAACTTTGGTTGGATGGCTATACCGTGTTCATCTCCTGTGACTTTATCCATGGGAGTGGTAGCTGAACTATATGGCGGAATGACACTTTTTGCACATTTTTTTTTATTTTCTTTTTATTTATTATTGCTAGGCATTCCAGAGTCTTCTGCATGCTAGACAAGTACTCTTATCACTAAGCTACATTTTTATTTTCCACAGAGGTAATCATTCATGGTTCATTTTCTATAAGGTAGGTATAAAATCAAACCAAAATCTTTACTCAACACACATCATGCCTACATGACAGCCTCTTTCTTGCCTTTTCCTGGGAACATCATTCTAGAAAGTTCTGACTGGATGAGCCATTGTGGTCCCTGCATCTATGTCACTTGGCCTCTGGATCACCTGAGCACTGTCTTCAGTGTGTCCATGACCTCCTCCTTCTAAGTGTTTAAGTGGAGCACCTTTCTGTGGGTTCCTGAGAGCATGACAGTAGTTGCCCCTCCCACTGAGCCAAGCTCAGGCAGACTGTGGAGCACCTGGGTGTGAGTCACTTCCCTTCATAGTCTTGAAGGATTTGTTCCATTGTTAGTAGCATTGCTCTGTCCATTCCAACCTTTGACTCTTCACTAAACACAGTGTTCCTCTCTCTGGAAGCTTTTTAAAGCTTCATATGCTTCCCCATTTTCTGAAATCTCAATATTATTCGATGTGAGTCTCCTTGAATACTTGGTACGGGGTCATTTTAATGAGCTTTCGCCTTGGAGAGCCATTCTCTGTAGCTCTGTGACATTTCTTTGAGTTGATTTTGAAAGTCAATTTCCTCTCTTCCCTGTTTTTCTCTCTTTCCATGACTTATGTCCTTGAGATGCCATGCCTTTTGGATGTCTCTGATTTCTTATGATTGTTCTCCTTGGTTGAGCTTTCTTGTCTCTGTTTCCCCTAATTTCTGAGCCATGGCCTCAAGTTTGCATTTTGAAAATCTCCAATGATTTTTCTTTCTTTTATGTCCTGAATTTCCAAAAGCTTTATTTCTGCTCTTTGAAAATTCCTCTGTTGTTTCTTATTTTGTAGATGTGACATGCTATTGATTAGAAAATACTAATGATGAGTTTGTTTTTTATTTAACTAATTTTTCAACGGTGGAAATTGAACCTAGGAGCTTGCAAACTCTAGATAAGTGCTATGCCACTGACCTACTAAGACTCCAGCTTTAGTGATGGTTTGCTTCGGTCCTTTCTCTACTCAGACCCCCTTTGCTTCAAGTAGCTCTGCTTCGTGTTTGGTTATGTAACAAGAGTTCTCTTGACACAACCATACTGGGTCTTTCTTGTTGATCAAAAGCCCTACTAAAGCATTTTCCTACACTCTTGACTGAAGGGTACACAGCTGGCTGCTGTTTTTCTACCAGCAAAGGGGGAAGGAATGTTATTAATTGACTAATAGGATTTTTGATCTGTTAAGTCAGTTATTACAAACAAATTTTATGTTTTAAAGTGATGTACTTTTTCTCTCAGTAAATTTTCTTCATATTTTAAGAAGGAAGCTCAGGAAAGAACATAAAAATCATATACAGTTGCATGTGCATGCTCTGTCAAAGAGTTATGCATAATTATATGTAAATAATTATAAAATTCAGGTGTGGTCACTGCAGAAAACTTGGAAATTTTTTTCAAAAATAAAAGTATAAGATAATCTTTAAAATGTTCTGCACTTTCAACATTAATAGAGCCTGACAGCTTGATCCATGTCATACATATGTACTGAACTAATACACCTCTGTGCTGAGATTTATTTTAAATAACCATTTCAAATAGATCCAATTTTTAGAGATTGCTATGTGTCTTAGGGTCTTACTGCTGTGAACAGACATCATGAGCAATGTAAGTTTATAAAGGACAACATTTAATCGGGGCTGGCTTACAGGTTCAGAGGTTCAGTCCACTATCATCAAGGCAGGAGCATGGCAGCATCCAGGCAGGCATGATGCAGGAGGAGCTGAGTTCTACATCTTCACCCCAAGGAAGCCAGGAACAGACTGAGCATCCCCAGGCAGCTAGGAGGAGGGTCTCCAAGCCCACCCCTACTGTGACACACTTCTTCCAAGGTCATACCTTCTAATAGTGCCACTCCCTGGGCCAAGCATATGCAAACCATCACACTATGTGTGTGTACGTGCGTATGTGTCTATGTGTATGTGTGTGTGAGAGTGTATGTAGATCTCATTCCTGCTTAGACCAGCTTGCATTCACCCCATATGCAGCCATCACATACAGCTCATTTTTCAGTAAACCACGCCTGGCTGCACAGCACTGCTTCTGTTACTTGAGGCTATAAACTGGGAAAACATTTTATTTGACCTGAAATCTACAGTTGAGCTACAAATGTTGGCAATTTCTCTGGTTGTAGGATGGAATTGTAGCAATAAGAAGCAATCAGAAAATCCATGCGTGTCATTTGCTTCTGAGTTTAAACTGGCCAATTCTCATGCCAGACAAATGAGAAGGCCTTGGTAAAACACCAATCTTAGAAACCTGGGTTTTCATAAATAGGTGTACATTCTGCAAATCCTACTTTGCCTGTAACCAGGGAAAATTAAATATAGGATTTTATATATAAAAGCCTGTGGGTAGGGGAAAAGTATTGTTTCAACAATATACAGCTTCTGAAAGGAAAATCTAAGCCAAAATATATTCATGTTTCATATCTGTGCTTTCCTTGAACAAACATGTACTGAGACCCTGCTTCTCCCCAGACGGTGTACTTGCTAGTCCCTCTGGGGCATCGATCTTAAAGCAAGAAGAAAATACACTGTTTAGAGGGGAAGAGGAGCACTAAACATATGGTAAGACCATAGAAGAAACCTGGCCAGTGCCACAAATAAGGATTGTAGGAGTAAAGACCTTAATCCCTGTAGAAACACTGAGATTAGAAACATGAAGGTAGCCAGCCTTTAAACTGCAGGACTGGGTCAGAGTTCAAGCATGACCAGCTGCAGAGAAGATCCCTCCTGCCCGTCCTCACAATTGGTATCAGAGTCCTTGATAGGATTCAGTGTTTATGTCTTTAATGAGGATGTAGGGATTTCAGAAGCAGCACACTAAGTAGACGTAGACACTACCCACACAGAGCCTATTACAGTGATTTTATGGGACACTCTAAAGGAAACCATTGTCTGCTTCCCTAGACCTACAAAATCCATCCAACACAAACAAAACACTGTTCTAGGAGGAATGTTAGAGGCAGGAACACTGACAACTCTAAGAATAGACAATGTCTGTGCTAGTAAACAAGAGAGCAGATAAACCAGAAGATACTTGTCAGATTAATTTCATTTTTGCAAGGAAACAAGGAGCCTAAATAGCTTTGGAGACACCAGTGGATAGGTTATCAAAACTTCCATCAAGAAAAGGAAATTCTCAACCAAACAAAAATTAAGAACAGCTATCTCTACCCAGATGGATGCCTGAGGTTAGGGTGTTTAATGAGATTGTGTTTGCTTTTTAATGGAGAAACCCATTTATCTGGAATAACTCTGCCCCATTTAGCAGCCCTGTAATTTTTTTTTCTGAAACCACAAAAGGATCATTAAGGGGCTCCTTCGATCCCAGTAAAATCAGGTGCTTTGAGATGCCTTTTCTCTGCATAGGAGAGAAAGCAGCAATTGTAAGAATATATTGTGGGCCTCCTAACGATGTGTCTGTTGAAATTAAAGATACGTCTTCCAGAGGTAAAGTCCAATCCTGTCACTGATAGTCATGTTACAGCAACTTCAGAGCCCACTGGGGACCTGGATCCCCCAGCACTGCCAGTGTAATTTTGCTATAACAGTAAATAAAGTATTGATCTCCCTAAGCACATTTCTAAACCTATCTTCAGTGATGTAATGAACATTTCACTGGCAGGGCAGGGTGATTTTATAGTTAATGAAACCTTCTACTTGACTGAGATGGCCTTCTTCTGAGAGTCAGTTGTCTGTGGGACCTGAGAATCAGCACAGTTTCACGTTCAGTTCACGTTCCACACTCATCAAGCTCACACAAAGTAATGCCCACTGCAGTGGCATAGCCCTGCTGTCACACGCTGATGATGGCTTACTTGCCCTGCCCCATTCTCGCTTCATTAGCAGTGTGAGTGTTCACACCCTTCAGTGTGAGGGAGATGGTAGGTGCTAATGAATATAACCCATCTGTGTGGCTCCCGCAATTTCCATTTTCCTACTAAATGCAGTAATCAGCGGAAAACAAGGAGTGGGGGTCACTCTCTGGAGACATCTGAGAAACAGAAAGCAAACAAGACCTGAGTCCAATTGTTCAGTGGCTCCGAAGGAATCAGAGCCTTCCTGAATCAGTTTGAATATCTTCCTAAGAGTCTGGACACTTATCACCCCCACATAGCCCCGCTTACTCAAAAGCTAGGCTTGTTTTTGACAAGGCAGATGGCATGGCTCGTAGACTGCAGAAGTACGATTAAGGTTTGCAGATTGGCTTCGTGGTCTGAATGGGTAATTATCTATTTTCTTTCCATTAAGCCTTAAACACTCATCCAGATTCTACATCCCTCATCCCACTCTTGAGGTTGTACCTCCATATGATGAGAGATGTATCATGAGCGAACAAAAGAGAAGAAAGACATTGTCCTCTTTCTCTGGGACAGAATAATGGTCAGGAAAAAAATCAAAAAGATAAAATCTGTCTTCCAATCACTCAGCTTGGCCCAGCTGACAGACACTTTCGAGAGTAGCCAGGACACCGGCAAAGGAGCTCACTATATACCTTCTTCAGAGAGGTTTGTCCTAACAAATTCTCCACCAAGTGGTGCTTTTGATTTTTACTATAACCTATCCTTCAAGAACTTATGATCTTACATATTATTTATCAATGTAGGGCATTTATCAATGAGTGTATAGATTGATGAAGTGGCTATTAACAGATAAAAAGCATATTGATTAAATCGATTTTGCATTCAATAACACTACATAGCAACAATGCATGGGACACATGCCCTGTCTTTCCTTCATGTTTCATTAAGACTTGAACACTCTTTGTGTCAAAATAGGTTACAGCCCTTACTTGTGCTCTTATCATGAAAAGGGAATTTATTATAAATTTGCCAATATAGAATAGTAATAGCATCAAAACCCTTTATGGTTGTAGTGTCTCCAGTGCTCATCCCACTGTCTCATCGGTGGCATCAATAAAGGCTGCAGATACAAGTCAGTGGCCATGCATTTGCCTAGCACAGTACCACGAGTAAATCAAGCATGGCCTTGTGAGTGCCGTGTTCTTGTGGTTTATAGCTAAGAGTACGTGCTGTTTGCCTCTGGAGATGGTGGCTGCTTTAATTTCTCAGCTATGCTCTTAAAGCTTCCTACACAGGGCAGCTGCACTTCAGGTACTGATTGTGTCCATTTCTTTATGGTTTCCAACTCTGTTTTAATGGGTTTTATGTGTGTCCATGTGTGTAGCTCTCTGTGTGAGTCTCATGCTCTTTCTTACTTCCTTTCTTTCTTCCTTTCCTCTTTTCTTTCTCTCTTTCTTTTTTGTTGTTTCTTTTGTTTTCTTTTTATTCTGATTTGTCTTTTATTTATCTATTTGTTTTCTAAAGAGAGGGGGGAAGAAAGCATAGAATTAGGCAGGTAGGGAGGTGAGGAGGAGATGAGAGGAGACGAAGGAATGGAAACTATGATTAGAATATATTGTATAAAAACTTTATTTTCAATAAAGTTTGTTCTATTATATATTTTGTCACAGAAAGAACACAACCATGAGAGGGTTGCGTGACCCTCCCATGGGCTCAAGAGAAGTTTCTTGAGTCATCTAGTCTGAGTCATTGATGGCCAGGCTTGGAGTCCAAGTCAGACCTTACATGATAGGTAAAGATGCATAGATGATATATAGATTCATAGATATAAAGATATGTAGATATATAGATATATATTAGATATCTTGTTTTCTTCTTTTCTTTGTCTCTGGACTATGGGCAGCAGCAGTGTTAGATCCAGAGTGGAGAACTATAATGAAACAAATTATTGTACTTGTGTTTATTAGAGCCCACCATAGCAAATGCAAATATGGTATGCTGTCACTCAATCTTTTGCAACAAGAGTGAGACATATGCATGGGCTAATTTAATATCCAGTGGAAAGTGAAAGGAGTTTGTGTAATTTCCTTGTAAAGTGCTGCCTTCGATTGTACTGTAAACTATCAGTTGTCTGTCAAGATAGGCCAATGCATCAGTACATGGGAAGCCTGGTGAATCAGCAGTTTACGTACTATCCCAGTAAAGAGAAAGTTCTTCAAACAAAAAGCATCTAGCCAGAGCACCCAGAAAGTCTGTTATGTAGTTTCCTCTCAGTTAAAACATTATCTCTTGAAAGGATCAGGGAGGTTTGTAGGACACAGAAAGCTAAAGACATTTAGGTAGTAGCTCAGAAAGTTGCAAGGTTATGAAAGGCTCTTCCCAAAGTTTAAAAAAAGAACTAATGAACTGCTGGGATGAGGAGGCTGCCTTGGCTGAGGCTGCCTGGAGGTTGTATAGGGAGCTTCCAGGATGCAGCTTTGCTGAGTGGCCAGCCATGCTGGGTTGGTTTCCAGTGACCCAGCTACCTTGCAAGTGAGCTCTCACTCATGTCCCGGAAGCATCCCTACTAGCTCGATGGCTTGCCAGCTAGTCCTTGCTGTTCTCCCGTCTGCCATCAGTGACCCATCTGGGATAACAGACGTCTGCTCATGTCTTTCCAGGAAAAGTCACACTGCCTAGTCAGAAACAGCCCTGGGAAGCCAGTGTGAATATAAAAGGAATCTGTGAGGGAGAGCAATAGAGTATGATCAGATGGAGGCATGGTGTGTTTATTATTTTCTCCATCCCATGACGAAATGCCTAATAGAACAGCTTTTATTGAAAATAAAAATTTTTCATGCAATGTATTCTGATAATAGTTCCCCCTCCCTCATTTCCTCCCAGATCCTCTCCACCTCCCCACCCTACCAACTCCATGCTTCTTTCCCCTCTCTCTTTAGAAAACAAATAGATAAAATTAAAAAAAAATAAATGATAAAAGAAATAAAGAAAAGGCATGAAAAACACAGAAAGATATACACACGTGCACACACAAAACCCATTAAAAACAAAAAAAATTGAAAATCACAATATGTAGGGAAAAGACACCTAAAAAGAGGGAGGAGGAGGAGGTAGAAGAAGAGGAGGAGAGGAAGAAGAAGGCCAAACAAAGCATTATGAGACAAAAAATTTCTTCAAAAAAAAAAAAACAAAAACAAAAACAAACAAACCTGAGTTCATTTTGTGTTGCTGGTACAGGGCCTGCCCTTAAATGTGGTTTGTATACCCGAGAGGCTCCACTGGAGAAAACTATTTTTTCCTTTGCAAGCAGTTGACAGTTAGAGATAGCTTCTGGGTTAGTGACAGGGACTCATGTCCACTTCCCTTCTTAGTGCTTGGACCCCATCTACATTTGGACTTGTGCAGCTGGACTTATGCAGGCCCTGCACATACTACCACAGCCTCTGTGAGTTCATATGTGTGTTAGCACTGTTGTGGCTGGAAGGCCTTGTTTCCTCGAGGTTCTTCATCAACACTGGTTCTTACAATCTTTTTGCCTTCCCTCCTACACAGCTCCCTGAGGGTTTAATTGGGGGCATACCATTTAGAACTGAGTATTCCAAGGTATCCCACTCTGTGTATTATCCAATTGTAGGTCTCTATATTAGTTCCCATCTCCTACAGGACAAAGCTTCTTTGATGATAGCTAAGTGAGAAACTGATCATACTTGTCCAGAAGAATAGCCTTTAGGAGGCTGGGACTGCAGTGAATAGAGGCTGGTGGAAGGGAAATGTGATGAGGGAGAAGATGGGGGTTCTCGAAGATGAGTTTTCAACATAGCATATCATCACGGTCAAATATATCAAACATGATTAGCTGTCAACAGACCTCAATTATCTCTCATTTAAAGGAACAAAAATAGCTCTGTGGAGCACAGCAGGGCTCATGTATAAGTTATGCCCATCCTCCCAGCCAACTAGTAACATCTCTTGACAGGTAGCTGTGGTTCAAGGGTCCCTGTGTTTATGTTCTACCCAGGCTTCGGCTGTCTTGAAACACTGAGAAGAAACTCCCTTGTATCTCACTCTAGGCTCTGCAGAGAGGGAAAACAAATGTGTGATCTTACCTAAACCACAACGGAATCCTAGCCAAGGTTCTGCAGAGACACTGTGAATCCTTGATATTTGGGGGTGGTCATCACAAAAGTAGCCCATAAGCTCATTTATCTACAGATGAATCATCACTACCACATTCGACTCTGTGAAATTACCTCTTCCTCTGCTGTATGTGAAGGAGATGGGTATATGGTTGCCCATACCAAGGACCATGTGTCCTCTAGTAACTTACTGTCTGAGGCTGTTCCAAGAGTAGAAATAGCCTCTACTTTGGCCTTTGGGACTCTTTATTGCATGGCTACAGCTGAAAGACCCTTTACTGATGACACTTACCTTAGAGAATCTGAAATAACCGATAGGAACCCAGGTGCCCTGAGACAGAGCTTGTTTTAATATGTATCATGCATCCACACTTTTTTAAAAGTTCTCTGGGAAAATATGATAAACAGCCATGCTGAGAACCATCACAAGAGTCCCGTGAGTCTGACCCTGTCTTTAAGATGCTTTGGAAGAGTGAGCTTTGAGTTCCAGACTGTCCTTCAGGGACCTTTTCCAACATCCACAATGAAGCTGGATCTAGTCTTCAATGCTTTAATCATGTATGGTTCTTATGGTCATTGATAGAACATACATTTTGTTCATATGTAATTCTCTTTTTCTATTTCCTGCCCCTGTACTATCTGCGCTACCATCTTGCTTTCCAAGTTCTAAGATTCTGGCCCAAACTAACCAGCATTCTTAATCTTATTGGAAAAAATAAATAAAACAGTGGAAGTGAGTTTTTAGGAAAGTAAACTTTATAAAAGCAATGGAATCAGGAGCCTGGTAGAGCTGTATTGACGAAGGCAGGTGGATCACAATGCTAGGACTCACATTCATGAAACGGTAGTCCTTCCACCTCCGCAAACCCTTGCTCTAAGGCAGTGATTCCCAGCCTGTGGATCATGATACCTTTTGGTATCAAACAATGCTTTCACAGGAGTCACCTTAGACCACTGGAAAACACAGATATTTACATTATGGTTCATGACAGTAGCAAAATTACAGTTATGAAATAGCAATAAAAGTAATCCCATTGTTGGTGGCCATTATAACCCGAGGCTCTGTGTTAGATAGTCGCAGCATTAGGAAGGTTGAGAAACTCTGCTCTAAGGAGTCAGGAATTCTATGCAACCATGTGGCTCTCTTATAGCACACACCCTGTTAAGTGAAGAGCATTGTGTCTCTCACAAATTGTGTTGAATGTCACCCAGTCCTCCCCTGCTCATGTTAGGTGAAGAAACCATTGTGACAGAAAAGAATATGATCTCAGAACTTCCCTCCCTCTTGCTGGTGTGCTTAAACAGGACAGCTCAAAATGAAGCCCAACACATCTGTAGACCACAACACAGTGTCACCATGTCAAATGGTTGGATATCTCTGGATTTCTGTGGTCCCATGGACAGCAGGGCTAGCATGGTTAGCCTATCCTCACAGACACCTTGTTGCAGCTTATTCTCTATCTTGTTTTAATTCACTACCCAACAGGAAACAGCCTATTGACCGTTGCCTATAGGAATCCATGGAGAGCCATTTAAGCACTTCAGAATTGCACTTAAAGTGTGAGGATTTCTCCCTGAGTTTTGCCAAGTGTGTGCCTGTAGCCTCCTCTTGGCATTCTCCTTTCCGAACATCCTTGCTGAGTTGATTCCTATTATCACCATGTAATTAGAGAACGAAACTATAAAGTAATATTTAACATGCCTTGTTTAGTAAATCCCTGTAATAAATTGCCTGATTGTTCCACAGTCTGTCAAATCACATCCCTACCAACAGAAAAAAATATACATGCTGCACTTGAATGTCTAAATGCTGAGTCCCAAGAGTTACCACTATTCCAAGCCCTAAAGAGGCCTATGTATCTCTTGGAACTGGCATTGAGCTGGTCTCTCACTGTGTTTGTTTTTGTTTGGCACATGGCACCTAATCAGAGTAGAACATTTTGTGTTAATTGCTTTGGGCTTCTACTGTCTGTATGTTGGTCAGATTTTCATCTCATAATAATATAGCTAAGATAATTAATAACTTATAAAGGGAAAGGGTTTGTTTGGCTCAGAATTGGAGATTCTTCCCCAAGATCCCATGATCACTTGCTTTAGTGAGTGTGCTGTGTGACACTGACTAGGAATATGGACTGGAGCCAGCTACTTACCTACAAGACAGGAATCAAAACAGAAAGAAAATACAGGAAGGTCCCCCAGTTTCCTTTAAGAGCAACATCTAGTGACCTAGTGACTTCCCACAGAGCCTACCTCATAATGATTCTACTAACCCTCAGTAATTACCCTGGAGAGCAAGCTTGTATCATATGGATCTTTGAGAACTCATACACAAACCACAGCTACCTTAGAAACTCAAAGATCCACCACCCTCCTCTCCACTTCTCCTGGAGACCTCATTTCAAACACAAGTATAGAGTTTAAGTATACCTGTCCAAGGTAATTTGCTTCTGTTTTTGCAGGACACTCCCAGGGTCTTGGAATGTTAAGATAGAGCAGTATGTCTAACAACATCCTGAGACAGAGTACATGTATGGAACTAAACAAAATTCACCCAAAAGAAAAAAGCAAGGGCTGGTAATTGAGCCTACTACAGCACAAGTCAGCCACCATCACTTGTTTGTCAGAAACTCAAAGGCAAGTTCTGTGGAGAGAATGAGAGTCTCATATGAGCCCACATGAAACGTTGTTGACATGGGGAGACTGGAGATGACCAAGTGATAGCCCAGTATCCTGTGGCTTTGGATCATGTGAAATTAGGAACAGGGATATAACTTAAAGATTCTGGTACTAGTTAATGAAGTCCTAATTGTTCTTTGGAAATGTGGATCTGTCTATTGACCACTGTGTATTCAATCCCTCAGTATTTAGTAGACCTTGAGTTATGGATTCATGAGGATAGCAAAGACAGAACTAAGGAATACACAGAGATCATGTCTACCCTCAAATGGGGCACCTGCCTCATGGTTATTTTCTAGAAAGACCCAGCAGAAAAGAACATACCTAAAAGGAAGTCAGAGGCTTCCAGAAAGTCTCTGGATGGTTCAAACAGGACCAAGATCTAGTCATTCCACAGCACTTGAGCACTCACTGAAGGCATGGTGGCAAGTAGCAGATAATCTTCCACCGATGGGATGGGGAGCAGCTGGAAAATGGTGCAAACAGTGAGTCACCGTGCCGTAGGGAGATCAGAAAGGGTGAATGATGGCCCTGGTGCTCAAGAGCTGGAAATCAAGGACATACAGACCACCAATGAGATCTGGAAAAGAATTTTCAGACAGGTTAAAGAGCTGGGGAGATGGATCAGTAGGTAAAAGCACTTGCTGCTCAGGCATGAAGGCTTGAGTTTAAATCTCCAACAACCAGGTAAAAAGCCTGGAGTGGCCACACACCCACCACCAATGCTGTGTCGGTGAGGAGAGAGCATGGGAGAGTGAGAGGTGGGCAGGCTGTAACGGTTGTATCAAATCCAGACCTTTACATGTATGGACAAAAGGAGCAGGGTTCAGCTGATTAAATAAAGACAGGCTAAAGCAGGGAAGGCAGGGGAGCAATTGTCTTGGTTTCTTTTCCTGTACTGAGATAAAATATTCTGGTAAAAAAGCAACATAAGAGGGAAAAGATCACAGTTCTGTTCAACTTCTTCAGTCTTCTCTTACAGCACGGGAAAGGGTACAACCCACAGTGTAGGGTCTTCACATCGTAATTAACACAACCAAGAGAATTCTCCAGAGGATCTTCTCCACAGTGATTTTAGAGTCTGCCAAATTGACAATCAATACTGTCATACTATTATATAAGCACTTAGTTCAACTTTTAATTATTATGGTTAAATTCTTAGTTATTATGGTTATTTTTAAACTGAGTAACTATAGCATAGCACTAAATACATGTGGATATATTTTTATACATATAGCTTATAAGTAGTATTTGCTTATGACACAAAATGCTGGCTTTCCTGTGCCCTACTTTCATAGTTCATGCTCCAGATAATAGGGTGTAGTTGAGGCTTTGATCACAGTGAAAGGAAGCATGATTTGGAACAGGCTGTTCAAAGAAGAGAAAATTATTTGCTTTGCCCAGAAGTGGACTTCTGGATGGTTAGAGAAATACTCAAGTCTCTGTAAAAATTCTGACGATGACCAAGGCCATCCTGAGTTCCCTCTAAGTCCATGCTTGGTATTTAAAATTTAAAATTCTGCTTAACTAGAAGCAAAATACAGTGCCGTGTTTTGCATATTTAAAAAAAAACTATTTCTCCCTGCAAAATAAAGAAAGTCCCACACATTATTGTCAACCAAACATTCAAATGTGTTCCCCAGAAGAGAGAGAAGCAACATTATTCGTGCTATTTAGAACTAAGCCAAGCCATCAATTGGTCTGCCTCTCAGACTACTGATCCCTTTCCAAAGATGCATTAGGGCTCATTACCAGAAATAGGAAGGATTTGTTGAAATTGTTTTACTACAAATCTCCAAGAAAAAAAAGAAAGAAAGAACTGAAGCCTAAGTCAAATATGAAATAAGATCAGAGAACTTCCTAAGGGCACCTCTGTAAAGTGGTGCTTGTAATTACCTGCGTTTGATATGTCCCTTTAAATGCTTTAATGAAGTGGCCGAAGGAGTTGAAGAAGCATTGTGTGCTTGTAAGAGCCAGATAACCCTGGGTTGACATTCCTGCTCTGCCACCTATTGACTTTGTGTCCCTGGAGTCCTCATCCACAGCATGAGAAGCAAACATCATCTTGCCTGGTGAGACTGTTGAGAAAATTAAACAGCACAGGGCAGTATAGTGTAATGATCCCTAAGGCCTAGGAGGCATGGACTGCATCTCCTTGCTCATTCTGTACACAGCACGGGGAAATGTTTGTTAGGAAGATGGATTAGTGAATGCTAGGCAACCTGACACTGTTCCTTTATGGTCTTAGGTTTTCATGGCTATGTGGCATTCCATCCCATGGTTAATTTTGTTAACCATGTGTCCGTGCATCTCCAGGTGTTTGGTGTTGCTTTCTAATTGTCAGTCCCTGCTGCTTACTTTGAAATAGCAATGCTGTATAAAGTGGGAGGAGAGAGGCTGAAGCTTGAAGCTCTGAAGCAATAGATAAGGTGCGAGCATTTAGCTCTTAATTCCTCTCCAGACTGGTTTTTTTCTAGACCAATATTCATTTGTGTGTGTGTGTGTGTGTGTGTGCGTGTGTGTG
Source organism: Rattus rattus (assembly GCF_011064425.1). NCBI lineage: Eukaryota > Metazoa > Chordata > Mammalia > Rodentia > Muridae > Rattus > Rattus rattus. The sequence goes on along the minus strand of NC_046159.1, from coordinate 93,528,878 downwards.
AATATGTGTGTGTGTACATATGTAGCACATATGTTATGCTTTAGCTACTAATGCTGGTTAGTTTATATCTGACTCAGATTACAGATAGTTAGGCTCATGCTACTAGGCCCTGCAAGGCTCAGGTGAAGCTGTGAGACTAGAAGGACTTTATGGACCATTTTGGTGCTTTTTCCTTTTAGTGGACCTTGAATCAAAGTGCATGAGGTAAGTCTTAAAAGACTACCAGAAATGCCATTACAGTACACACACGCCAACTCGTTTGCTAAACACACACCACCTCATATGCTCTGTCTCACATATCACACCACCCCACACACCATCTTACCCCACCGCCTCACCCATCACTTCACATACACATTCACACACACAGCCACCTCCCACACTCAAGCTCACACATACCACCTCACACACCACCACCTTATAGAGAGCATCTCTTACCAGGAGAGATTTCAAACTTCATTCCAGAATTTCAAATCAACAATGCCTCTGGGTTCAGCAGACTGGAAGAAAGTGACTTATATGGAGACAGCTGTAAATCTAGTAGCCTAAGCAAACAAACAAAACAAAACAAACAAAAAAATACAGTTTACCTGTAACCAAAAAAGAGAAGCCATGAAGTCAAACCTCAGGGTTTTGGCTGGGGGAGTGATGGGGGGGGGAGGAAAAGCAGAAAACAAACAAAAGCAAATCAAACAAACCGATGCACCTACTCTTGTAGCCTAGGACATACGGTGAAGAATGTGGGCCATGAATGGCAGCCAGAACCATGGTTGTCCCTGATGAAGCCACACACATAATAAACAGGGAGAGACCTGTGAGTTTCATACATAAATCCCTCACTCTGCAATGAGAAAACTTACCCCCCAAGAATCTAACTCAGTTCTTGTGAGTAGATAGTGTTTAAGACCTGCTTCTGCTCTAGACTATCCCCTAATATTAGTTTTCTCCGTCCATGGGTGGCAGCTGCTCAGTCTTCCTCCATACATAACCACTGTTGGCTGGGATTTGGGGACTTTCCACAGTAATGGGTGCCATAGCAGAAGTTCCAATGACTTTCTGAAGTCTTTGCATATTCTCACTCTAAAGAAGGATGTAGGGATAGAGAGATGGCTCAGCGGTTAAGAGCACTGACTTGTTCTTCCAGAGGTCCTGAGTTCAAATCCCAGCAACCACATGGTGGCTCACAACCATCTGTAATGGGATCTGATGCCCTCTTCTGGTGTGTCTGAAGACAGAGACAGTGTACTTATCTTAAAAAAAGGATGATGTACCATGCTCAGAGTCAGTGTTCTTATTGAGCAGAAATTCTAATTTAATCATGCTGGTCCTAACTCAGGATCAATATGTCTGGAGAGAGGAAGATCCTAGGTCAGATGATGTATGTCTACGAAAGGCCCCAAGAAGGAAAGAATTGCAAGGGAGGTCACAGTGGCCAGATTAAAAACCAGAGGTGGCCTAGCGGTTAAGAGCACTGGCTGCTTCCAAGTACTCAGATTCAATTCTTAGCACCCACACAGCAGCTCACAACTGTCTATAACTCTAGTACCAAGGGACCCAACACCCATGCATGCAGGCAAAGCACCAACTCAAATAAAATGACATTTAAAAAACAAACAAGGCCAGCATGAATGTTAGCATGAACACTGGGCTCAGCAAGGGGACCTCACACACAAAGATTAGGAAAATGAGCCTCGAGCCCAGATTAGGATTTGCTGCAATTTACCCAAGCAAGGCTGGCGATTGGTGAGACGGCTGAACACCAGGAAAGTCGGAGATAAAGGCTGTCCCATGTCCTAAGGAGCCAGCTCCTGCTGCTGAGAATGCAGTTCTGCAGGCAGCTTCTGCAAGAGCCATGAGCTGTGCCAGCAGGGATTGTCCAGGCTCTGATTCTCTGCATTATCACAGAGCTGCACGGCCAACACATCTTTGCCAGGCTCCCAGGGACAGCCAGGGCCTAGATCTCCACAGAGGAAGAAAGTAACAAGTGTTGTGTGTCAGAAGAAGATGTGCAAGGCTCTGCTGGGGACCGAAGCAATTATTTGGGAGAGTGTAGCTAGTCTTTGCTACTCTGCAGGTTCTTCTTTTCCCATCCTTTATTCCTCTCCCCGTCCCCACTTCACCCCCTACCACTAGATAGAAGAGAAAGAAGAAAAGAGAACGGAGATCCCTGGATCTAATTATCCTTCTGGTTTCTTTTTTGAGCATGACTACTAATAAACCAATAAATGGCAGACAATCCCCCTGAATAGCCAACAACTGATCCTGCCTCTCGGGGCCCTTGCGTTTATATACCTTCTAAAAAGTTCCCAGAATTCCAAACATCACACACTCACAGAGACTATCTGCAGCTGCAAAACCTCTGTTAGAGCACGCGGTAGGTCTGTCAGCAAGTTGCCCCATAGCTCCACTCCTGGGTTGAAAATGAAAACATATTCTTATAATATTTCTGTGTTTTTTAAAGAAACCAAAATTCCAGAATTCTCACTACAGGAGAGACTTGAGGAGGATGGGAGTCTGCTGTAAAGACCCAGCCAAAGAAAGCTGTTTCGGTGAGAGTACGGTTCTTATTTTAACTTCAGGCCAGTGTTTGCAGATGGTAGCAACATCCTCCTGCCTTGCATGGAGCGGATCCAGTGAAAGCTGGAGAAGGTGCCTCAGGACCAGGCACCTCCTCTTTGTGTCTGCACATAGCCCAGATTCCCTCAGCTGCATTGTGTCTGTATGATGTAGAAGCATGACTAAGCTGATGTGTATTCTGCCAGCCAAGGGAAAATATAATTAACACAGCAGCACAAGGCTCTGCAAAGCCCACGGGAAAGCCCCGGAAGGAAAGGACTCCCGCTGTGCAGTTGGATGGCAAAGGGCTGGAAAAGCTACTCTGTTATAATCCCCGCGGGGCCTCAGCTAAAGCACACAATCAACGAAGGGAAATACCTCCAACCCTTGCCTATCAGGCATTAAGAAGAACCTGCCACTCTTTGAATTGAGTGTGGGAAACCTGGCAGACCTCAGTGAGAGTTTTCTGTCTTCCAGCAACCCTAGTCTGCCGATTCACGCCTTTATCCTGGGCAGCAGATCAACAGACACAGCAACTCTGATTCACCTTCCAGCAGAGATAAGACACCTCCCAGGCTCTAGGGAGAAGCAAGACTAACTATGATATATATATATATATATCAAGAGGCCCAAGAGAGAAGTGGGAGGTCAGGGTTCTGGCTTCTGCCTGCTCCCCAGCTTGTCACCCTTCTTACAAAGCAGAGAAAGCTACCTGCTGATGCATTTAATTAGCAAGTTCTTTCCCTCTGGTGGCTTGTTTTCCCAGTGAGAAACTGTTTGCTAAGCTTTCTGGATTTTTATCGGCTAACTTTTAGCCTTTTTGATACATTTTCTGGAACTTTCGATTTTTTCCTCTTTTTTTTAACTTTCATGACTTTAATAAATTAATATCTAACTTGAGACTCTGCATCTTTTGTGCATCGGATGAAATAAAAGACTTGGGCAGCTGCTTGCTTACCACCCACCCTTCTTCTGCCCAGGTGTTGATGTCTGCCCTCCCACACTACTGGGTATATGCGCATCAGTACCCCGGGTTTAATTATCTACCTTTTATTATAAGACTAGATTGTCCTGGTCATCCGTACTTCAGATATGTAAAGAATGTCAGCTTCGATCTCAATCCAGAGTCAGAAGTGTCTCTGTTTCTATGTTGTGTTGCAGATCTGAGGTTAGAGTTCAGCGTACGTAAACATAATTCTACGGAGGATATAGCTTAATATCAGCCTTTAATAGAATGGTGATGTTAATGAAACAGTATGCAGTTAAATCAGTTTCATATGGAGGAACAAAAAGAGCTGAAAACTTCAGTCATAGAAGTCTTGCAAGAGAGCAGAGTTGGGCTGGCTTGTCTCTCTAATTAATAAGTGGTAGAAATGACTTTTTTTTTTAAAGTAAAAGGTACAAAATGTATGCACTCTACGAAGAAACTAGAGTATCATTGATGTGTTTATAAAAAAAAAAAGATAAAGAGAGGGGAGGATTATGCTCTATGGGAGTATGTTAAGGTATGGGGAAAGGGAGTGCCTCTGTGCGCCCATGCTGAGTCATCCCTTCCCCCTGAGGGACCAGCCACATGATGGTATAGTATAGAATAGAGTTTACTCAGGGCATGGGGAGGGGGTTAAGAGAGTTAGAGAGAGAGAGAGAGAGAGAGAGAGAGAGAGAGAAGAAGGAGGAGGAGGAGGAAGGAGGAGGAGGAGGAGGAGGAGGAGGAGGAGGAGGAAGAAGAGGAAGAAGAAGAAGAAGAAGAAGAAGAAGAAGAAGAAGAAGAAGAAGAAGAAGAAGAAGAAGAAGAAGAAGAGAGGAGTAGAGCAGGCCATGAGCATGTGGAGAGAAAGGGGAATGGTGAGAGAGGGACAAAGGGAGAAGAGGATAAGAGCAAGAGAGAACAAGAGAGTGAGGAGGGGGCAAGCAGCCCCTTTTATAGTGCCAGGCTGTGGAGGTAGAGCTTAGACAGAATGCCAAAACTCATGACTCTTTTTTTTATTAATAAAGGATCAGTGGCTTTTCAGAAAATATTATCCAAAGGGAAATCACTATGAACTATTGAATCTAAATCACGCTTCCTGTTAGGTACTGAAAAAGAAAAGATAAAGGTTGGGCTATAGCTCAGTGGATAAAATACTTGCCTAGCGTATATGAAACCCTAAGTTAGATACGCAGCACCCAGTGATTGCATGCCTATAAGCCCAGCCCTTGAGAGGTAAAGGGCAGGAAGTTCAGAAGTTCAAGGTCACCTTCTAGTAGACAACAAGTTGGAGGCCAGCCTGGGCTATGTAACATCATTCCTCAAGAAAAAGAAATAAAGAAAGATGGAAAGAAGAGGAGAAGGAAAGAAATAAGAGTCAGAAAGAAGCATATTCTAAAGCAAGTATCAAGTCATTTAAAGAAGCCCAAAGATAAGAAAATCTGGGCAAGTTTTCTGTTACCCTGGTTTGGTGTCATCCTTAAAGGCTTTATTGTCAGAGAAGCTATATGCAAAACAGTTCCATTCATGCCCCTGAGGAACACTTAATCGTTATTGGTTTGACCATAAAATTTCATCATTCCATTAGGAAATCAATCTTTCTTATGTTTCCAAATGCAGAATGCTCAGGTTTGTCATTAACATTCAACCAGTGACAAGAGAAACAAGGTTTAACCCTGTTCATACTTTGCTGACACGTTTGCAGTATTTGTTAACTCTCTGGGCCAATTGTTTGACTTCTCTGGGTACCAGGAATGCCCCGAGAAGGAAGAGTACCAATCTCTTGCCCACAACGACTGTAAGAGTCTAATGAGGTAAACACTGTGTGAGTGTCTAGCTGAGTATTTCTCATTCATCCATTCAAGAAATGCTGACTGCTTGGATGTGGTATCCAGACATTAGGTACAAGAGAGATGCTGCAAACAGTACAGAAGGTTCTTTGACATTTCCCCTCATTCTTTTCTAGCACTGGAACCTAGAAAATCCACTAGACCTGTCTAGGTTCTTGACACTCTCCCTCTACTCTAATCCTTGAACTTCTAAAGGGTAAGACTGCAGACCCCGGGCAAGCCTTCACCACACAAATCCAAGTGGTTTCTTCTTACCCTGTGCACCTGCCCATCTCCAGACAAGGAGCATCAGGCTACACTGGGCTTGGTAGTCCCCAGAGCCATGTCTCCAGTACTGGCCCTGGAAAGCTGAAGATCAGTGGTTCTTAACCTTCCTAATGCCAAGACCCTTTAATATAGTTCCTCATATTGTGATGACCCTAACCATAAAATTATTTGGTTGCTATTTCATAACTGTATTGATATATACACTACTGTTAGGAATTGTAGTGTAAATATCTGTTTTCCAGTAGTCTTAGGTGACTCCTGTGAAAGGGTCATTTGATCTCCCCCATCAAAGGGGGTGACATCCCATGGGTTGAGAACAGCTGCTGTAGATACTACCAGAGAATAGACTCTCTGGTTCAGCTCTGGACATATTGGACATTGAGTGATATCCATGGGAAGATATGGCAGGCTGGAGAGATGGCTCAGTGGTTAGGAACTCATATGTTCTTGCAGAGGGCCCAAGTTCAGCTCCTTGCACACACTCAGTCAAGTTCACAGCTGCCTCTAACCCTAGCTCCAGGGAATCTGATACCCTCTTCTGAAGTCTTTGGACACAGTGCACATACCTACACAGAGACACACAAGACGCTTAAACCTTTTTTCAAAGACCTTTATGAGAACTGTTGGTGTTTGCTCCTTTCAACAACCATTTCTGTCAGGCTTGTTCTTCTTCTATCAGTACTGTGTCCCTCTGCTGCTCTGTCCTAGATCCACATACACCTCTTTTTCTGCTTCTCTGTCTCCCTGAAGCTCTGCTGCTCCTCTTGCTTATCTCCTGCACGGAAACACCTCTCACTGCATGGAAACTGAAGTAGGCATGGGCTTAGTGCATTGCTAGGCCACTTGAGGTCTCATACCTTGCAATCTGTACTGGACACTGTCCCTTACCCACCCACACTTTCTCGTGACTTTCCAGGCTCATGCCTATGGTTTCCCGATGGGGAACAAGCTATAATACGCTGTCTGTAGAACATTCTAAGGTGACTGAAAGAGGAACACCTGGTCGCAGGGACAGAAAGTCCTTAAACATGGTGAATCTCATAGTTAGTGTGGCTTTATCATAGCTTTTAATTTGATAGGCTAAAATAATATAATTTTACAGAATTTTGTAATATAATTTTACAGAATTTTGATAAATCTATATATCTGCACAGCCACTGTAATAGAATATAAAGAACAATACAAAACCCCCCAAGTTTCCCTTGTACCTTCGTAACCCACCCTTTTCCCCACCAGCTCCTTTGGTACCCTGAGAGACACTGTCCTTGTAGGCTTGAATTATTCAAAGTATCATGTCCAGCATATCATAGCCTAGCCTGAACACTGTACAGTGATTGTGGACTTGAATAGCTATTACAGACAGGTTGATTTGCCTCTCATTTCGAGGGTTCCCAGCACTTATAATCTGACTTAAACTTTATTATTTTGTGTAACCCTTGCAGCAGTGCATGGCGGTGACTACAGACTCCTCATGAAGCCAGCACTGCATCCTGCCCTTCCTTTAAGGAAGACAGCAGAGCAGAGCTCCTCGTGAAAGGCTCACCATAGCTAAAACTCTCCTCCATCCACCCTCCACATCACCCACTGCCCTTGTCCAACTCTGATGCTTCCCCAGTAATGCAGTAGATGCAGGAGACATAGCCCCTGTTTCTGTACCAGAGGAAGGCAGAGTGCCTTCTCTGAACTTCCCTGAGGGTGCCTTTCTTTGAGAACAGGCACGTGACAAAGAAAAACTTGACTTCAGGCTATTAGACAGCTCAGCAGGTAAAGGCGCATGTGGCCACGCGTGATGACCTGAGTTCAAGCCAGGACACACACACAGCAAAAGGAGAGACAAACTCTAGAAAATTGTCCTTTGACCTCCTCCATGCCATCAGGGTCCATGCACCACAAAGATGTGTGTGTGTGTGTGTGTGTGTGTGTGTGTGTGTGTGTGTGTGTGTGTGAATGTACACACTAATGTAATAAAAATTAAAACACACACTAAAATAAAAAAATAAAAATGTAATCCCAGCAGTCTAGCAGTTAGTAGGCAGAGGCAAACAAATCTCTATGTGAGTTTGGTGCCAGTCTGATTTACCTAGTGAGTTCCAGGACACCCAGAGCTACAGTGAGACCCTGTCTCAAAATAAACTTTAAAATTTAATTTAAAAAAAAAAGGCCCAGCTTTATAGGATAATAAAATATTCTAATGTTTCCAAACACTATGGAACCCTTCCTAAGTGAGGGAGGGGAAGGCAGAAGCAGCCTTTCTACAGTTGTAGTATGGTAACCCCAGGGGAGCCTGAGCTCACTCTAAGCTCAAGAGTAGCAAATACTGTATTTTCCTCCCCGCTCAGAATGCCCACTCAGGAACATCCCATGTGCAGCTTCCGTGTGTCATTCCCTTCCTGTAGAATCAGCAGAGCCTCCCTTTCCCTGCTGAGGCCACTTTTAATGCCACCCACAGCAAGACTAGAACTTTATCTCCATAGAACTGAAAGCTGAACCAAGAACCAAGTTTCTCCCCCAAAGCCCAGGTCCTGCAAGTCCTCCTTGAAACACTGCAGAATGAGAGGCATGTATGAGAGCAGATGGTCAAATGCCTGACGAGCCACACTCACTACTGGGCTATATGCATCGCCAGTATGTGCAAGCAATCGGTAATGTTATATTCAAAGTACAATAATTTTACACAACTCCAGTCCGTGTATTAGGCATTTCCTTGTGTACTTCATTGTGACTTCGGCTCCTCTGTCAGATCTGCTACCAATAATCCCGGAATCCACTCCGTGTTTTCTACCCTCCCTTCACCTGCCTTTCAGTAGCTCAGAGTTTGATCTCACCAGTGGTGGGAGCAGCAGGCAGAAATTCCAGCATCTGGCGACAAAGGGCTGTACTGGGCTGAAGCGTTTCTGGCCAGTGGGAAATCCACCTGCATCACAAGGCAAGGGCACACCTGAGCAAGCTGAAAGGAAGAGGCAAGTATGGCCAACTGGTGGGCTCCTACTTGGACACTGAGTGTCTGGGTCCATGTAATAAATAGTGTTCTGAAGTCCGGGCAAACGGGATGTCAGTGACAGTGATCGTATGGCTGGGTCTCAACCTCTGTAAAGCAGTGTTTTCAGTTAAGGGAATGATCACTATCGGCAAGGTCTGTGTTCTTTAGAGAGCAGAAATGCTACGAGACAGTGTCCCTTAGAGTGTCTGGGTTCGCGTTAGCAGCACCAATAGTTCTACACCAAAGGAGAACGTGCTGAGTACCGCTTCATTCATCGCCAAGGGTATGCATGTGTATGTGTGCACGCACGGGTTAAGACTGAGAGCTACACGGTGTGAATTGCTCAATGTCTTAGAATATTGTTCATATTTGTTTAAAATGAAGAACTCTCCTTCTAATTTACAACAAATTGATTTGTTGTAATAAGGATGCTAATAAATAATAATAATAATGACAAGTTCTTTCTATAAGCTTAGAAACATACCCATACGTATTCATACCAAACTGCAAAGTACCACCAGAAGGACGCATGCTTTCACAGTCCTGCAAAATACAATATCCCCTAAATAATTAACCTTGAAGAAATAGAAAGTAAGCAGGTTGCTCTGATTGTTATCGTAAGTTTAAGTGATTCTGTTTGTTTTGCCTCTTTCTAAGGGAGTAAACGTAAAGGGATTGCCTGTTTGGTTCCCCTCCCCCATTCCCCTTCAAAACTTAGCTTAGCATTCGGTTGTTCCTGAAGATGGCTTGAATTTTTCACCCTCCTATTTGCAGAGAACTCTTAGGATTTGATTTTCTTCTCCTGGTGACAGAATCCCAACCGATGGTTGGCAGAACATTGACTCCCTAAACTGATTTCAGCATTTTCTTTGCATAATAGCTCATTAGCACCAATGGCACTTTTAAAGTTCACAGTTCTGTTCTGGTGTGGTTTCTCCTTCTGTGCGCTAGTGATTTACATCCTTAACACCTGAAAGGACACTCTTCTTTTGAATAAGAAGTAGGCAACGTAGAACTCCTCCAGCTTAGAACTCCTCCAGCTTATTACCTAGAGGATTCTCCAGGTGGTGCGACAGGGTCTGCTTGCCTTTAGCATGAGGACAGGAAGTGCGATGACTGCTTCTGTACACCTAGCTTTGTTCTTTGCAGAACCAAAGAGAAATAAAATCTGCCCTAAGGGGGAATCCTGGTGCTCCTCTGGTCCCATCAAGTTATAAATGGGCACCCTACATATATGGTCATTCTTATGAATTAGTCTGCTGGGCTAGGCTTTTAACCCACAGTTACTGCTGACACATCCCTCCATCCTACCCAGAAGAAAGCAGGTAGATGACCAAGGTAGGAAGGAACACAGACAGAGCTTGGGGAAAACTACCTGTTCCTTGCTCTTTCTGACTCTACCCTTCTAGTGTCCCCATCCAGATGGCACCTGCTCCATGAAATAAACATTCAAGTGGCGAGTTCGACACCTTAACCTGCTCAGGTGGGGGCTCTTTCCTTTAAAGTCACTATCTAACTGTGTAAGCAAACCTCAGCTCATAATAGCACATTTAAAAGCCTCCCATGTATAGCTGCTGGCTTTTATTTAAATCATGCAGCTCCTGAAAATCAACAAGAGAACTAATAATACAGCCACGTCTCGAAGTCGATCGCTTACCATTGACTTTCCTAAAGGTTCTGGCTCTATTGTCCCCATAAAGTCTCACCACGTTCTAAGACTTATCTAATGTTACCCATAGCCTACAAACCAGGAAACTAACACTCCTTCTAAGTGGAGGGAGGCCACTCTGTCTTCTTAAACACTGTCTTTGTATAATATCCTGGCCTTTCCATTCCCAAGACTTCCAGACTCAAGAAAATTTAACTAAAATGTGTGGCCTTGATGCTGCCTCACTAGTGAAAGGCTGTGTGCAGATGCATGGGATATAAGCTCTCTGTACCGCCAGTGGTCACCCTCACCCCCAGGACTGTACTGAGGGTGAGTGCAGCGGAGTCTCTAGGTGTTCTATGAGTGTAACTGGTAGGAGAGCAGAGTGCCAAAGGAGAGTGCCTTGTCGCTCCAGCAAGGCAGTCTTTTGTTCTGAAAGCTTTGAAGTGATGCCTACCCCATGGGACAGATAGGGAATGGGGGTGGGGTAGGAATAATTGAGCCAATGCATATGAAAGAGAACAGTGTTTTATGTCCTAATTTCTTCTCCTAGCCTGGGATTGATCAATGGGAAAAACACTTACTTCATGCACATGAGGATCTGGGTTCAGATCTCCAGAACCCACATTACTCCTGACATAGTAGCACATGTCTGCAGTCTACAAGATCGGAGTCAGAGACAGGAGTATCTGTGGAAGCTTGGGAGCCAAATAATCCAGAATATACAGAAGCAAAACAGAGATCCTGTCTCAAGTAAGGTAGAAGACAAGGACCAATACCTGAGGATATTCTCTGACCTCTGCTACATATATGAAATCACACCCCCCTCCATGTATGCATGCACACATATACACTCATACAAACATATACATACATATACACATATAAAACACACAGAGGCATACATACATACATACATGCATACACACATGCACACACATTATACATATACTTACACACACAAAGATATAACAAACTTTCTTTCTGTTGGAATCCACCAAGTGCCAGGCTTTGTTTGTAGGAGGACACAGACTTCTGTGCAGAAGCTTTTCCAGTGGCCCCTACACTGCTGTGTTGCAGTTCCTCGTGTCTTCACATTTGACCCCCACCCAACTACACACACACACAAACGCAAGCGTTCCAACTGGACTATGCAAGTATGAAGTCTTAAGCCTCAATTAAGTCCCTTAGACTTTTTTGACATTTTAAAAGTTCTGAAAAGAACTCCTATTTTCTGGATAATTCAAAGGATTAATTTAGGAGTGATCAGTTCATCAGAGCCCCATGCATCTCAGATTTTTTTGAATTCCTCAATAGATTAGCCTGAACATTGCAAAGAAAAGTTCCTCCGCCCAAATATGTATATATCTATACTAGATAGTATTTTCCTATTCTAGCATACCCTAAACATTATTTCTTGCTAAGGAGTAGTTTTGTAAGCTCAGAAGACTTGCTTTAAAGTCTCCATTGTCATCCATTTTTTCATTCTAAATCTTTATCCATCTGTACAACCACACACATACTCAATGATAGCATTCCTTGCTACAAATCATCAAACTCAAAATGCACTTTTAAAGTGTGTGCATTGCAGGTGGCCAGGGAGGCCAGGGAAGCTCAAATCATTTGGAGTTGGAATTACAGGTGTTGGTAAACTAGACCGCATGGGTGCTGAATTCAGAACTTGGGTCCTCTGATAGAGCAGTAGGTGCTCTTGACCACTGAGCCCTCGTCTCTTGGACAGTAAAATGCATTTTTATTCTCCTGATTCTTTCACCTACTTAGAAGGGCAGTCATTGGACAAGGGCTAAATGGACGCTCATTTCAGGGCCTGGGAGACGCAAATACTGCTGTAGAGAGCATCGTATGGTGATATAATTGCAGAAAGGGGAGATTTTAAATACTTTAGGCATTTTTAGAAACAAAAACTTTTTCAATTAAAACGATCCCTGCACCTCTCCAGGATAAATCTGCTCAGAGTGTTCTTGCCTAAGTTTCTTTACAAGGGAAAAATGCCTTGAAATAAGGAACCAGATCTACCTTGTCTCCCATAAAATTTCAACAAAACAAAAGAAGACAGAGCTGGTTGAGTCTGCAGAGACCGATTCTGGCTTGGCTATAGCCAGTGATATCCCTAAAGGCCTGGCTCTGTAGCAGAGCTGTCTATCACTGGGTATCAATTTCCCAAGCATCTTCTCGTCCAGCTCTCTACCTATGTGTTACCTGATAGCTACATGGAGCTCCCTATGTCCTACCACACCATGACCTGTTTGTCCATCTGTGCCCCAGCTCTCGCTGTGTTTCCACCTCTGCTTCACCTGAACACTCCCTGCTGGTGTCACAACACTTCTCTGGCTCTGGCTTCTCTCGGTTTCTGCCCGTGTGTTTCACATATGTTCCAATGCCTAGTTCCCTATCTGCAGTACATATTTACTTCTGAACCATATTTACTTCTGTCCTTTCCCTAGTCTGCCTCCAGTTCTTCTATTTGCTCCATTCCAAGTATTTCCTATTACATGGTAGTTGTTCCATCAGCCACTAATTCCCTAATGTGATTGCAAAACTCTCTTCCCCTGGTTTAGAGAAATCACATTAGAATGCAAAGCCTTTGTGGATGGCATGGTGGATAATCTAAGGGGAGGCACTGCAGACCTTCAGAAGGGCGGAAATAGAAACAACGCAGATGCAAACTCTCAAATATCTCTCTACAGGGCTGGAGAGGTGGCTCATCAGTTCAAAAGCACTTGGTCTTGAAAAGAGGACCCAGAGAACCCATATAATGGTTTGCCAACCATCTAAAACTCCGGTTCCAGAGAACCCAGTGCCCTCGTCTGGCTTCGATGGGCACCGGCCATGCGTGTGGTACACAGACATACATGCAGGCAAAACACATGTACGGATAAAATAAACATTTTATTTTAAAACAATACTTTAAATGGTATCTTTTAAGTATAAATTGGTAAGATTCCAGATTAGTAAGTAGGGAATTAGAAATGTGGGAAGAATCATGTGATTTGAACACCCAGAGATGAGGTCATCAGGATCAAGTCATCCCAAATGAACTGTATTTTTTAAGTGTAGATTCCAAGATTAGTGAGAAGAGAAGCCTTGTACCTGGATGTTTGTGACTCTGTACTACATCTAGTCTGGAATTGTAGCTTGTGTTCCAGAAGCAGCTCGGAATGGACTGTGACAATTGATCAGTTAATCAGAATCTAATTATACCCTGAGGAATGCCCAGAGGGACAGTAGGTCACAGGACAAACATCACAAACCCTAGTTAAAATGGGATGGACCTCTGCTTCTTGGTTTCAGCGGTGCCTCTGAAACACCTTGCCACAATGCTCCTTTCCCACTCATCCCACAATCATTTTAAAGCTGCCGTGTGTGCCATCATTGTATTGGCTCTTGAACAGTGCGGAGAAAATTCTGGGTTAGTTGATAGTATGAACAAAAGTCAAAATTTGCTTGAAACTCTCTTTGACAGAACAGGAAGTCAATTGATGAATTCCAGTGCCACACTGTCTCTAGGGGTCCATTCCTTTCCCGTCATCACTCTGGTCTGCTCCAAGAACCCTGCTCTGGCCAGTCGTATTTAACACAGCCTGGCGGGTGCCTTTTCTCTTCCTTGTGTTGCTTTATTTTTCTTTACTGTGCTTTTCTGTGTGCAGAGATCTTATCCATGGAGATTTCGTGGGGTGGCCTATTGCCTGCCTCATCTCTAGAATACAGTGTGAATAACCCAGTAAGGCAAGGCATTTCACAGAGCTGGGTCCCTTGTTCCTTGCTCTTGAATAGGTTTATGAGTGACAACTGATATCCTTCCTGCTAATCAAATGTCCAGATGATGGAGAGGCAGGAAGAGCAAAGGACATCAGGGGATCAGGCTGTATCATGTGAAAGCACTCTGATGACTTGAGAACTAGAATTAAATGTAAGCCAAATGTCATTATTTTAGGTGACTCTAAGTCAGAGCCTAGCCAATTGAATATAAGCTTGTACATTTAGGCTCAAAAAATCAATTATACAAATCAAAGAAGGAGCTGGCCACACACTGACAGAGTGAGAAGTCAGTAGCCCTGGGGCTGCCAGCCTGAACATACAGTCCTGGGATGATATCCTTGGAACATCATCAGTTAGAGGTACCATGCTGTGAGGTGAGCTGGACACTACCAACCCCGAAAGAGGACAGGGGAGGGTAGCACCAGAGAACAGCAGCAGGAATTAAGGAGCAGCCTAGAGGCCAGGGACCTCAGGAAACTAGACCAAGGGAGGATTGCTTTTGACCACCTTAAATGCATCTGTAGAGGGGAGCTTGTGAGTGTGCTGTGGCTGGGGAGGTGGGGCGTTAGCGCTGGATCTTCAAATGAAGCAGATTTCCATGCTGTAGCTAAGGAGAATGATTGGAGCCCTGAGTTGGAACTCAGTAATCCAGAGCTTTCTGGCAAGCCTCAAGCTCATGGGTAGTTACTAAAAAGATTTAAAGACAGGTTAGATGGCCCTGGGGCCTGAGAACAAGCGATAAGCGGGGTGTTAGCTGTGGGAAGACTGAACCTACCCATCGCTGTAGACCCAGCACACATTCCTGGTCTGCTTTTAAGATCAATGTTTTCTTTCCATTCAGATTGATCTACTCCACCTGACAGCTGATTGAAACAGGACTTAGCCTACTTAGCAACCCCTGAGTGAAGTCTGCTGGGGCTTCCGGTCTCTGTGGCTGTTGTTTGCTGAGTGATTCCTCTCCCCTCGGCCCTCTGTAGTATTTCACCGTTCTTTCTCAGTCTGTCTCTGACTAAGCAGAATGTGATAGCTTTGTGCCTCTAAAAGCTCTGGCATTCAGCTACTGCTCTGTACTGTGAATATTTCTTGGCATTGATACTGTGGGGCTCATAAATACAATCAGATGTAAATAGGCTCTGGATTTTGGGTGTCCAATGACCACCTCTGTCTTCAAAATTTGAGAGAATAACTCGGTGTGCACTTTGTTGTTTGAGATGCCTTCGTTCTCATTTCTACAAGTCAGAGTTGTAGCTTTTTCAGAGTACCTAAAAATTCCTTTTCTTTTTTTTTTCCTGTCTTTTTTTTTTTTTTTTTTGGTTCTTTTTTTTTTTTTTTTTCCAGAGCTGGGGAAACCAGGCCTTGCGCTTCTAGGTAAGCTCTACCACTGAGCTAAATCCCCAGCCCCCAAAATTCCTTTTCATTTCATGTTTCTATGTAAAATGGTTAAAAATTACAAAAGTGGGAGGTTACTTATAGCCCATTAGATCAACAATTGAAATGTACTTTTATAATGAAACCATAGCTCCCAGAGAATGATTCTCCACTTTTTCTTTTTAATTCTTCTTGTTATTTTTTTATCATTTAAAACAACTTTTATATTAAAATACATTTTGATCATATTCTTCCCTCCCCAAATCCTTCCTGATCCTCTCCTACTGTACTTACCCACCTTTAAGTTCTTTTTCAAAAAGAACCAAACCAAACACCCAATACTAAGAAAACAAAATAAAACAACACCAAAACAGAAAAAAAGTAAAAAAAAAAAAAAAATACCAAACTTTAAGCAAATAAAAGCACACAAAAAAATTGTGGAGTCCAATATATATTGGTCTCCAACTCCTAAACATGAGGCCTGCCTGGAGGGATTGAAATACCCAGTATCAGTCCACTGGAGAAAACTGAATTTCCCTCTCCCAGGAGCTATAAAGGACAGGTCAGTTAGACCAGTCGCCCTACAGGTTCCAGGTTCTACAGAAGCAGGGTGAACCCAGAAGTGCTTTACCTAGTTTCTCTCCCAAATACAACAAAGGGGGAAATTATCCACCAGAGACAGTGGTAGAAAACCCTCATCATGAGCAGTCAGGAGAAAGTCAATGAGAAGAGGACCCCAGGTGGCCTTATGCAGGCTACCTGAGAGGTGATACATTTGTTACTTTTCTTGCTGCTATGACTAGATACCAGACAGAGAGCAGCTGAAGAGGGAAAGGACTTACTTTGACCACAGTTTGAATGGTAAAGCCCACCATGGCAGACTGCATGGCAGCAGACACTCTTCGCTCCTTGGAGAGGGGGTGTGTTGGCACTTCCTCTTCCATTTGGATTCAGTCTGTGACCCCAGCCTATGAGATGATGTCCCCACATTTAGGGTGGATCTTGCCTCTTCAGGTAAAGCTCTCTGGAATGTCCCTCAGAGGTGTGTCTCCTAGGTGACTCTAAACCACTCAAGCTGACAAGGAAGGTTACAAATCACAAGTGGGTAGCTGTGCAAATAAGAATTCCCTACAGCAAGGTGTTCCCTACCTTGTGCTCCCTGCTGTGCTACCTAAAAAGATGCTCTACCTGAAATAAGGGTAATTGTTATGTCCCATTTCTTGAGTGACCAGTTATTGGGGATAATTGCATTACATGGGGTATTGCAACAAATATAGATTACATAACCAAGAGGCATCATAAAACATAGTGCTCCACGGACATGATGACTCAGAGGGGCAATGAGAGAGGCTCGGGCATCAGCCCCGGTGGAGTCGCAGGGAAGAAAGTGGGGAGTGGAGCATGAAGCAAGCAAGGCTACTTGTTAATGGAGAGTGGTGTGGCCAACATCTCCAGCCAAGATCTTCAGCCAGGATCCCTATGGAAAAAGTCAGCATATGGGGCTTGTACTAAACCTTTCTTTATGGCTCTGGTTCCTTGCTGCATATACTCTACAATTTTGACCATTTCAAACTTGTCTTTTTCTTTTTCATGTTACCTAGGATGTCTTTTTCATGTTACAATAAGCTTCAGAAGGAAAAAAAAAAACCCAACAACACTGGTTCCTTTTAGAATTGAGAGCTTATATATGGATTTATGTTTCAGTTAATGCATACCCCCACTTATGAGAATTTGACTCATGAGGGGCAGATCTTCCCTTGGGAGGCACACAGAGAAGTTCCAAGCCCCCTTTAGAGTGAGGGTAGGGAACAGCAGTCTCTTGGGAGGCAAAAGAGCAAACAATAATGAATAAATACATAAATGATTCAAGCTGCTGATAAATACTGGTAGAGAATTAAATCAGTAGGGTGATATAGATCCAAGCAGGAGCTGAAGCCCCCAGTGAGGACTTGAGGCAGCCAGGCCTAAGGACCAGACAGTTCTGTTAATAGCAACAGCAGGGGCAAAGACCCTGAGGCCAGCTAGGCCCATTGATTTCTTGAACATAAGAAAGCAAGTGCGGCTGTAAGTGATAAGTAAGGGAGTTAGAGAAAGGTAGAGAAGCCAGGGAGGTGGCTGTTGCTAAGAGACTTCTTGGGCCACGTTAGAGAAAGTAGTCTGAAATTTATGGTGAGTTAAATGGCAAGTTAGTGGAGAGTTTTAAAATATCATCCGGACTCTGTGTAACCAAATGGTAGGGAGAATTACGAGTAGAGGCAGGGAGGCCGGAGAGAAGGATGCTATGGGGGTTCAAAGTAGAGAGAGGGTGGCTTGAGGCTAAAGGACAAAACTATAGATTGAAGATGCATTGTGGATTTTTTAGAGATGGCAAGTACAGAAACAAGAGGTACAAATTTACATGTGGCAGCTAAGCCAGGTGTAACAGCAGTGTCCTGTAATCTCAATGCTTGGAGGCAGAAGGATCAGGAGTTCAGGACAATTCTCAGCAACATAGCAAATTGGAGGCCCATGGGCTACATAAGATGCAGTCTCAAACTCCCTTTCAAAAAGTAAAAGGAAAGATTAAGGAACTGGGGTCTATAGCTGCAAAGCTGTCCGTTGCACAGGCTAAGGCCTTTAGCCCAGTCATATACTTCCAAACCAACATTTGTCATTCTTACATAGCAGTGGGGGATCTGACTAAGAAGAGATAATGAATTCTAAGTTTTCTGATATATATCTTATTAATTTTTGAAATTGTATGTCATAGTTTCTGTGTGGTTCAACGGAGCAGTCCATTTGTGGCTCCCTGCAACCATCCTTGTGTCTGATTGGGTCGATATGCTGTCTCTGACACCAGGAGTTTGAAACCACAAAGTGCACTCCAACCATGTTCCTTTCAAAGGCTGCCTTCTTTTCCAAACCAATATTTCCTACTCATCGCATGAATTATTAGAAGGGTAACAGGGAGCAGAAGAAATCTGACTCTGACAAGGGCTGTCTTTGCAATAACACGCTCCCGGGGCTAATTTAATTGGAGTTTATTCATAAGCTGCGCTGTGAACTCTCCACGAATAACAAATGCAGTGAGCTCAGATCTGCTGTCCAGCTGAATCAAGTGTCAGAAAAGTCCCTTTACCTCTGTCGTCGTTACTTGTATTGTCATTGTAACCAATTCCTGACAGAAACAACTTAAAGGAAGAAAATATTATTTTCCTCGTGGTTTCAGAGATTTTGGTCCCTCATGATGTCATGACAGAGCCAGGAAAGCAGGAGGTGTGACAGTTCACGTCACGGCAGATGGGACTCACAGGGAAGGAGATATAAAAAAGTGCCTAGGGAAGAATGTAGTCCCCAAGACATGACCCTAATGTCCCTATGTCTTCAATCTAGGTCCCACCTCCTGTCTTTAACTAGCATCCAGTAATACTGTTATTTATGTCTTCATCGAGGTATTAATCTATTGATCAGGTCAAAACCCTCATTATCTAATCACCTCTAGAAAAACATCAAAGAAACACCCAGAGGCTTGCTCCAGTAATCTCCTAGCTGTTTCTTTCTTAATCCAGTTAAATTGATAATCAACATTGATCATCGAGCCTCTGATCTCAGATGTGTCCAGCCTTTTGTTCGTTGCTTTGGCTTCTTCAGTGGTGTTTCCCTATGTAACCCCGGATGGCCTGGAACTTACTATGTAGACCAGACCATTAAAGATCCTACCAATACTTATCAACACAGGCAGATTAAGCTGTGTGAGTTCAGTCAGCCAGTGAAGGTCTCTTTGAGGACCTGACACATATGCGGGGGACCAGAAAGATATAAAACACATGGCCAGATGGTTTCTGGAGAAACATAGCGCAAGTGGATGTTAGAACTGAGAGGCAGTAAGCTCATCTGATTGAGCCTCACTGTCCTGAAAGGAGAGAAACTCGTCATGGCCCTTGAGGTGAGGGAGAATATGTTCCTCGCTGGAGGTCAGCCATATGCAGTTGCACTCTCTCCTCTCCCATTAATATCTGTTCATATCCATTCATATTCATCCTTTCTCCTACAACACACATGGCCAGTCAGTGCTCTGGGATCCTTGCCAGCACCCCTTGACACAAGGTTCTTTCTTTTCTTTTCTCCATTGCCTCGTTCCCTCTCAGCTTCTAATTAGTTACCTGATCTTCTCAGCAGGAACTGTCCTGATCCCAAGAACAGAATGGAGCGATTTTGTTGGGTCATAACTCATTTGCTGATGGGTTTTTCACTTTACAAAGATATGAGGTGTGAAAGTGTTAATAAAGAAAACGCTTGGGAAGACCGTGGGGTCAGGTCCCAGCAGTTGGTAGGATCATTTTCACTAACGTTAGGCAGTAACATCCTCTAGGTGGCGCCACTGAGCATGTTCTCTGCTTGGAGAGTGCTGTGAGCAGGGAGTAAATGAAGGAGAGATGGAGCCTCTGGGAATTTTGTGAGATACAAAAGGTTGCACTTTACACAGGCAGAGTTTCATATTTGGTTGTACAGAAGTATGAATTCAAACTCCACCCCTACCCCCAAGTCCGGAAGTTGAGTAAGCACGGTATCTCCATGCCCCTAAAACATTTTCTTTAGAATTTGAAGAGAGCTTTAAGAAAGAGAAACAAGCCTTACTGTGGCAAGGACTCTCTGCTCTGATTAGAGTTTAAGCATGCTACTAGGCTGATCTAAAATTTCCTTCTCAGATTATGAGATTTAAAAAAGGAAAGTCTTGGGCTGGAGAGATGGCTCAGTGGTTAAGAGCACTGACTGCTCTTCCAGAGATCCTGAGTTCAAATCCCAGCAACCACATCATGGCTCACAACCATCTGTAATGAGATCTGATGCCCTCTTCTGGTGTGTCCGAAGACAGCTATAGTGTTCTGTATAATAAGTACATAAATCTTTAAAAAAAAAAAAAAAAAAAGTCTTACAAGCATTTCCAGTGGAATGTTTAACTGTCTTCATTTTCACATGCATGCTCTAACATACCTGACAAATGTCAGGAAACAAACAAAAAGTAAATCTATACAAACTTCTTATTTAAATGTCCTGTACTTCGATTGTGACAGCTACTATACCACAGTAGGTATCTATCAGGGATGGTCAAAATGGACATCTAAACTGGGACACTTTTGCATACAAATTATTCCTCTGAAAAAACTATCGAAAGTATTCCAACGTCCCATAATTATGAATTTAATATCTTTTACTTCTTTTCACCCATGAATTTTGGCTGGCTATGGTCAGAATCAGGAGACTTCCTACACTAACTTTAGTGGCCCCTGGCTCTAAAGCTCCGCCTAAACATCAGCCCCATCCCTTCAATTACTGACCAAACAACTGGAGCCTCCACCCCAACTGCACAAACAAAGGATCTCCTGAAGAAGACCCAGAAATTATTTTTTGCTGTGTGTGCTCAGTGGTGGAAAGGCTGAGGTTAAGAGATGTTAACATCATCAGCCTTAGTTGAGTTATCCATGGTGGTTCCTGGTTGGAGACTGTAAATAAAGTAAGCCTGCCTCCCCCCCTTCTTTATTTTTTTTTATATTTTTATTATTATTAACTTGGTATTTCTTATATACATTTCAGGTGTTATTCCCTTTTCCGGTTTCGAGACAAACATCCCCTCCCCCTCCCCTTCCCTTATGGGTGTTCCCCCCTCAACCCCCCCCCTTGCTTCCCCTCTCCCCAACAGTCTAGTTCACTGGGGTTCAGTCTTAGCAGGACCCAGGGCTTCCCCTTCACTGGTGCTCTTACTAGGATATTCATTGCTACCTATGAGGTCAGAGTCCAGGGTCAGTCCATGTATAGTCTTTGGGTAGTGGCTTAGTCCCTGGAAGCTCTGGTTGGTTGGCATTGCTGTACATATGGGGTCTCGAGCTCCTTCAAGCTCTTCCCGTTCTTTCTCTGATTCCTTCAACGCCCCCCCCCATCTTTATTAACTTGAGTATTTCTTAATTACATTTCAATTGTTATTCCCCTTCCCGGTTTCCGGGCCAACAACATCCCCCTAACCCCTCCTCCTCCCCTTCTATATGGGTGTTCCCCTCCCCATCCTCCCCCCCCATTACTGCCCTCCCCCCAACAATCACGTTCCCTGGGGGTTCAGTCTTGGCAGGACCAAGGGCTTCCCCTTCCACTAGTGCTCTTACTAGGCTGTTCATTGCTACCTATGAGGTCAGAGTCCAGGGTCAGTCCATGTAAAGCCTGCCTTCTTGTCTGTCAGCCACCAACTATTTGCTGAGGGCAGCTTTTGCCCAGGCCCTCTCAGCACTGACAGCTCAGAGATTTCATGGCAGGATCTCTTCAGTGGACTACTTCAACAAGTCTTCTAAGTGTTAACTGTTTGCCAAGTCCACTTGATGTCTGTGGTTCAATAGAATCCCAAGCCATTGCTCTTATTTTGCTGGGAAGGGGGTGGGGGTGCTGCCAGACATGTCTCCATTTGCTTCGAGTTAGGCATGGACTTCACGCCTAAATGATACAGAATGTTCTGGGCCAGAACACAGTTCTCATAGGTGGATCTGGCAGTCAGTATCCTGGCTCAGATTTACAATTTTCTTTGGCATCCTGTTGAATCTAAAATCAACATGAATGCATGTGGAATCATATCAGATTTTCCCTCCAGGAAAACTGTGCATCCGTTGACAAAAACGTACTAAAATGCTCAGTTAAGGTCACAGAGTCCACTCGCCCTTGGATCGCATGTGTGTCACCCTCACTGCAGTAAACACTGGCAGCTTCGGTAGCTTTACAGACTAAAGTCTTTTAGAGCTGACACAGATATCGGGGACTTCGGCTCTGCCACCTCTAAGCCTTGTGACACTTTCCCTCACAAAACTCAGCATTTCTGGCGCTAGCTCTATCAGTATTTTATTTTGAAAGGGGAGCCACGCGCACATGTGGTAGCTTTTAGTGGCCCCGCCCCCACCTAGTTAAAACACACCATCGATTTCTTGCTGCTTGCACTTTTTCCATTTGTCTCAGCCCCTGACCTTTCCAGTCACTCTCATAAAATTTTAGCCCGGAAGGCCTGGAAGTTAACTGCGTACTATAAAAATGCCATGCGCCTTTCAAATTGCCAACCTTTCTCCAGCCCATGAACTTGCTGACAGGAATGGCCACTGAGTACGTCATCATTGAAACGAGTGATAGACCGGGGAAAGCTTGGCCCTGCTCAAGTCATCTTGCCAGTGACTGGCTCCTGAGAGCTGGTGCTCCTTGGCTGACTTCCAGCTTAATCAAGATCCTTGTGGTAAATAGGGAAGCAATAAAGACCCCTCGAGAAAGCTATGTTTATTGTCTATTAAACAAGCAGTGTCTTTTATTATATTAATTCTTCCTGATCTCGTATTGTCCTGACATTTATCAATATCCCCTTCAATTCACTAAGCCCTGGATGAATAAAGCCAGGTTTTATATGTTTGTTTACAGTCTCCACTGAGCCACTAGCTTTCCTTCCATCCCCCTGCATCAGGCTCAGTCAGACCTCCTTCCCTCAGGATGGCTGTAATAGTCTGTAGTTTGACCTTCCACTTCCTGTCTGTAATACATCTCATTTACCAATACTCCGTGGCTCTAACTTATACGCATCCTTGGTTTCTTCCCCTGCTTGAAATTTTTCTACTTTTCACCACAGTTTATGATTTTGAGAGATGTTTTAGTGCTTACCAAGTCCAATGCAAACTTCCTTGAAACATGAAGTTCTGCCCAGTACGTATCCTAAGATTCTACCCATCTGTATCCAGTTGTGTCCCCAACTTACAGCAAATTAGAGTACCTAGAACTGAACCTGTCCATCACTTTTTGCCTCCCATGCCCACCCACCCCCAGCCACGGTTTTATATTGTTATGTCTGGATTATCTTGCTATGTCTGGATTAATGTTTGTCTTGACTACCAGATCCCCATAGGGGACAGAGGTTACTTATGCTTTACAGCACCAACCAAGCATCAGGCCTTTTATCTAGAAAGTATTAGTTAGTAAAGGCTCCTGATTTCAATGCAGTGCTTGAACACATAACATTCATGAGTAAATGTGCACATGAAATCCAAACTTTACAATTAATGTGTTTATATGTTCAATCAAATTTTAGAATGGCTGCGGGAAGACTCAGGGTTTAGTCTTGGTCTAGGAAGCTGTCCTTAATCTAGAGTCAGCCAGTGGAATAGAGAGCTGGGAGAGTAGATATGAGATCAGGCCATCCAGGGAGGGGCATCTAGAGGCAACTCTGGAAGTATGGGGACACTGAGGTAAGCACAAAAAGGATGGTATCACTCCAGCTGTGGGAAGGTGATGGTGAGGAACTTAGGGCTGGAGGTGGGACAAACCCTCCAAAGGAAAGCCCTCAGACTCCATCTCTAAGGGGCACTGAGGGAGGGGAAGGCTTCCTGACTTCACTCTGTGTCCTGGATTCAGCCCTTTATCTAAATAGCCATGGGAAATCACGAGATGGGTTGAATGACCTCTAAGTGCTACATGTGAGGAACTGAGTACCTCAGTTCAGGTCTCTCAGGTAGTAAGTGGAGCAGAGGTTTGCACCCAAAAGGTCTCCCCTGCTCCTGCTGCTCTGTGAGGAAGAATTTGAAAGAGGGACATTTAGCCTTTGCCAACGGACCAACAGAGCTCTCTTTATGGAGGAGTACAGCCACTAAGAGATACCTGTGAGACTCCTGCAGCCACCAAAAATATGTCCAAAGGCGGAGGGAGGCAGGACGCCAGGAGAGCCTTGGAGGTCCTATTCTTTCTGGTTCTGACAGGAATGGAGACCTCTGGGGGAATGGAGACCTCTGGGGGAGGGGAGGGACATGTATGAAATGTGAGATGTGTTGGGTGGGTCTGAAGCCAACCACATCCCTTGAAAGTCTACACCAAGCTGTAGGCTGACAAAAAGGGTTTAGAGATGTGCTATCAAATTTTTATATTTCTTTATCTTTATTATTTATGGATTTAAATGTATCTTTATTATTGGTGTATGTGGGTGTATGTGTACATTTGTCTGTGAGTGTATGTGTGTGTTTGTGAGTGCATGTGCACGCACATGTGTGTGGATGTCTACGGAGGCCAGAACAAGGCACTGGACTTCGTGGAGCTGGAGTTGTGGTTATGAACCACCTAATGTGAGTGCTGGAAACCAAACGTCAACCCTCTGTAAGAGGAGCAAGCACTCTTAACTACCAAGCTACCTCACCAGCCTTTATTTTTATTTTTGAGGTGAGGTCTCTTGTAATCCAGTCTGGCTTCCAGCTTGCAGTGGAGTAAACCTTGAATTTCTGACCCTTTCGCCTACGGCTCCACAATCGTAGGATTTCAAGCATGTGTCACCATGCTCTTTTTATATATGAAGAGGGATTAAAGTCAGGCTTCATCCATGCTAGGCAAGCACACTACCAATTGTAGTACATTCTTCACAGAGAGTCTATCCCCCTGCAAGTTGTTAATGATGCCTTGGGGAGCTAGGGAGAACTACTAGTAAAAACACAAAGAACAAAGCTGTGATGAGACAGACAGTGAACCTGCAGCCCCCTCTAATTTACCCAAATGGAGTCTCTTCCAGGGGCTGGTGTTAGGGTGTGTGAGTTTTCACTTTACTCTGTCTCAGACTCTCCCCGGGAGGCCTTCATTTCTGGCTCCCACAGAGCTGTCTGTCATTATCCCTACTCTCCTAGCTGTCTGTATGCGTTGACAGCTCTTCTGTCTCCACTTAGGAAGGTGCAAATTACGGCGGCTGCAGCACCTTGCAGGCAATGCAGTTTTCTCCATACTGGGCCTCATTCTCCCTGGTATCCTGCTGTGTGCTTTCTTTCCTAGTAGATCAGAGGGTAGATAGAGTATTGTAGGGGGCAATTGCATTAGTCTCTCTTCTAAAATATGTTCTTCTTAACTTTAGGCACCTTGGGAAAGGAATCTACCCAGGGTAGATACCCCTGCCCCCATAATTGAGATGTAGTTCTTTTGTCGTCAACACATTTCATATTCTGATGGAATTCCTGACTGTCTAGGATCCTTTTTTTAAGCAAATGAGACCCAATGTCTGGGCATGTGTACTTTCACAGTTCCTGTATGTGTATTTGCTTTTCAAGGTTCCTTCATGAATGAATGAATGAATGAATGAATGAGTATACATTATATCATATATCTACGCACAGACACACACACACACACACACACACACACACACACACAATGATTAATTTGTTCTGAGTTAACACCTGCCCTAGCCCAGATGTTCCTGGAGGGTGGCAGGCTGATCCAACAGAAAATAAGTCTACTCAGTTTAAATAAGTGTGCAAGCCCAGGCATTCACGGGGTATGTGTGTGAGAGAGAGGGATGACGACAAGAGAGGCACAGACATAACAAGTCTCAGTGGCTGACACCTGAACAGATGGCAACCCAGTTCCAGAATGACTTTGCTCCTCCGCATTTTCTCCTTTTCTAATCTGATGGCTGGACACAAGTGGGAAGGAAAATTTGAGGGTCTTAATGTGCTGCCTTCTCCATGACTAGATCTCTGAATTAAGCATAACTCAATAATTCAGTTCCATTGGCACCACAAAATCTGGCATTCTTGTAACAAGGAGATCCAGACTTCATTAAAATACACCACCCACCTTATAAGTACTCACAGACCATCTCTGGAGTCCCCAACACAGAAGCCACTGGGCTGCCACACTCCTTTTCAGACAGCCTACTTCCATCTCTCTGAAGTACTTGCTTTGCTCAAATCTAAAGACAGGCCAGTACACACACCATAACTAATTATTGTAGTCATGCCCAATGGTCTCTTATCCTGAACTGAACACACCCCTGGAATTAATCTAGCCAATCCATAGGAGAGCCTTAGAACTTGCTTTCCAAATTAGAATCTAGAACCCATTCCTTCTTTTGATTCAGCCAAATCTTACTTTTAACTCCCAAACTATTTAAAATTAATTGAAATATCCTTTTCTTGGGGTGAAGAAGTTTGCAATGTTGTTATTAGATGTATCATACAGTTTGGTGATGGCACTGTAAATGGAATGTTATTTCCAAGTATAAAAATTAGGTATTCATCTCTTCTATTATTTTAGTTAGATATAAAACATTTCAGCCTTTCAGCATCCTTTTTGTTGTTAAATATCGGCCCGCACCTGTCCAGATAAAGCACACCAAATCAACACCAACACAGTTCCACGTGGAAAGATTTAATGGGAGAACGAGACAAGGGGAAGGGGTGAAAGAAAGAAGAGAAAAGAGGAAAGAGAGGAGAGGAGAGGAGAGGAGGGGAGGGGAGGGAGAGAGGGAGAGAGGGAGAGAGGGAGAGAGAGAGAGAGCGCGCGCGAGAGAGCGCTCTGAGAAAGTCTGCCTTTTATTTGGAATATGACGTAACTACTCCCAGGTGGAGTTGGGAATTGAACCAAACACTGGGAATGTATGGCCGTTGCCATGGCAACAGTGACCAAATGGTGTCGCTGTTGGAGGTAAAGGCAATTCCTGATACCAACTTGCCTCCCCTTTTCTTATCATAAAAAGAAGGAAAAAAGGGAGGGGGAAGCTGAATGTTGTTATTAAATATCCGCCAACACCCATCTGGATAAAGCACACCAAACCAACACCCACAGGGTTCCACGTGGAGAGATTTAATGAGAGAAGAGTAGAAGAAGAGGGGAAAGGCAGCCGGTCATGGGCACGTGGTGGGAGAGGGGAGAGGGCAAGATCAGAGAGGAACAAAGAGTAAGAGAGAAGGAGAGAGAGAGACAGAGAGAGAGAGAGAGAGAGAGAGGCAGAGAGAGACAGAGAGAGACAGAGAGAGACAGAGAGACAGAGACAGAGAGAGAGACAGACAGAGAGACAGACAGAGAGACAGAGAGAGGGAGAGGACAAGCAGCCCCTTATATAGTCAGGCAGGGCTGGCTGTTGCTAGGCAACTGTGGGGCGGAGCATACCTGGCTGTTCCCAGGTAGCTGTGGGAGTGGAGCTTAGAATACCAACACTTTTGGCATATGTTCTTTTTATTTCTGTATAGCTACCACTTTCTACTAAATACCTTATGACATACTGACCAATGAACTGTTGATATCAGTCTTAGTTTGGGTTACTATTGCTGTGAGGAAACACCATGACCAAAGCAACTTGAGGAGGAAAGGGTTTATTTGGCTTATACTTCCATATTACTGTTTATCATCAAAAGAAATTAGGATGGAGCTCAAACAGGGCAGGAACCTGGAAACAGAGCTGGTGCAGAGACTATAGAAGGATGCTGCTTATTGGCTTATTCCTCATGACTTACTCAGCCTGCATTCATCTAGAATCCAGAACCACCAGCCCAGGGATGCGTGCACCCACAATAGGCTGGGCCCTCTCACATCACTAATTAACAGCTATGCCTATAGCCCAAGCTTATGAAGGCATTGTCTACTTTGGGGTTCACTCCTCTCAGATAATTCTATCTGGTATCAAGTTGAATTACCCAGCACAATATTTTACCCAAACCAATAGTTAAACATATCTCTAAAATTTTCCATTAGAGACAATTTTCATCCATCAAACAAATTCTACCCATTGTTCATTTTCTAATACACATACCTTTGAAATACTGCTTATTCTATTGCAAGTCCACATATATTTTTCTTGGGCACAAGAATGTTATATTAGATGTCACAGAATTCTTTGCTGAAATGTAATTCCTCTGTCAATATCCCTTAACTTAATAGACTCTTATTGTAATCTGAAAACAAACCAATTAATGGGGGGTAAAAGCACTTTTATGTTCCCAAAGTCCTCCTAGTCTGGCTCTTGATCCTACTCCTTAAAGTGGTTGGTATTGTAATGTTTGTATTTGTGATGATCCACTGAGGCTTCAAGCTCAGTCTCAAGTGTTTAAACTTTGTCTTCAAAGCGTAAGGCAATATCCCAAGATTTGAATTCTTTCTTTTGTGCATTGCATGGGAAGGAAACTAAGAGGGATCGCTCAGTAGGTTTTCTGAAAGCAACTCCTTTCCTCGTCTTCTTGCCTGTGACTGACAGATCCCATTTCCTGGGAAAAGCATGTGTTCAATTCCAACCTCAGGTCCATCTCCTGACACTCTAAAGTTTGTACTTTTGTGCAATTTTAATCCTCAAAGGACTGTTTTTCCTTGAGAAAGAGCTTTGGAGGCCTCCTGGAGCATGAATTCGAACCAAGTGAGAACAGAGGAAGCAAACCGCTTTCTATTCTACTGAGTCGCTCAGTGAGATTATCTGCAAATAGCAAAGCTTGCTAGTGGTCTCCCCTAGCCTAAATGCATGCTAAGGTAACAAATGCCCAAAGCCAACACCCTCCTGTCCTTATTGGTCCCAAGTTGCTCTGCTCCTGGGATGCTCATTGCAAGTGATCCTCTGCTAGTTCTAGAAGGAAGATCCTTCAATGCCTTGGAGGAATAAAGGAGAAAATACTAGAAAATCAAACACACTGTCCTTATATGTCAGCTACAGTCAACTATAGCTTTTTAAAAGCCTAAAATGATACAGGCAACATTTTGGCAGAAATAAGGCACACACATAAAAAAAAAAAGTGTTTTTCTTCCTACATTTCAGCTTGCCAATGTTGTGTATAGGGTTCTATTTCCTAAGAAACGCACCTCCTATGAGCAGGAAGCAGGTGTGTGCACTCCTGGCTCATGGGAAACTGCACGTCTCCACCCGGCCTTCAGTAGCAAATGTCTAGGACCTGAAGCTTACATTGACTGAGATTCTAAGAGGTAAATAAAGCCCCCATTTCTCAAGGAGTCATAGCATCTAACTACCTCATTGTCTCGCTTTTGGCAGAGCCATCTGAGGAACAGGACATCAGTATCTTTCAGGCTTGCTAGTTTACACTCTACGCCTTACCTTGAAATAACCAAGAAAATATAGAAAATCTATCTTTCTGATTTATGATCTTCATGACACCAAGTGTCTAGTGTCTAGAAACACATAAGGGGGCCATACTTCCTGTGATTTGCAATGTTTTTAATGCTGAGTAATTAGAACTCTATTGTAAGATTAATCATAATAAGTCTTTTATTTTCAGGCTGCATTTTAGGGGTAGAAATGAGAATTTCCATTTATTCAATGTCCCTGAAGCTCAAGGACCATGATAAATGGATATAAATAAAAATGTCATCATTAACATTTTTGCAAACTAGAATAGGTGGCTAACATTTTGACATGAAGGCATTTCTTTTTCACTGTTTGCCTTTAGAGAGTAAACACACTTAATTTTGTTCTATTAATCCTTAGACCAAGATCCACAAGTTAACGTGCAGCAAATGCCGAAACAGAAGCGGCCTCTGCTTTTCCAGCATTTTCCCTCTTAGTCATTCATCGAGTGTGCATTATAGGTCAAGAGCTATTTAAATCATACCTGCGAATTTTAGACCTGCCTCCCTTTGTAAGAGAGCAAAGCCTCTAATAATGGCAATGAGATTTCATTAGCATCTTTCTTATGGGATTAATAAAATGTCATGGTACATAATGATGAACATCAATTATGTATAAGAATTTAATTCTGGCCGTGCTTTTTTTTTCCTTTTGAAACCCAGCAGGCCCCTAAGAGAGTGACAATTCAGCTTGTCAGGGCAGAAGGCTGCTAGCAGCCAGCATTGTTGGGCCCTGCCTACTGCTTATCATTTAATTGCATTAGAGCTGGAAAGGGGGGCTTGTTTGATTTTATTTTGCTCTTTTGGATTAATGTTCTTGGCTCCAGGGGATGGGGGAGGGAAGTTGGTCCTTCCACGGATGAGGCTAGGATGGGAAAACTCTCACCTGATGAACCTGTCTGCAGCTCTTCTCTCAGGGGTCCAGATATTGACCCTTGCCATTAGCATCAGCTCTTGGAATGGGCTGGGGGAGCAGCACCCTTCCTAGGACTGGATATGGAATCAGGAGACAGCTCTCCAATCTCATTTCAGTTTGATTTTACTAGAACTATTTAAAACCTCCCCCGCCAATGATCTCAAACCTGTATCCTACTTATTCCACTGTGTACCATAAACTCAGAGTCTTGCACTGGAGGCCTATGGAGGGTGTAGATAGTAGTGGACACGTAGCATTAATCCACAGGTATTGATATCAATGCAGTACAGTTTTGTAAAAGATAAACCATCCTCAGTAAGCTAGACTTCTGTCCACGTAATAACGATACCTCAATAAATAATATGAACTGATGTGTTGCCTCCCCTTCCTTTTTCAAGACCATGTTCCCCTTCTCTGTACCTTATGAAGCCAACAAACCTTGGCCATAATGTGTTGGATGGTACCTAAATTCCCCGGTATTTTATCCCCACACAACCAAACTTCCAGTGACAATATTTAATGTATGCCTGGTTATGTTTATGTCCAATATCACTAGGCAATTATTTTATGGAAGAGACTATTTTGGAGCTATTGGGTAACTATGACATTCGGTTCTTGGTCACAAGAAGCTTTACTCTCTATTAGAGGTCCAAATCAGGCATCTGGTTCATCCAAAGGGAAGAAGCCATTACAAACTCCCTTTCTGAAAGACCAAAGCCCATGCTCTGGGCAGGTACTGAGTATGAATGGAGGAGGGAGATGGAGTCCACAAGAATAGAGCAGAGGCTCCTAAACCCAATAGAAGGCAGCCCATTTCTCTCCAACAGTGTTCCCCCAAGTCATGTGAGGACACATGTCATAATCCTAACTATTTTCAGTTACATTGTTACCATTTCTGATGACCCTCTTGACTCATGGCTGATATTTTCCTTTAAATGGGTCCACCATTTTTATTTAAATATGTTGCTATTATAAAGAAACATGTTAAAGGAAAATTGTGTAAGCTACCATGAAGTGGAATACTAGTATCTCTTGCTGTCCCAGTTGAGATAGTGGTACATATAATGGAAATATAATGAAACTTGGAACCATGGCCTACCATAACATCTAGGTCTGAGGTCCATTCTCTGTTAGAAAGAAAACAATATTGAGTATTAGTGATATGAAAGGGGCAGCCCCCGCCCTGGGAATTTCTTTTTGAAATCTGACAAGAACTAGGAAGAGACTAACATTCTCATTGCATAGTTACGTGATATTAACACCCAGCCTGTGAGTTAACTAAAATCACCTGCTGTCAACAATGGGACACATCACCTCAGAGCAGAGAAGAGGAACAGACCATTCTTCCTGTGGCTTCTGTGAGACAATCGTGAACCCCATTAGGGTTGTGAACAAGGAGATGGCCATCTCTCTGGAAGTCATATATCCTAGAAAAGGGTGACTTTCACAGCAGCTCCTATGGACAGGATGGCCAGGATATATTTATCAAAAGTCAGGCCTTATTGTCACAAAAAGAGCTCTCTGCTCTGGTTCATAAAAAAGGCAAACAATGAAATGTTTTTCTATAATCACATCCTTCCCACCAAAGGATATAAAGGAAATCTATAGGAAAATTAAAATGCTAAACACTAATAAAATTGCGCAGTGAGTTGATCAGGAAGAATGTATAAGTAAATTAAGCCCCTCAAAAGAAAAAGAGAAATCTCTACTGGGAAATAGCATTTAAATGTCCCTGGGACAAGTGCCCATTTGTGTCCCTGAACTTCTAGCACATTCCATCCTCTGTGGCACTGTTTTTCTTCCCTCATGTTCCCTTTGCAGCCCCCCTTCTCTTTTCACTTCTTGTGACCCTCCCGCCTGTCATTTATGCAATGACTGAGTGACAGGGAGCAGAAAATGTAGGTTAATGCACACTAACGCACCTGCGGCCTCCCCTGGAGGACTGTCCTGAGCATTTACTTCCCTTTCAAGTTTCAAGAAGAACTGTGCTGATGCTGTAAGTGGGCAATATTCCACACCCCACGCCCCTGCAAATGTAAGAAATGAAAGGTCTAATTGTGTTTTGACAATTTCATTCCACAAGTGACTTGCTGCCTTTCTCATCTGCATTCTGTAAAGCAAATTTTCCCTAGGAATACATTGGTCAAGACATCTCCATGCACAAAGTAGTATCTTGCCATGAATGGTAATTCCATGTGTGAGACATCTGACAGATTTTACAGATTAACGTAATTTCACTGTAACAAATTTAGATGTTTTAGTGTGACAGATATGCTGTACTATCTAATATACTTGAGAAATATGGAATCTTGTGGGGCACGGTGGGGCACATCTATATTCCCAGCACTTGGCTGGGAGAGGAGTGTCTTAGTTAGGGTTTTACTGCTGTGGACAGGCACCATGACCAAGGACAACATTTAATTGGGGCTGGCTTACACCATCATTAAGGCAGGAGCATGGCAACATCCAGGCAGGCATGGTGCAGGAGGAGCTGAGAGTTCTACATCTTCATCTGAAGACTGCTAGGAGAATACTTGTAGGAGGATGTCACAGGTGAGGCAGGCACAAGATAGAAGAAGACCTGTCATTGGATGAGAAGGAAGGATGGGCGGGAGAGAAGATTGAAGGAAGAGGAGGAGACTAGGACAGAAAGGTAGAGACAGGACAGAGGAGAGGGTGAGAAGCCATGGCAGGTGATGTTAAGATTCTGCTCTGTGTATTTACAGGTTGTTATTAATGTTCCTAAGGGATGGATGGTACCGGGCTTTGTATGTTTAAGTGGGCAATTATATCTTATCAATTGAATTTAAGATTATTATGTTGTGTGTTCTTTTATGTGAGGGTTTGAGTGTAGGAAAGTGTGCGGCTGGGATGTGTTTCCACCAAGATATCTAGCAGATATCTTGGGGCACCGCGGTGCCAGACCTAGCAGGGTAAAAGACAACTACTACTTTTTTTATTTTTATATTTTTACAACAACAAATACTTCTAGTCAGCTAGGGTGAAAGTCTTATGCCCAAGCCCACAGTGACACACTTATTCCAACAAGGCCACATATTCTAATAGTGCCACTCCCTGGGCCAAGCATATACAAACCATCACAAGGAGGAAGGGAGTTTAGGGCCAGCCTTGGCTACATAATGAGATGATCTCAAAAACCAAACAAAAACAACTAAGGCTGGGGATGTAGCTTAGTTTGGGGAGCTTGCCTAGATCACACACACACACACACACACACACACACACACACACACACACACACACACACACACACACTTCAAAACTCAAAACTTTCTAGAACCATCTGGGATGCCACAGCCACAAGCTCTGATATTAGCTCACCTCATTCTTGAAAATTGCATTATTGGCTTGAGTATTGATGAAGCTTTTAAAGCAGTTCACGAAGCCATCAGAGGTTTTTATAAGCCTCACCATGCCATTTCTATGGAGTCTCTGACCAGAGCTGCCAAATAATCTACACAAACAATAAATCAAAATAACATTCTTTCCAGAGAAGTCAAATGCAAATCATTTGACTTCCATATTTTTGTGGGAAACATAAACATGTATTCATTGGCAAAGGCTTCAACCTGAAATTGAAATGAGCCTCAGTTTACTCATCTGTAAAGTGGCATTGATCCTTTCCAACCCAAATGGTCTGTGTCTAAATAAGATATGGTTTCCATATGTTCATGTGTTTGAACACATAGTCCCCAGATGGGAGAGGGTTTTGAACCTGGGCATAGCAGAAGAAAGACCTTGAAGTTTCTTAGATTAGCCCCCGTTTATGTCTGACATCTGTTTACTAACCAGAGGCAGAATGTAACCAATGCTCTCATTTCTGCCACTGTGTTTTCCCCATCATGACGGGCTGTAACCCCTCAAACTGTGAGCCCAAATAATCCCTTCTTAAGTTACCTCTTGCCAAGTCCCTTGTTGATCACTGCAACAAGAAAAGTAGTTTATCGTTACTAATACAATATAAGTAATACAATGTAAGTCAGCTTTCTGTAACTCTAACAAATACATGGGGTAACAATGTATAAGGAAGAAAGGTTTTTACCTCATAGTGGCAGAGGTTTCAGTATATTGTCGCTTGATCCTGTCACTATGGATCTGAAGTAACACAGCCAATCATGATGAGTCACATGCTAGAGGAAGCCTTTCATCTTGTGGTGGCCAAAAAGGGGATGCGGGAGGTGATAGCATCCAGTATCTCTTCAAGGACAAACCCTCCCGTCCCCCAGTGACCTAACTTCCTCCTAAAGGTCCCTTCTCACAATACTACTACAGGCTAGGGACCAAGCTTTTCAATTCTTAGGCCTTTAGAGTACATTCTACATACAAACTAGCAGAATTTCAAGAAGATTTGGTAAGAAACTGTATTAGAACAGCTCAGCACAGAACCCCAGCCATGGTCTAACTTTGGAACACAGTAGTGATAGAGCTCTTTAAGAAGCATCTCTTGGTCCAGATGGGCTTGACCCAGGGACTAGGCTGTTCGGACCATCAGCACTCACCAAATGCCAATCTGAGACAGTGTCTCTCCAGTTGTTTATCTAATGTCAATGAAGAATAAAGATGCGGATGAAGGAGACATCAGCAAAGCAAAGCAGAGTTACTAAGAGTGGCACCATCCAGTCCAAAAGGGCCTAGAGTGTCTACTCAGAACTGCTCCTTGCTAAGAGGAGTCTTGAGGAAAGAGCCATGGCAACAAGACTTAAAACTCGTGGACTTTAAAATCTTTCTATCACCTTTCAGGGAAGACAACAATCGAACTTTGGAAATTTCTCTAATTCCCAAAAAAAGAAAACAGTTGAAGAAATGAGTGAAAGAGTCCAGAGAGAAGGAAACCTGCACGGAGAGCATCTCCCACTACCTGCTTCCACCATCGGCCCCAAACCTGCCCATATGACTGACATTCCCTCCAGTGCTCCATTGAACCTTCTTAAAGACATAGCACCAGGGCAGGGACACCACACCCTAGTGAGTGGAGGAAGCCCAGAAGTAGGCTTCTGCTATTGTCAAATGGAGAACCCTCTGATAGGGAGGTTTGAAATGGTTCCCTTTGGGCTGTATGGTAGGGAAGCCCATCTCCCTAGGTTTAAAAAAACTATGTCAATGATCATGTGAAAGGGAACTGAAACTCAGGAGCTCCCCATCCACTAAGCCAGGTGTGATGACTCCCTATTTTAACCCCACTCTTTGGGAGGCTGAAGCAGCAAATTCTGGAGTAACTTAGACTAACTACCCTGCAAGTTTCAGACCAGCCTGAACTAAAATTTAAAAGCAAAAAGTTCCCCACTCCCTACTCAGATCTCTACAGAAGAAACAAAACCAAATCCCTGCAGGTAACATCAGCTCTGGCCTGTCTGAAGGGAAAACAGAAGCGCCTGACCTGATCTCAGCTGTGTGGCAAAAAGAAGAATCTGTAGCCAGAGGGCTTTCAGGGGTCTGAGGATGGGGTGGCCATGCCTGCACCTGCCCAGAGCAGTTGCTATACTGCCTCTGGACTTATCTTTTTAATGCGTTCCCCTCTGAAGTTTTTCTCCTGAAATGAAAACACTCAAATGTGGGCTTCAAGGGCCTCGAGCTCTAGCCCCAGCAGATTCCCAAGTTTCCCTGAACGCAACGCAGTCAGCCTGGAGTTCTTTCCTTTTGCTGCTGCCGTCCCCAGCTAAACTGGTTTCTCTGGTTCACCAAGCTCTTTGATGCTGTTACCAAATAAATATAGTGTTTTGATTTTTCAGATCAAAAATCTTTTCCAGTTTGAGATGCGGGGTCAGAAGGTCCTAAGCACTTAGGGATTCCATCAACATTAGTCCGTTGGGTTCTAAACAGCAGAGATAGAAAGCCAGAAAGACACGGTGTGCCTTGAATGATAAAACAGTGCACAGTTTCAACACACAGGTGCATTAGAATTGCCGGAAACCAGGCTCACACTGGAGCTGAGCATTGATGGGAAGACGGTGACCAGACAAAGTGGGGGAAGGTGGTGATTCATAAATGTACCTAAATATTGTGACTCGACTGATTTCTTGGCTTTCAAACCCTCCATCAGATACTAACACTGATTCCATAAGCCTTGGGATTCCAAGCATATTGCTCAAAAAAAAAAAAAAAAAAAAGGACATGCAAACTCTCAGCTATGGAAGGTCTCTTTTCTTTTCTCCCTTCTTTCGTTCCTTTTAAGATAAAGACTCCCTAAGGAGAAAATAAATCTAAAAGAGAATAGGAGTTTACTAAGCAGAGGTCTTTATGTAATATGTCTTAAGTAGTCAGAGATCAGGAAAAACAAGAAGAAAAACAACTCGGATCCTGCATGTGCAGTTAGCTTCCATGGTAACTCTTGTGGCTGCGAGAGAATTGTGAGTCGGTTTCGTTGCTATTGTTTCATTTTCTTAAATGTAGTCTTCTACTCACCCTCCCATGTTATCTAGCAAACCACATTCCATTAAAGTCCGCAGCCTGGAGGCACAGGATGCTGTGACAATTTCATCTCCAAAAGCATGACAACCAAAGCCGAAACCTAACGAAGAGCTTGGGACCCAAACACTTCAGGACGGGTCTGTCTTTCGACAGAACACAGCGAATGGGCTTACATTCTCACTTTATCTTTCTTTTCTTTCTAGAAACGGGGAAAATCGACCAAGAAATTCACAAATACAACACTCCTGGCTTCACAGGCTGCCTGTCCAGAGTCCAGTTCAACCACATCGCCCCTCTCAAGGCAGCCTTGAGACAGACAAACGCCTCGGCCCACGTGCACATCCAGGGTGAGCTGGTGGAGTCCAACTGCGGGGCCTCCCCACTGACGCTCTCCCCTATGTCTTCGGCCACTGACCCTTGGCACCTAGACCACTTGGATTCAGGTAAAGTCCGGAGCTATCTCAGGCTGACTGCTTCCTTCCTTTTAACGTCGCTTTCCTCAGCTATAGAATGGGTTGATCACAGAACCTTGCTGATACTGTTGATGGAGGAGTGGGAGACACAGCAAGAAGGAAGGTTTGAACCATGAGTTCTCGGCGTAATGCTTGGTGCCTGTGAAGGGCAGAAAAGTTATTTCTACTCAAAATCAGAAACAAAGAAGGCAGGGGTTAAAGGTTCAAGGATGAGGACCCTTTGTGTAGGTTACGAGACACTCAAACTTCTGTCTGCTATAGATGACTTGGCCAAATCTCTTCCTCCTTTTTGCCTACTTTCCCTCCAAAACAGTACAAGTCACCTCCCACAAGGACCACAGATCTCTAAGTCTGTAAGAGCTACATTTAAACTTAGAAAGCTCTGTCTATCGATCGACACACCATCCAAAAGGCTCCCCATCTCATCTAAACAGACAGTCTCGTGGGTATGGCCACATTTCTGTAGGTGGTGAGACATGCAATTTGAAAGCTCTGAGCGCAAATGAAAGTACTATTGGTAGTTAAATAAATTGACCAAAAACCTCAATGTCTCTAATGGAAGGCTGTTAAACCACAGTTCTCTACCTGGGCTGACTGTGGGCATCTCAGATAATCTACCTAAACCAATTGCCTTTTCACCTGTGAGGTGAGGATGTGTCGTGGAAATCTCAGTGACTTGCAAATCCAGTTCTCAATGGATTTCCAAGGAACCCCAACCAACTGGGGTTGTCAGTGACCCTTAAGGCAGTAAGAGTTCACAAGACACAACAGCATGGAAGGGAAGCCCAAATTCCAACACCTTCATTGCTTCTTACCAGCAGAGTAAGCTCAAGCAGAAGCCATAAGCTTCCTCCTAAAATAGGCACACGAAGGCCTGCTGCACAGATTTCCATGCGAGACGATGTACAGCGCAGGAGCTGGAGACTGCTCAGTGGTTAAGAGCACTCGCTGTTCTTAAGAGAAGTGGTGGTCACTTCCCAGCACCCAGTGGTGACTCAGAACCATCTATAAGTCCCATTCCAGGGGATCTGAAACCCACTTCTGGACTCTGCATGTATGTGGTACACATATGCACCTACAACAAACACTCATACACATAAATTTTTTTTAAAAAGTATATAAAAATATCATAACTGGGCACAATCAGATTCATGGCAAGTTTCTAAATATTATAGCTGTAATAATATTAATAACCATGGTTATTGTGTTACACAGTTTGCTATAGCCTGAGCTAGCCACTGAAAGCTTCCAAATCCTCTACCACCACGTCCCCCACACGCAGACTCTAATTTGGGACAGCTCATCATTAACAGAACATCCTTCATTGCTTTAACCACGTTGCAGTCCTGCACCAGCTTGGCTTCAGGGCCGTCATCACCATGTGAGTCTTCCTAGGACTGCCCCTGGAAGATTTGTGAGGTTTAGGAAGAATCCAGAGTGGTTCTATTATTGGAATAGCAGATTGACAGACTAAGCAGCCGTCTTTGTTCCTCACTTATGGATTCCAATAACATGACATGACGAGAACACCGAGTGCCAAAGGCACTCACAGCAACTCCCTTTCATGAGTGTCCTGAAGGGCACTCAGCAGGCTGGGCTTTCCTCTTGGGCTGGCTTGAACAAAGGAAGCATTCCTGATACAGGACAAAAGGGAAGAGGGGAAATGTGAGAGGAGAAATGACACGTGTCAGGGCCACAGAGGGGGAGAGAGTCCTTAGATGAGTTCCTGCACACTCGAGGGTGAACAGCTGGTGAGCTGCCTTTGAATGTAGGGGCTCCGGGGTGCTGCAGGTCTATACTGCAGGTCTATATACTGCAAGCAGAGACCACAGGAGGCTGTGAGCATGTGTGTTCTCAGTCCACTGCCAAGAAACTGGATTCAAAAAATATCTAAATGCTTCCTTGGGCCAAAATAAGCTCATATTCATTATGGCTTAATTAGCCAATTGTTTGCTTTTAAGGTCTGTGAAATGTACTCGCAGAAACCAAACCATTTTAGTTTATGGGTTTAAAAAAAATGCTTTATTCATGACAGCTTCCTTCTTCTGGTTGATTCATGCAAATGCATACAGTTTAGAAAACATTTCTGTTAGTATTCAACACTCAAATTAAAATTCTGCATTCCAAGTAGGCACAAACCTGTAATTGTAGCACTTAGGCAAGGGGATTCCAAGTTCAGGGTCAGCCTGAGTTATATGGCAGGACCCTGTCAGAAAGGAAAGAAGTAAGGAAGAGGAGAGGGAGGGGAGGGGAGGGAGAGGAGGGAGGGGGAGGGGGGGAAGGGGGGGGGAGGAGGGGGGGGGAGGGGAGGGGGAGGGAGGGGAGGGAGGGAGGGGAGGGAGAGGGAGGGAGGGAGGGAGGGAGGAGAGGGAGGAGGAGGTAAAGAAGAAGCCAGCCATTTGGGATTTAAATCCAATCACGAAACATTTCTACAATGGGGAAATACCTTTTGATGTTTAACTGTCAGTCCTGTGAACTACTAAAAGGAAGAGTAGAATCCAGCCTTCATATGATGAGTCACAAGGCTTATTTAGGTGACATGATTCCATCTTGATTCTTTTAGTTGAGCGAAAGCATGAGAGGGCACAGGGTAGAAGGGAAGGAGGGACAAAGAGAAGTCAGGCTGGGAGGTTCCTTCATAGCAGCCTCCACTGAGACTACCAGGAGGAAAAGCATCTCCTCGGCCTCTTGAAGTCAAAGCTCTGGGAATTGAGATGACAAAAGACAGAGCAGCAGGAGAATCGCAAAAAAGAAAAAAAAAAGTTGTTGGTTTGTATTTTGTTTGTATATAGGAGCTTTCAAAAGATATAACTTAACAAATGGTCAAAACCTAGACAAGGTACAAAGGGAGATAAAATAACAAGGTACAGTGGCCTATGTGATGGGATTTCTAGAATAGATATGAGAATGTTTATGCTGATGTTTGTCATGCAGGCATGAGGGATCTCTCTCTCTCTCTCTGTCTCTCTCTCTGTCTCTCTCTCTGTCTCTCTCTGTGTCTCTCTCTCTCTCTCTCTCTCTCTCTCTCTCTCTCTCTGTCTCTCTCTGTCTCTCTCTCTGGTCTCTCTCTCTCTCTCTCTCTCTCTCTCTCTCTCTCTCTCTCTCTCTCTCTCTCTCTCTCTCTCTCATGAACATAATACCTTCTTGGAAAAAGAAACTGGGGAGGGAGTTCTGATAGGTTACTTTACTATCCATCTTCCTAGAAAAAAAAGATATGCCAAAGAGGGAGGGATATCTGCCTTGCCTTCCAGAATTCTCTATCTTTTCTCAGAAAGAGAAGCTGTAATTAGATTTCTTTCTGCATCTACTGTACTCTAAATATCTTCATTTAAAAATAATTTGTAGAACTTAAATGATGGCTCATTCAATAAAATGTTTGCTGTACAAGCATGAAGACCTAAGTTGGATCCTCAACATCCACAAAAAATAAACAAACAACAACAAAAACCCTAGACCAATATGGTGGCATGCATCTCTAATCTCAGA
This sequence comes from Rattus rattus, assembly GCF_011064425.1. Taxonomy (NCBI): domain Eukaryota; kingdom Metazoa; phylum Chordata; class Mammalia; order Rodentia; family Muridae; genus Rattus; species Rattus rattus. The sequence goes on along the minus strand of NC_046159.1, from coordinate 93,488,295 downwards.
TGTGAGGAGATGAAATCAGGATGCTCTCTGGGGCTCCCTGGCCTAACTTAGCAGAACCAGGGAGCTCCAGACTCAGCGATATACCCAGTCTCAAAAATAAGGTGGAGAGTAACTAAGGAAGATATCTGATGTCAACCTCTGAACACACACAGACACACACACACACACACACACACACACACACACACACACACACACACGGGCAAGTGATAAATTTGCTACTAACTCTGACTCCAAATGAATCCTCACACCAGCAACTGCACCCCTAAGCCTGCATTCATCATTCTGAGTCAAGGGTTTTGAATGGTCTAGATAATCCCCCATGCTTGAATAGAGGGAGAACCCTTGCTGTGAGATATTCAGAAAGAGAACAATAGCACGTACACAGACATAATCTCTCCTTCTGTGAATCATGTGAGTGTAGAACTGGCTTTGAGACAGAGAGAGAATAAAGGAGAATACTGGCCAGCCCTGGACTGGGACAGCTAGGACTAATTTGTTTCATGGAGAGGCTTTGAAGCTTGACAGGTTTCACTTGATAGCTTCAGCCTCAGGTCACCTGGAAGCTTGCTAGAGAGCAGGAGTCCTACCAGAAAGGCAGCCCCTCCACTTCAGCCAGCATTCCTAGGTGAGTCTAAGAGTGTTAGTCTGCTGTTGACTTCAGTATTACAGGAGTCTCAATGGAGATTCTGCCCCCTGAATAATTAAAGCAAATGAGGACTGAGTACTAGAGTCTGTCACTAAAACCTCAAGTGACTATGTAGTAGGGCTGAGAATCACTCGTCAAACAGGAGGGGCTCCTTGAAGAGCACTTGAAAGTAGGCTACCGAAAGAAACAAGACAGGGCCGGGGTTCTGTGTCAGTGGTAGAACCCATGCCTAGCATACATGACGTCTGGGTTCGATCTCCAGCCCCAGAAAGTAAAAGTAATAAAATAGCTAATCTTCTTTGTCAGTTTGAGTAGATTTAGAATCACCTAGGAGACGCACCTCTGGGTTTGTCTGAGGGCATTTCCAGAGAGAGGAATGGAGGAGTGCAGACCACCATGAGTGTGAGTGGTACCATCCCATGGACTGGGGTCCTGAACTAATGGAACAACACTGAGCACAAGCTCTCAGCTACTTCCTGGATGCAGACACAACGTGACCCTCCCTCACATTGCACTGCCCCATCCCTCCTCAAGTTGATTTTGTCAGGTCTTTGCCACAGCAATGAGGAAGCCACTGTAGTAGAGCTCCTGGGACTGTTTGAGAACAGTTGTTATCAGGTAGAAGAAAACAGCCCCAGTCTGGCGATTTTAAGGGTCACAGTACAGTTACTGTGACTTATCGCTCAGAATTGCTGGCTCTGGTATTTTTCTCTGTCACATTGAGAATCTTACTTCCTTGGAATGAGAAAGACATGCCAGCAAGAGACGGCTACAGATGGTCTCACACAGTCTGCAAAACACAAAAGCAAAACAAACAGCGGAAAGCCTGAGTCCAAAAGTCAGCTACCACCCATTCCTGTGCTAAGGGGCCACTCTGAACGGCGTGCCAAGCGGCTTGGGTGCATTCCCGTGGAGCCTTTGGGAGTTTGGTCTCATTCATGATATTTGACACACAGTCAGTGGGACCAAAGGCATTTCTTTCAAAAGATCGTTACAACAGACAGGTGCAAAGCTTTGTCCCCTACAGGTCTTCTGGGTAGAAGGATGATGGGCTTTTTACATTCTCACAGAACTTGAGTGCACACAGCAGATACTCTTGGCACGATTTCCACAGTATGCAATACCTCAGCCTCAGAAAACCTGCCTTTCTGAGGTGCTGCCAGCTGCATTCACAGTAGCCACTGTGACCGAGCTGTCTGGCCCCTAGACCTTAAATAGACCTGAATCTGATACTTAGTTGTCCTTATCAGAAATTCTCACAGGCCCTCCTTAGCGCAGCAGGTGAGAAATCAGAAATAAGTAATCACGTGCAGAGAGAAGGACAGTCACATGCAATTCTCCTCCCATGCAATGCATGGACAGGGTATCAGGAACCCAGGGCTGAGCACTCTAACTCTCCAATGGAAACCTAGTCCTCTCAGGAGCATAGCTCAGCTCCCACATAATATTACCCTTGTATTTGTTCATTGTAACAACTCCTCGTTCCCTTACTTTCCAGAATAGTCTCTCTGGGAACTGGGAAGCATGGTTTCTGGCCACTGCATCAGCCCATTTACCACTGAAAATGATGTATTTCTGAGTGTATTTCTGCCTCTGTGGCTGTGATTTTTTCTTTTCTTTGTGTGTATGTATTTGTGCACAGTATACTTAAATGCGTGCATGCATGCGTGCGTGCGTGCGTGTGTGTGTGTGTGTGTGTGTGTGTTCAGGTGTGAATACACATGTGTGCACACACATGTAGAGGCTGAGAGTTGACCTTGGGTGTATTCTTCAGTCCCTCTCCACTTTATTTATTGAGGATTCTATTAGAGAAGGGGGAGCTTCCTGCTTCCAGCAAGCCTAATTAGCGGGCTTGCCCCAGGAATGCTGTCTCGACCTTCTCGGTGCTGGGATTGCACGTGGCCTCCAAGTCTACAATGACCTGGTTGTGGAAGATCTGAGCTCTAGCCCTCACACTGGGCCATCTCCCCAGCCCTAATGCTATGGTTTTTAATGAGTTGGTTTCTTGTCCCTATTCCAAATTTCTTTTCTACCATCTAAAGATAAAATATTTTCTATCTTCATATGCAAATGAGTTATGAATATAATGAACATTTTAAAACTTCACACATCTATTCAGCTTCCTTCCTAAATACAAGCTGGTGTTTTTCTTTCTTTACCACCTGCAAGCACTTAAAAGTCATCGCTCCAACTCTGATAATTACACCTTCATTTCTTTTCTCATGGTTGGGCTAAGATCTCATGATTAATGCACTAATTTCATACACTTAATCCCTGTGTTATCTTATTTTTGTCATTCTTCCTCTTTAGCAACCAGCACAGCACCCACTCATATGCAAGTGTGAAGAAAAATGCACGCCCATTAGCTAATGTGCATTTTCCTGCAAATGTTCCAAATCCTGCTTTTACTGCACATGCAATAGTACAGATTTCTACAGCAAATGATAGCATTCGTTACACTTTTGTTCCTACGATATTTTCAGAGTACATAACTTTTTCCATGATTTTCCAACTGAGGATATACTTATACTTTACTATAAATTTCCTTATGACATATTCCAACTGACAGTATGCTTTTTTTCCACAAACCCAATCAAACTAGTGCCTCATAACATCCTTTTAAGTTTTGCTATGTTTTATTGGATAATGAAATTTTACTATCGTCTTAATTTACATCTCCATTACTTGTGGGTTTCTTTTATGTTAAGTTATGTTTCTTGGTGAATGTATATGTACCATTTGTATTTATTTTTCTGTAAACTCCCTGCTTACTATATTTTGCTCAAAGAATTATTACATTTTTATTGGATTGTTGGTCACTTATGAATTGGCTTGTAAGTATTATTCAAACATTAAGTAATATTAGTTTCTTTCATACTGCTGTAAGCAAAATCCCTTCCAGAAACATCAGAAGGGAATAAGCAGATATTTTGTTTGCTGTTGTAAGAGGATCCAGTCCACGGTAGAGAGGGCCAAGCAGGGTCGAGTGCTTGAGGAAGTGGGATGCAGAGAGAGGAGAAAGCTGGCAGTTTTAGGCTGTCTCCTTTCCCCTTTTCCTCCATCCACGGCACCACCCCAGATGATGAGTACACTCATGTTCTGGGTAGGTCTTCAGTTAATGTATGCAGTTAATTATAGCCTTGCGGACACACTGGAGTTATGTCTCAATCTCCCAGGTGATTCTAAATCACTCAAATTAAAAGAAAACCTATCACAAGATAATCCGTATTTAAATATATATATAAATGTTTTCCAAGTTCAATCTCTATTTTTTGATGTATGGGTTTTCTCCTATGTAGACGTCTCTAATGTTTGCATGATAAAGCTTTAGGCTTTGCAGCCTCCTCTATTTGGAACATGCTTTATGAATGAGAATTATGAATTTGTATTTCTTATAGTGATTTTGTGTTGATGGTAATATCTACATATTTGCTCCACTATAAGCTTACTTTTATGGGAGGAGACTGATAAGAAACCAGCATTATTTTTCCTCAGTGACTGGCCCATTGCTCCAGCAGCAGTGAGTGACACCTGTCCTTCATTACATTCTAAACTACCCTATATAGTTGAGTTACTTCTCCACTCTCCAACCTGTTACAAGACCTGATACTTCATGAAGCAGGAACAAACTCTGGGTTCTTCTAGTTGCACTGAACACCGTACAAAACGAATTTCCTCTCTCATTTCTTTCTTTTCTTTCCCTATAATAGATTTTTTAAAGCCATTCAGGGTAGGATTCTATCCTGTTCTTCCAGATCACCCATCCTCCAGCCTCCACCCCACAGGGCAAAGCACTTAGAGCCTTTCCCATTTTCCCCAAGTCTGCACCTGACAGGCATTTCAGCCATTAGCTCTATCACATGGAGCTGGCTAAGTAGAGGGCAACCCTGAGGTACCCGTTGCCATGGCAACCTCTCTGTTGGTGGCAAAACCAGGGATTCCAGCAAGGCACAACATACATTTTACCTCCTGTACTTCAGAAATGCTATCAGGGGCCGGTAAAAATGGAGATTGTGCTCAGGGCTCTTCTATCTCCAATAATCTTTGTTCTCATCATATTTTCTTATTGTAGCTTTTGTTATTTTTATTTTTGTTTTGTTTTGTCTCCTTTCACTTTTGAGACAGGATATTACCGCGTTGTCCCAGTTGTGTTAAACTTTTAGTCTCAAATGAGCATTCTAAGTAGCTGAGACCACATGTGACTGTGCTGCACTTTTTTCCTTAGAAATAGTGCCAGGTGGCCCAGGCTGACCTCAAACATGCTATGTAGCCAAGGATGACCTTGAACTTGATCTGAAGCTCCCTCAGCCTCCACCCTCCACATTCTGGGATTACAGGTGTATACCACCAATGCTTTGTTAGTGTGGGAAAGAAAACTGAACTCGGGTCCTGCATGGGCAGGAGCACTAGAGCTAAACCACATCCCAACCCTACATGCTGATTGTTCAAGTATCGCTGACATTCATTCTCATGTCTTGGAGCTGGAGCACCACTCTGGGAATTCACAAGTATGGGGTCCTCCCAGGGGAATAGAAGCCGCCACTTAGAAATGCTCATTCTACCTCTGCTGACAGATTGGGGACTTCTGTCCTTGCCTATGGTCAGTAAAGCAGGAAAACAAAACAAAACATTATCCAGATGAAGTTTTGAGTCCATCACACATACTTTCTTCTGTGCAGTCACCAATAATGATTCCATTATATACCCATATGATATATATCTATTATATATATCCATATATCCAGTAATGAAGCCCCTATCATTCTTCCCTGTTTTGAGGTCTTTGAGTGAGTCTGCATACACTACATGACTATTCAGAAATGTACAAAGACTCAGAAGAGTCTTGATTCTTGATTCTGATGTTTGTGTTTTGCCTAAGGACAACCATAAAAGGCTCTTGAAAGAATTGAAATCCTGTGAGATGACACAGATGCTTGTCATGTAACCTAGTGATCTGAATTCAAGTCACCAAACCCATCTTAAGGTAGAAGGAGAGAATTGACTCCACAAAACCATCCTCGGACTTACACCCACACACATGCGAGCACACACCCATGCACATACAATAAAATGTTTTAAAACAATTTAAATTTATATCAGTTACATATAATCAAACACAAAAATGCATGTGAATATGGATGCAGTTATGTTAAACATGAATAATGGGATAACTTGTTTTGGAAGTGCTCCTTGAAAAGCACTAAAAATGGTTCTCAGTCATTTTCTTGGGAAATTGCGCTTAGGAAACTGGAAAAGATACAAAAAAAAAAAAAGTAATGTTAGCTGCAACTTAAAATTACTTCCGTGATTTTGCTTTATGCGAACAGAGACCAAAAGTAACTTGAGTGAACAATATTAGTTTAAAGTATTATTATTTATGTGTGTGTATACGTGTGTGTGTGTATGTGTATGCATGCACACATGAGTGAGTGTGAATGCAAGCTTGTAGAGGTCAGAAAACAACTTAAGACATCTGAGTTCTCTCTTTCTGCCATTTGTATTCTGGGGCTCAAACTAAGTTGTCAGGCTTGTAGGGAGAGGGCTTTTCACCAGTGAGCCACCCACCATCGTAGTAGACATATTATAAGGATAAAAAGCTGGAGAGACGCTCTTTGGCTAAGAGAATTTGCTGCTCTGGTATGCATGGAATTCTGAAAGAATGAATGAACGTTATATGGAAAGAAGAAAGAACTCTTTCTAGGCCTAAAATCGGATCAGCAAGTGGTTGGAAACCCTCACACTGTTATTTCAGCAGTAGGCACGCTGTGCCTTGCAGCACTGTAAGGTAGGGCCATCGGTAACTTTTCTCCTTCCACGGCCTTTACTCTGTGAAAGCTAACCACTTTTGAAAATGTTTACTTCAAGTACAAAGCGGATTCCACTCTTTTACTCGGAACTGTTTTACCATATTTTGTCATTCTTTAAATAGAATAGAGATGTCTGGAACAGGAGACAATTTGCATAGTTGTAGATTAAGTGCACTTCTCCTCTTTTCCACTTTCTCCTCTCTCCTGTCCTTTTTTAATAGCTAAATCATCCTCAAGGCTGCTCCAGCTAATTAAATGTCCTTCACACTTTGTTGACGTGAAGAAGAGCTGCTGCGGCAGAACTGCAAGGCTTCTAAGCGCTTTTCATGTTAGCTTTATAATGAGGTGAGCCAGAGAGGAATCTGCTTGTAGAAAACACCAGGCTGACACTTTAGTAACCCAGGCTAATTTGTTTCCCACAGTCTTCTTTGATGACCACTAATCATTCTGCCTATCAACACACAAACAATTAGCTTTCTTTTGAGATTGACAATTTGTCGGAAAAAAATTTCAAAAGGTGTTTTAGAAATATGTTTTTTTTAAATAAACAACTATATTTAACAGGGCATTTATATTCAGTTTATTTTTAAGTCAGCTTTTGGGAAGAAAAGACATTGGCATAAAATTTTAAAAAATATAAAGTGAACCATACAAGGTTTCCCTTACACTGATGCAACTAAAGAGTAATTTGAAACCCAGGACCCAGCTGCATTTACCGTAAAAGACTTAATATGTGTGCAGACTTAATTTTCAAGGGCACCTTAGATTTGCCCATCTCCTCAGTCCATCTGTAGTAGATCCAAATCAGGCAGCAACCAGCTCTCAGCAACCCTCCTATCCCTGGAAAGTTACGGATAAAAAAGGCCATGAGATAATAATCATAACACAAACACAGGCAGGGTCTTTTCACAGGGAGGGCTATATTCGATGTCTCAAACTATAGACAGTTTCTATAAGTTGAGATCTCACGGTTAGAGCAGAAGAGTAACTTAAAAATGCATTCTGCTATCAACTCAACTCTTTCAGAAGACATACAACAACGACAAAAGACAATCCATGATGGCGAGCCACTTCCAAAAGAGCCATCTCTGTATCCCAGCTGTGGCTCCTGAATTTTATTAGAAATTCGCACAAAACAGAAATCTGAGGAGCCCCCTTGACTTATCTGATTTCTAAGATACTGACTGCCATGCACCTAAACATCGATCAAAGGGGAAGATCCATTATTGACTCAATTTTGACCTTGTTTGTGTCTTGCATGTGGCTGTCACAGCCATGAAAACCTGAATAACATGGTATCTAAGAACGTACCTATGGTAAACGCTTAATTCTTTGCCTGTGCTTTCTTATGCTGCTTTTTATATGAATTAGGATAGACTTTGTCCCTTAAGTTCAAAATGCTGAAAACTTGCAATGAGATCTTCTTAGAGCAGTGTCCCTTTCACAACAATGAACAAAAATGGAGCTAAAGAAATGGAATGGTGGGACAGTCCCATGAGGGCATTCTAGTGCACAGGTCATTAAAGACACAAATGCAAGGCTTGAGGGAAAAGTTCTCAGAAGGAATTATTTCAGTTCCCTCTTAAGCACATTAATACACAGGAATAGCTGGAGGTCGGGACCACCCCCACTGGGGTCTCAATTAAAGGTGGGCAACTCAAAGGGAACTATGTATGCAAGCACTCTAGGAGCCTGTGACAAACGCTCCCCCAGGCCTAGCCAGGAGTGTCCTATCAGAATCTGAATTTTCACAGCATCCTCAATGATCCTCTTGCACCTTCCCGTTGGACAGCTGTAAACCAAAGCACTCTGAAATCAATTGCTCTCCTCTAAGGCATATCAGGGGCTGAAGAAGTGCAGTAATGTCCCAAGGCCTAAGAACACCTCAGTCACACTGATATCCAGGGCCTGATTTCCATAGGACGCAAAATCACTTTACCAGGATACCGGTTACCAAGGAACTCAATCCCACAAGCCATCCAGCACAAAGGGAATTCTCCCTCAGCTGGGAGCTGAAAAGGGGCTTCCTGGATTTGCACCTTTCCCCAGACTTGGGTTTCTTTGTTCCATCACTTCCTGTGGCAGGAAGGAAAAGAAGTTATGAGCAACCTCAGCAAAAAGGAAGGTAACACATCACTAAGGAAAGCCCCACCCCACTATCAGCGCAGAGACCACAGCTGTCATCACACAGGGAAGCCATTTCAAGTAACAATGGCCCAGGAAAACAGATAGGTTACCCCAAATTCCATGTTCTGTGGTTTGTTTTTGTTTTTGTTTTATGTAAGAGCACTCTTTCTGCAAGTACACCTATGTACCAAAAGAGGGCATCAGATCCCTTTATAGATGGTCGTGAGTCACCATGTGGTTGCTGGGAAATTGAACTCAAGATCTCTGAAAAAGCAGCCGCTTAAGCACTTAGCCATCTCACCAACCCATCCAATGAATTCTCAGTTTGGGGGTTGGTAGAAACTAGTGGTCTGCTAAGTAAATAAAGTCCAAAAGGTATTTTTAATCTCTGTTAGTCACAAACTATTCCAATACAGAGCTGGGCAAGGAATGGCTATTCTGTGGGGCTACCACTAGCCCATGAAATGGTAATTAGCCTCTGGACCTGCAACATTGCAGTCTCCCCCACAGTACTGATCTTCTAATCAAACAGTCTCTGTAGACACAGCTTCTTTTCAGGAGTTTCGTTAAAATCACACAGCTCTGCAGCCCCTGGTTCCGAGCCTCTCTGGCCTACACATTCGAGCTGTGTTCCAGAGTAATAAGCATAGATTTGAGTCAAGAAGGCATCTATCTTCTGAGGCTTCTAGGCTCTTGTGTTCTGGAACAAATAATTGGACCAGGGACAGATGTAGAAATAGTCTGCTAAGAATGAGAAAGGTACCAGACGGCTCTAAAGCTCCAGTCCTACGCATCATGACCCATTAAGGACCACTTACACCGCACTAACCTCCTCTCTCACTTGGAAGTCTTAAGCTAGTGGGAGTGTCCAACTGACTTCTTTAGTATGTTAAACTTGATCTCTCTCTGTCTCCTCTCTCTCTCTCTCTCTCTCTCTCTCTCTCTCTCTCTCTCTCTCTCTCTCTCTCTCTCTCTGCTTATTACCACAGTAAGAGTCTTAGAAGGTACCCTAAATGAGACTAAAGGTGACTTGAGCGCTTCTGCCTTATCACTACTCTGATACAGACCAAGGTTTAGAGACTAATGAATCTATCAAAGCCAAGCATAAAAGTAGCAATGTGTAATCTACAAGCGTCCACAACAGTATTAAACAGTAACTATGAGGGTTGATTTATAATCAGTTATACATGGAAGGGAGAAATATAATAAGTACAATAAAGTATTGCTTATTCAGACCTTTGATACAGAGATGGGGGTTTAAAAAAATAATTAGGACATATAGCAAGCTACAAGTTCATTTACTCTGTTTATACCTAATTAACCTCTACTCCTCCTGGGATCTTAGGCAGTCAAGCAAGTGGCCTCTATTTCTGCCTTCAGGAACAAAGTTTGACTACACCAGTAGAGCCTAATTTTTAAGTCAGAAGACAAACATTCAAAAACCTCTACCCATATTAAGTGGGAAATTCTGGCTAGCTGGCTTTCATTAGAAACTGAAAGTGAAAAATAAAAGACAAGCTGATACCCAGAATCCCCTAGGCAAGACTGCATTGTCTGTCTGCAAAACCTGCTGAGCCTGCGTGTCAAGTGAGAACAGCAGTATCCTCTTTCAAAGAAAGCAAGACTGCCCCACGTCTTCAGCATCTTTATCAATAGCCAATTATTTTCCTATCTATTTTTAAAATACAGTCAATAGTGAATAGCTGGAACAAATTAATTGGGAAAAATCACTTTCTTCTATAGAGCTCAGACCCAAAAAGAGATAAGAAATAAAGAGGCTGAGACAAACAGGAAGACACGTTCTATCTTAGGCACTGCCTCGAAATAACATGCAATTTAAATTAAATTATAATTAATAGCAGCAGTTTTGTTGAAGTGCCTCAGATTATCACTTTCAATGCTGAAGATCCAGCGGTTTCCATGGAGACATTTTCTCTATGTGATGTCAAATCCAATCTTTTTTTTTTTCTTTCTTTCTTTCTTTTTGTTTCTGACATGTGACAACCTGAAGCTTTTAGTGCCTTTCATTTGGGGGAGTTTTATGTTAAGTAATCTTAATTTACTTTTATATGCAGTTAAATGTGGGATTTTTTGCAATTTGTTTCTGAGCCTAAAGTCTACAAGTCTTTCTATTTGAAACAGTAAGAACCACGACCACTGAAATTATCTTTTGTCTTATTCTGTATTCTCTCCACCCTCTTCCCTAAACTGATAAGAAACTAGAGAAAAGAATTTAAATATCCTTTCAATATTCTGTTCTTCTGAAAGCATTCTAAAGTTAGCTTCCAGTTTCAATGTTTGCCTTGAATAAGCGAAGCCATGACCATTTTCTTTGTGTCACCTTGACTCCTGGGGTGAGGGGGATGATATTTGCTACTGAGAGACTATAGGGGTTTCTTGTCTATAGTGTCAGCTTAAGGTTCTTAGGGTTGACCCCTTACTGCCATTGTGTGTAATTTTCCTTTGTCAAAAAAATGACTCTCACGCTCTGCTTTGGAAAAAGAAAATAAATAAAAAACATGCCCAGTCACTTATTCATTTTTTGATGTGTATAAGTGTTTTGCCTACATGTATATCTGTGTGCCACTTTCATACCTGGTGTCCACGGGAACAGAAGAGGACATTGGTCTATGAATATAATAATGAAGATGACCAGAGGAAAAGAATCTATGCAGGGAAGATACACAGAAATGCACTTCTGTGAGACATTAAATCAGAGCAGAAATGGCCCCCTGTCTGGTGATTGCCATCATGTGGTAGTGACTTTGTGCTCTGTGACAAGACACCTGACATAAACAACTCAAGGGAGGAGAGAATTCTTTTGCTCACCATTTCAGATGGTTATTCCAACATGGTGGGAAGCCTTAGGCACAGCAGAGCATCTCACAGCATGATGGCCAGGAAACAAGAAGAGGACTAGAAAGGGACTGTTAACATATCTCCAAGGATTCAGTAGCAATGGCCTACTTCCTCCAGCTAGAATCCCACCTCCTAAGGTTTCCAGAACCTCCCCAACTGAACGCCAACAGATGAGTGTTTTAGGAGGACATTTCGCATGTATTATCATTTGGGGATCCAGGAGAAATGTATTTAGTATAGAACGTATTTACAGGATGCAAGTCTGCCTCTGAGATTCATTAGTATCTCTTTTACACGTCCAAGATTGGGTTTGCTCACAATGTTTCTGGACAATAAGGGGTCATAGACTCCCTGATATTTCAGTACCCCTAAAATTGTTTGACTCTCCCAGAGGGAGAAGGCAGGGGGACATGACTACCAGCAATAGATTGGAGCACATGCCGTGAATGAGCTTCTTCATCCACATTCAAGGCTTGTGTCTTGGTCACTACATTTCTCTATACTCATTCCGAAATGATGTTGGTACCCAGGGGAAAAGACAGTAACAATGAAATGCATCAACCAAAGCAGCGATTGCTGTGATTGCTAGAATAAAATAGCTTTGCCACAAGGGAGCAAACATTCACATGCATTAGAATAACCAGGCTTGCACATGTAGCAGAGGATGGCCTTCCTTGTTGGGCACCAATGGGAGGAGAAGCCCTTGGTCCTGCCAAGACTGGATGCCCCAGTGTAGGGGAATGTCAGGGCGAGGAAGTGAGAAGAGGTAGGTCGGGGAATAACCTCATAGAAGCAGGAGGAGGGGATATGGGATAAGGGGTTTATAGATGGGGAAACGGGAAAGGGGATAACATTTGAAATGTAAATAAAAATATCCAAGAAAAAAAAGAAAAACAAAACAAATAAACAAACAAACAAAAAAACATGGGGCTAGGGGGCAGATTCCAGACTCAAATTGGATGAAGGTATTAGAAAATTCTATTATTTGGCTGCCAATTTGTTAAAAGTTCTAGATAGAGAAGGATAAACAATAAAATAAAATGTCTTGTGTTGTTTACACTAAGTCTGGTGACATAACTCTAGAATCTTAGTGTGCTGAAGATAGACACAACATGATCACAAGTTTGAGGCTAGCCTGATCTACAGGGCAAATTCTGTGTCAAAAATAAATAAATAAAATTGTTCTCATTTTCTTGGGGAAAAAAAAAGAATAGCCAGGCTTAAATTAAAAATAAAGCCATAAAAATCAGGGTTCTTATGAAAGAAAAGAGAGGGGAGGTTGGGGGGACGGCGGGGAGGGACTATGAATGTCCTTGATTCTGTAAGGGTTTCTAATGGCCTGAAAGTTTTCCACTAATTGGTATCTAACAACCAAGGTCTAGTGAATATGACCTGTTTTATGTGCTTTCTTTATTTAATTTATTCATTTCCCTTGTTTGTGTGAAAGGAAGACTAAAGTCGTTGCCTTGCTTTAAGGCTTTGAGAGTGAGCAGCTGAGTTTTTAAATACACATGCACGGCAGAGTTCCTGAAGAGTGTCTTAGTCATGGTTTCTGTCGCTGTGATGGTTGTGTTTGGTCCTGAAACACCGTGACCAAAAGCAACTTGGGAAGGAAAGGGTTTTTTTCACTCACAGCTCCCTGTAACAGTTCATCATCAAAAGCAAGGAGGGCAGCAACTCAAGCAGGGCAGGAGCCCAGGGGCAGGAGCTGATGCAGAGGCCATGGAGGGGTGCTGCTTACTGGCTTGCTCGTGATGGCCTACTCAGCCCGCTTTCTTATAGAACCCAGGACCATGAAGCCCCAGTTACGCCTGCCCCCAGCAATCACTAAGAAAAGGCTCTCCAGGCTTGCTCACGGCCCACCCTTACAAAGGCATTTCCCTCCACCCTGATGACTTTAGCTCGTGTCAGGTTGACATAAAACTATCGAGCACAAAGAGGCTTCACAGATTGATTGTACAACCTCCGCAGACTGATTTTAATTATGCTCACCGATGAATATGCATTCATCCCTTGTTATACAGCATTATCGCTCATCAGAATGGGACTTTGAACTAGATTTGTCCTTTCATTTAAAAAGATAGCTATCACATCAGAAGGAATAAGAGGTTGGGGAGAAGGCTCAGTGGATAAAATACTTGACTAATGAGCATGAGGACCAGAGTTTAATCCCTAAAACCCACATTTTTTAAAATAACGTGTGATTTTTGATTCCAGCACTGGAGAGGCAGAGACAAGTACATCCTGGCTACTGGCCAACCAATCCGGTCCATGAAAAACTGTTTAAAAAGATTTATTGTTTAAAGGTGCCTTAAGAAGGACATTCAAAATTGTCCTCTGACCTCCACATACATGTGCAGACACATACATGCACATACATGAGAACCCATGGATAAAAGAAAGAAAAGGAAGTGATAAGAATTAATACTACTATAGCCATTGGAAGGGGCTCTGGCCACTTAATTGGAAATGGGTACCTTCCTTCAAGAAAGAGGTAAAAATTGATGGAAAAAGAGAAAGGAAAGCAAGGTGTCCAGACAAATCAGGGAGCACTTTTCTCAGGAGCTGGTCTGAAGCATTAGGAATCGATCGCATTCAGAATAGGTAACTGGAAAAGTGGCCTCATAGGGGAAGAAGCTGGAGAGACATTCTATGCTCATGGGGCCTCCACAAGATCAAGAAGTCCACATTCACTCCAGTGGCAATCTTGGAAGGCTTCAACTGTTCTTCCACTCTTCTCATTCGTCTGAGTTATCTCATGTCTCTTCTCCCACTACCAAAACTCCTGGCACCATTTAGAGCTGGAACATCAAAGGAACTAGAGAGGGGTTGGGATGCAGGATGTAGGACCGCGGTAGAGCACTTGCTTGGCTTACATGAGGGCCTGGGCTCCATCCTTAGTGCTGGAGGGGAAGCATACAGATGAGGAGAGCCTACCAATATGTCTAAGCATCTGTGATTTCCAGTAATTCTGAGGCCAAGGACACAACACCACAGGTTTTGGAGCAGAAAGAAATTTTGCTGTGGTTCACCTGCCACATCACAAATTATACCATGTTACAAATTACAGATTCCTGAAGTGTAGAACATTTTATTATAGCTATGCAGGTAGTGTCACAAATATTGTCACAGGAGGCTGATAACAAAACTGCCTTGTAATTTTTGTCATAGAAAAATGCATTTAAAAAAATCTTAAATCAACTCTAAGAGGAAAAGGACTAAATCATATGCTGGCACAGTATGAAATCCTACATGCTGTCCCCACATTTCTAATGTTTAATGTGTTTTGAAACTTCATATTGGTTGAGAAAGTCAGAAGTTTTATGTTTGTCAGAAGACAAGAAACATGATCTGCTCAAAGTCTCTGGGATGTCTAGAAGGAAGGCCCACGTGAGAGTCCCATAGGTACAGCAAATTCAATATGTCCAACATAATTTTTTATTCCATCACCTAAAAGGACCTTTCCTGTCATAGGCCTAACCTATACTCAATTATCTAGAAACTGGGACCTTTATGCAACTCACCTGCCTGGCTTTTCCTAGCTTTCAAAGGGCTCAAATGGGGGAAGATTATCTCCTTTGGAATTGACGGGTTCTAATTCCAGTCAGCCTGGAGATGGACCAAACAGCATATGAAGATGAGTAATTATATCATCCAAAGGCCTGAAAGTATAAAAGATGGACTGTGATGGTCTAAACTTCATCCTTGAAAAGTGGTCATGTCAAGGGATGAACCAAATGTTACAGAGCCTTGTGGTCATGTGAGTTGCACGACACACAGTGTGAAAGCTACAGAGCAGCCTCAGTCACCAGAAACAGAGATCATAATTCAAACCGCATCCACACTTTTAATTAGCACCTTCACTCTATAAACAAAGGCTTCGATGGCGGATGTAATTAGACCACTAGGGACAGGAAAATCTCATTAATACAGTCTTGCCTATTTTATTGTTCACTGTATATTCTCAGAATGGAGTGTGGCATGGTGAAGACATTCTATAAAGATTTAGTAGGTGAATGAATATGCCAAGTCTACAGAGTAATAATTCTCTGGAAAAGAAGACACAAACTTAAAGAAAAAAAAGCCTAATGATTATTTTTCAACTGTGCTTTTATATAAGCTGGTTTTATTCACATAAAATAATTTCAGGACTAGATTAATATCAAGTATTATTTATTTCTGTTGCCATGACAAAATGCCATGGCTTATGGAAGAATGTCATATTCTGCAAAGCTTAGTTCTAGAAACTTGACTGGGATTGCAAGGGAATGAAAAGAACAAACGTAGGAAGAAAGGCTGGGGTCAGGTGGGTCCTGTATCTGCTACTCCGATGGAGTGGCACCAATTGCACTGCAACTGGGAACAACCTCCACACATTTGTTATATAGAGCACCTGAGGAGGAGGAGTTAGAGAGTCTAGATAGAAGGTGTCTGTAGACTAGCAATCTTATGCTTAACACTCAGGGGAAGAAGCCTGGGGTTGCTAGTTCTTATTACATTGCTACCATCTCTAACGGGACCAGAGAAAGGCTTTTCCATCCTCTGAGCCTGACCCAGAAGGAAGGCTTTGTCAATTTCCGACAGATTTGAGGCATTAGTCCTTGACATGAGGCATGACATATGCATGACCTTGTCAATAATACATACTCAGCCAGGGCTTCGTTTACTCTTTATGTATTCACTGGAGGCTTCCTCTGCTCCCGACAAAAGAAAGGATGATTTTGTCTTTCAGTTGCACAGGGAGAGTCCAAAAGAGCAGGCTGACAGAACAGGAAGCTGAGAAGTCACATCTTCAACTGCATGTAGGAAGTAGAGAGACTGAACTGGAAGTAGAGGGAGGCTATAAACTCTCAAGGCCCACACCCAGTCATGTTCTTCCTCCAGCAAGTCTTCGTGTCCTAAAAGTTATATAACCTCTCCAAATAGTGCCACTAACTGGGGGTCAAGTGATCAATGCCTGAGCCTATGGGAGCACATTTTTCATTTAAACTACCACAGTGTGATACCTGATTGACCTCTGCCTTCTTGGTTTGAAATCTTAGATCAATATTACCTACCCCAGAAAAACATTGAAGTGAGATGGGGATGGAGGGAGACCACTAGGAGAAGAAGCAAAGCCACCAAAACTAGACAGTATTGATGAAGCCAAGAAGTGCTTGCTGACAGGAGCCTGATATAGCTGTCTCCTGAGAGGCTCTGCCAGAGCGTGACAAATACAGAGGCAAATGCTAGCAGCAAACCACTGGACTGAGAATGGGGTCCCCATTGGAGGAGTTAGATAAAGGATTAAAGGAGCTGAAGGGGCTTGCAACCCCATAAGAACAACACTACCAACCAACCAGAGCTCCCAGGAACTAAACCACTGCCCAAAGACTACACATGGAGAGACCCATGGCTCCAGCTGCATATGTAGCAGAGGATGGCCTTGTTGGGCACTAATGGGAGGAGAAGCCCTTGGTCCTGCCAAGGCTGGACCCCCACCCCCAGTGTAGGGGAATGTCAGGGCAGGGAGGCAGGAATAGGGGATGGTTGGGGAGGGGGAACACCCTTATAGAAGAAGGGGAGGGGAGTGAGATAGGAGGCTTATGGATGGGAAACCAGGAAAGGGAATAACATTTGAAATGTAAATAAAAAATATCCAATAAAAAAAGTGTAAAAAAAGAAAAAATGCAAGTGTACTTTGACACAGTAATTTGACTTACAAAAATGCTTACACATCTGTACAAGGATGTTTTTTAAAAAAAGGACAAGAAACAAATTGTGTTATTTTAAAGATATCTAGACTTAGGATTAAGACAGTTAACATAAGCAAATTATAACAAAGGTACCTTTTACATGTACAATTAAAGACTTGAGAGAGTGTAGAAAATCCTGAGGCTTTGGAAATAAATTTTCTTTCATTCATGTGTTTCTCAGAAATCATGGCTATAAGCAATCATGACGCTGATGATCAAAAAGATCAATAATGTACAAATCCAAGAGAGAAAATTTTCTCTGATCCTAGGTGAATTTGTCAGGTCGGGAGCCAGTGATGTGCCTCAGGGAGTAAAGCTACATGCTGCCAAGGCTGACACCTGAGTTTAGTCATTGGTACCCACACGGTAGAAGGAAGGAACCAATTCTCACAGGTCGTCCTCTAACTCCACTAGTACATCTTGGAATGCTTGCACTCACATAGATACACACATACACAAAAAAAAATTTTTTAAACTTAAATTAGTCTAAGAGAGAAAGAGCTAAATCTCACATGCTGGTTGAAAATGTGAAACCCCACATTTTGCTCACACATTTCTAAGGAGATGGAAAGAGAGCGGTCTCTGACTATTTTTGTCATTGTCTTAGCTATCTATGCTCAGGAATAAATTAGCCTTATGAACTGAGTCCCTAGCAAGGTTCTACCTACGTTGTAACACTAGCCTCTCTGTTGAGTCAGACCAAGTACACGCCTTGAAAATATTTCTGACGGTGACTTGGCAGGTGGTGGTCTGGTTCTCTGCTCCATCTACTGGAGGAAAAGTTTGCTCCACAGGGAGATAGATCTGCTTGAACTCGAGTGGAAACCCAACCCATGCAATCCATCTGTGGGCTGGAAGGGCCTGGGAATGTAGATCAATGGCAAAATCTTGCCTGGCAGGTAGGAGGGCATAGGTTTTATATCCAGTCCTGCCAAAAAGCAACTAAGTTTGCTTGTATGAATTACTTACTATAGATGCTCCACTGACCTGAGGAAGGTCTCAGAATCTACTTGTCTTCAGAGCACTACATGGAATTCATCTTTGAGAAATATCTAAATGTTGTTCTAATTTTTTTGAAAAGGGAAGAAATAGAAAATCAAGCCATTAACATTCCTCTCATTATTTCTGAACTTTAAGCCCTCTACACATTCCTGAAGGGTCTAGTGTTTTATCAAAGCTATGCTAAATATTAAAGGAGCAATTACTTTTAAACAAATAGTGTTTGCTGTAAAAATCTCATCAGCATATAAATCCCAAACTGTTCATAATGCATGGGTTATAAGTGGGCAGAAGACAGATTTCAATAGGACATGAAAAAACAAGCCCTCTGCTTCTGTGTCCATAGGCCCTGGGGTTGGATTCAAAGAACTGCAAATCAAAAAACAAAAAAGCAAACAAAACAAAACCTAGTCCTTTCAAAAGGGACTGGGCCTAGGGGTGCATGCCTTTAATTTCAGCCCTTGGGAGGCAGAGGCAAGCAGATCTCTGTGAGTTCAAGGCCAGTTGGTCTACAATTTGAGTTTAGGGCATCAAGGGGTATTACAGAGAAAAAACCTGTCTCAAAAAACAAAAACAAAAACAAAACCCAAAAACCACCACCAACAACAAAAGGACTATCCTAAATGCACATAGACTTTGCACCTAAAGCATAATAGTAAAGTGGCTGTGAAAATGGCATTAAAGTCCATGGGGTATTATAAGCAATTTAGAGACTATTTAAAGCACACAGGAAGATTATGAAGGTCATATGCTCCCAAGTTACATCCAGGACTTGAGTGTCTGTGGACTCACGGTCTTGAAAGCAGCCACTGAAGGAAACATAGACTTGTCAGCAGATCAGGCTGATTCAGAACATTCTAAGATTCTAAGATTCTCTCACATCGCCCTCAGATGATCCATATAGCATTGAAACTTGTACAAAAATAGCAAAAACAGAGAGGGGTGTTCTTGGATCTTTGTGGGAGACAATAGCAAAATTGGGTCCATCTGACATGGTAGAAATTTCATTTGTAGAAATGAAGGTGTCAGAGTTGTATGAAGAGATAAGTCTGAGATTCTTCGGTGCATTGGCCTCTTCCACTTCCCTCTCTCTGTCTTTCTCCACAGCCAGTGCTGATTTCCCATACAACCCAGGACAAGGCCAAGCTATAAGAAATGGAGTCAACAGAAACTCAGCTATCATTGGAGGTATGTAGCACATAGAACAGACTTTCTAGCAGCTACTCACCTGGAAAAAGCAATTTTAAAGAACATGGGGCTGGAGAGATGGCTAAGCAGTTAAGGGTAAATGCTGCTCTTCCAGATGGACCCAAGTTGAGTACCCAGAACCCACATCAGACTGCCCACCTCTCCCTGTAACTCCAGCTCCAGGCAATCCTCTATAGGTACCCACATGCATATGCAGATACTCATGCACAGCTATACACACACATAAATAAAATCTATTTAAAGGGGCAGCTAAATGGCATTATTCCAAGTTCACTTATGGTCTCATCAAGGTCCCCGTCCTTGTCAGTTTGGGCTTTTTTTACAAGATAAATTCTAAGTGTCAAATGAACCTATGGATGACAGAGGTCAGTGACTATTGACAAGTTCATACACCATATCCACCACCACAACATATAGAACACATCGTCCTAAAAAGACTTCTCAGCTGCTTTTATAATCATTTTTTTAAAGACCCATCTAATCCTTTTGCTCCTCCAGGGTTTCAAAAACTGGTATAAAATGTGTCTTCTTTCATTCAGACAGCATAATGCTTTTTAGATCTGTCCACACCGTTTTGCTTATTGATAGCATTTCTTTCTCTTGCCCAGACGTATTTCATTGAATGAATATGCTGTCTTTTGTTTTACCTACTTACCTATTGCTAGATATTGTCTCCAGATTCAGGTTACTATGATAAACCTTGCATATATCTTAGGTGGACATAAATATCCATTTTTCGTTGATAATTCCTAGAAATTCAATCTCTGAGATGCTGAAGTAAGTAGGCCTTTACCTTTGTAAGACATTGGCATGCAGCTTTCCAAAATGACCCAACCACCTCAGAGTCCTGTGACCAATATATAAAAGGTCACTTGCTCCACAGCTCTCACTGCTGTCAGCCTTCTTACTTAGCCACTCTGGCAGAGGAGTCACATTGTCTGAGTCACGTGTATATATTTCATGAGCTGTCTTGAAATCTTTCTCCACCTCCTTAATTGGTAGTTTGGTTTCTTGCTATTGATTAGA
Organism: Rattus rattus; assembly: GCF_011064425.1. NCBI lineage: Eukaryota > Metazoa > Chordata > Mammalia > Rodentia > Muridae > Rattus > Rattus rattus. Next base: position 93,467,884 of record NC_046159.1, on the reverse strand, counting down.
GTTTGTATTCTGTACTCAAGTCCTTGGTCAGACAGACATCATAATTTTTTTTCACAATCTACAGCTTGTTAACAAACCTGACTCAATGTTGTACAGGTCTTGTACATTCTTAATGATTTTCTGTTTAGCAATTCTTTCTATTACAGAGCAGAGGAGGGCCGCAGTGTCCAGCCATGGTTACGGATGGGTCTGATTCTTTCTCTGATTCTGACAGTTCTCACTTCGTTGTTCTGTAGTTCTATCAGATGGGTCCACGTTTGGAACCCTTACCTCTTCTTGAACATTTTATCATTGTGAAAGGTTCCTTATTCCTTCTGATAATATATCCTTGGCCTCTGTTAGTCAGTCTGGGTTAGTAGTGATTGGTTTGCAGTTCTTCTGAGCTCATCTGTTATCGATGCTATTTCTACTCTAATTGATTTTTCTCCGGTGGGATGAAATATTCCTCCCTGTTTGTTTTGTTGTTGTTGTTGTTGTTGTTGTTGTTGTTGCTGCTGCTGCTGCTGCTGCTGCTGCTGCTGCCGCCGCTGTTGTTTCCTTTGCCCATTTGATCATTTTTATATCGGCCATCAGACATTACTAACATGACAGAGTACGGGGTTTTAATTGTCTTCTTCAACTGAGTGCTGAGGTTCCACACAGTAGTTACGACTTGACATCTTTTAGGAATGTTAATTAAACTTTTGCAAGGCCAATCTTGACAGACCTTACACACCTTTAGCATGACCCTTCACTGTCTGTACTGAATGCCTGGGGATTTTCCACAGTAGAACTTGATCATTTTTCAGCCTAGTGTGAGCTCTGGAAAATGTTCCTAGTCAGTGGAAGGTCACGGACACGCTCGAATGCAAGTATAAGTATTCAGCTGGAAGTTCATCAACTTCATAGATGCACAGATCTCCTGAAGGCCCACCCCCAGTTTAAGAAGCCCACTGGGTTCTCCCTGCACAGCAGTAGGGACAGTAAGAAAACTGAGCAAAGTGTGGAAATTCATCATTTTAGACTCTTTCCTCAGGCATCATGTGTGTCTGATTGACCTGCTGTCCACTGCCTGAAAGCAGATGCTTCATTCATTATCTGTTTCAGTTACTTTGGGGAAGAGGACATGTCATTTTCTGGTTCCTGTTAGCCCCTTTGTGTCTGGAAGCAGAAGCCATGTGTTACTTCTGCTGTCCACATGACTGTCGCTGGAAAGAGTCACATCCAAGGGAGCTGGGGTGGATGGAGGGGTGAGGAGATGTGGGATGTGGGCAAGGCTGGTCTAACCTCTGGTACTTCTCTGGTCTCCCTAGGGGTCATCGCCGTGGTGATTTTCACCATCCTCTGCACCTTGGTCTTCCTCATCCGGTACATGTTCCGTCACAAGGGCACCTACCACACCAACGAGGCCAAGGGAGCTGAGTCAGCTGAGAGCGCAGATGCTGCCATCATGAACAATGACCCCAACTTCACAGAGACCATTGACGAGAGCAAAAAGGAGTGGCTTATTTGAGGGGTGGCTTTTCAGCCATGGGATAGGGAGGGAGGAGTTAAGGGAGGAGGGGGAGGGACAAGAGCACCCCACGTCATACCCCTGAGCACACGCTTACACTATCAGCACAAGCTGGGGAAGGCAAGCAATCCAATACTCTTAAGACTGATGGCCACACAAAATATACTTTTTAATATTTCTTTATAGCTGAGTTCCCCCTTCCATATCAAAACAAAATAATACAAAAATGCTTTTAGAGTTTAAGCAACAGTTGAACTTTGTAGGTACTATCTGTCTTATTTTGTGTGTGTTTAGAGGTGTTCTAAAAACCCGTGGTAACAGGGCAAGTTTTCTACATTTTTAAGAGCCCTTAGAATGTGGATATTTTTTTTTCTCAAGAAAAATTGATATACATCCATGCAGCCTCTGACATTCTCTTTCTTTTGCATCTAGTCGACTTTTAATGGGCTGTTGTAGCAACTAGTTTGTGTCCAAGTAATATTTCTTTTGGTGTCCCATAAAATGGAAATAAGAAAAGTGGTAAAGAGCCTATTTGCCCAGTCTTCTTCAGTGACACCTCAGTCTAGGCCAGTTTTCTGAAGGTTCCTGTCTGGCCTCAGCCAGGGAAAGGAGAGTGAGTGGCCTGTCCGCAGCAATGTAACCAGCACAAGTGGAGACAAGCACTCAAGAATCCAGCAAAGAAATGCATATCGGGCTTATTGCTTTTGTTTTCATTGACTTCTACATGCCGATGTCCTATGTATGTAGCCTTAGACCTGTTTAGTATCTGTAACTATCAGCTAGAAGACTGTGGTGACCAACTGCTCTAGGACTTCTCCTCTGTTTTAACTACATTATTGGATTTTATGTGTATATGCGCCTCCATGGGGAATTAGAGCCAGAGGGAATGTCTCCTTTGCTCTGTTTCTTTTATATTTATAACAGAAATATGGACACTTTCTAGTGAATGCATAAGTTAGTGTGCTTTTCTTCTTTTGCTTTAAACCACGTTTTTACACTGCTGTGATGAAGTCCTAGCAGACAGCATCCTCCGGATGGCACAGTCCAATAAAGCCAACTTGCAGCCGCCATTACTCTGGAATCATGTGGGAGACACTGCCATATTTTAAACCAACTCGATCACAGGGACACTGTCATGATACACAGACCTGTGACAGATACATTGAATCTGAAGTCACCACCATCCGGTCATCAAAAGAACACAATTGTCTAATAAATAACACATCTTAGGGTAATCAGGAATCTTGGGCAATTTGCTACAAAAAAATAATAACTTCTTGATTTTCTGTAAAAATAATAGGTTTTGTGTGAGTAAATGGGAGCAATTCTTCCTATTGGAGCACCCAAAAGGAATTTAATTAATTTATTTTTTTAATTGCACAAAAGTTCTCCCTCGAATGGTTGCCATTTACAATTGTATACGTCAGGCCTCTTATACTTAAAAACCTCTTTTTAAAAATTTTGTAGGCTCCACCATTTTGAGGAATTAAATGTGAAGATTCTTTCTCCTCTTAGAACAGTGAGGTTAACGCAGTATTGATGCTCTTTTTCTCGTGGTCTGTCTTAATAAGCTGCTTACCCTAGTTAGTTGGGATTTTACCCAGATACTCTCAAGGTTCTCCAAATGCTTAATGTATTGGAGGATCTCAACTTCTCGAATAATAGAAAACTTTATCCCAAGCCTCTCTTTGCACCAGTTTACAACGGGCTCCAAAAGGAGGCAAGTGTCCCCCCTTGCATCAAGGAAACTGAATAAAAGGGAATCCTGAGAGTGTTTTTAATTGCAGGCAGACCTCAGACAGTCCCGTAAATACCCCGAATTGTCAAGCCTTGTTCATTCTTTCATAAAACATATTAAATGGAAAGGTATTTAACAGAACAAACTGTGAGAACAGCTGTAACGTTTACTTATGAGAGCACATTTGAGACCAAACGTAATTTTATTTCATCAAGATACCTGACCATAGTGTATTCTTGTCCATAATTTCAAATTGAAAAAGCAAATGTTTACCATTATGGCTTGAAATTGTTTCTGATTTTTAAAAAAAACTTATTTTGCAGGCATTACTTTTGCACTTAACAAATACTGTCAGATGGAAATGTGTGCTTTCTGGCATTTCCTGAGATAGCTATGTTCCTCTGCTTCATCTCAGCACTTCTCTTCCCCCAAATGATTAGCAAGAAAAACCACCAAGGACAGCTCCAGTGTTAAAATGTTCTCACCTTGTCCTTCTCCTCACTCGTTCCTTCTCTTGCTTCTGCCACAAAAGACAAAGACCGAGGGCCAGTCCGTCTCTCACAATTCGCAAAGCTAGGGTCCTGAATGATGTCATCAGTTAAGACACACAAGAGATCTGCTGGCACAGTCTCTCCTAAGCAGTTACAATATGGCTGACAGACAGGACACAGAAAGGTGGGTACAGTAGTAAGTAGCTACATTAATTGCTCTCCTTGGAATGACACCCTTAGCCAAACTAATCACATCTGTGTATAACAGACATGACCAGTCTGTTCTGAATGGGAAATACTTGCTCATTTGAAGAAAAAGAAAGGAATTCTCTGTTCCAGTTCTTCCCTTGACAGTTTGGCATGACGCTGCTTCAAGAGTCATGACATAACCCAGATTTGCCTGATCCTATCTGTTGTTCTTCTCCACTACCGCCTCAACATCTTATATCCAGTATATCATCCACCAAGCACAAACTAATGGAAAGCCCTGTAAGCAATAACAATATATAAACCAAACAAACCCCAAGATACTGTACCAAAGGAATAAGACACACTGGTGCATGCCTGTAATCCTAGCATTTGAGAGACTGGGGCAGGAGGGTAATGAGTTCAAGGTCAGCCTGGGCTACTTAGCAAATTCCAGTCAGCCTTGAGCTGTCTAGTGAGACAAGTCTCAAAAAAGTTCTAAATAAATGAAGCTTCAGAGAACATTGATGACTGACTGAGGCTTATGTGTGCAGGAAACTTGCTCTGCATCTAAAACAAATATCTGTGTTTTTCAAGAAGCTAAAAATGAAAGACTCCAAATGAATGCAAAATTAGTGGTACTCTATACTCTCAAAATAGCATATTCTCTGGATCTCATAGAAGCTAATTCAGGACATCAAAATTATTTCAAGGCTGAATTTTCCCTGGGCCTTCTTAATATGTAAGAGTGTATTTCCTCACTGCTGTCTACCAACCATTCAAAAATGGGGAGGTTTATGATTTTTTTTTCATTGAAGATCTGGGAACAAGAGTTTAGAGGACTTTTGTTAGAAATCTCCCTATTCTCTGAATCAGATGAGAAAGCACCCCTCCCCAGAGGAGCAGGAGTTCAAAGGCAACAGAGGCAGAACCAGCATGAGCAGTGAATAGACTGAGTGGTTGAACAGCTTAGGAGAACCCCAGGTGCACCCTGTGAGCCAGGCACAGACAAAGGCCTTGTCCAGCAGAGCGTACTGCAGAGAGAGGCCAACAGGTACCGGCTGCAACTGTACCCCAGTTAAGGTAGTGTCGGAAGACACACTAACCTCTACAGTAAGATCTGTTCCCTTTTTATCTCTCCATTTGTTCTTTTCTCTCCTCTCCTTGCTGCACCTTCCTCTTCAGGGGAAAATGTTAATAGTCCTTTTACATTTCATGCTTATAAACAATGTCTGCTTTGAACTCTTTTTCTGTGATTTCAAGCACTTAAAAAAAGGGGGAGGGGGGAAAGAATCATTTAACCATGTTGAGTTTGATTTATTCAACCAATAATAGTTTCTGAAGTGCTCTTCCTGGTGAGCCACCTGATCCTGATATAAGTGAGGAAAAGCAACCAGCTATCCCACTCGTTTTTGGTCAAAAACAAAGGGCATCTTTTTTAGATGGTGTTTTAGTGAGTGTGACCCCTGAGAATTAGCTGATAGATCTCAACATGTATATAGGCATGGAGACTCACATCTATAATCCCAGCATTTATAGCTAAGAAATCAGGAATTTAAGGCCAGCCTCAGCTACAGATGAGTTCAAAGCCAGCCTGGGCAACAATAAGACTCCATCTCAAAAGAACAAGCAAAAAGGAATCTCAGGCCATCAAGATGTCTCTGCAGGTAAAAGCACTTGCCATGTAAACTTGACCATGTAAACCCAATCCATGGATCCTACCTATAGTGGAAGGAAAGAACTGACTCCCAAGAGTTGTCCTCTGATCCTCTACACACACACACACACACACACACACATACCATAAATAAAAATCAGAATGAATCCCCACCCTTTCTCCATCCTAGACTTGCTATATGTGACCCTGGCCATGCCCTGGAGCTTCTGTCTGTCCTTCTCGAGCTGCTTTACCTACTGAAAAGACAATTTCGAGCACAGTGGATTCATGATTGTGGAACACTTTGAAGCCCAAATATAAATTTCAAAACCAACTGACTTGGCTTGAGGCTGTAAGCTGCATTTTAAAAGTACTATGTAAACAATATAGCCATGCACATGGAGAGTTATAGGGCATTGCTGAACTACTGCTGAATTATGAATCAGAGAGGCCTCCAGGGAGCTAGGCTGTCAACATAGGGAAGCAGAACCCAGAGGAAAACTAGAGAAACTGGAAATTTAATTGTAAATCTCTGAATCCTCACCTGGGCATGACTTGTGGCCCACAACATACACACAGTTTCAGATAGTAAATATAATTAGACTGGATTATAAATTAGACACACACACACACACACACACACACACACACACACACACACACACACACCATAAAAGGTACTTTCTAGCCTGGAGACCCTGTGCCTCAATATTACAGTCACTCTCCATGATAAGTGTCAGGAATTTTCAAAGGATTTTTTTCACCACAGCGTTTTTATTTTCTCTCTCTCATGTAAAATAGTCTACAAAACCTCTGTCAATAAAACAGGGAAGCGACATCCAAAAGCCGAGTAAAGACTGGAAGAAGGTAATAAAGATAGAAGTGTGCACAGGTGTGTTCACACCTAACACCCGCTCACACGTTTCTGTTCCAGATGAAAATGTGCTGTGGGAGCACATCTGCTAAAAGTTTGCCCCGTTTCCCAGGCTCGGATGACTTCTAGTACACAGGTGCTGGCTTCTGAGACGGCTGTGAAGGTGTGGAAGCTCCTCTCGAGGAGGCCAAGAAACTGTTCTTGATGTTGCCAATTCTCAGTTTTGCTTTGCCAGGTTCTTTTCGGTTTTTAAGCCCATGGTGACTGTGGAGGTTAGCGCTGAGGAAAGCTGGGCTAAGTATTCTTCCTGTGAGTCAGTTAGGACTCCATCCCTGTGAAACAACGCGAAACTTCACTCTCTAAAAGCAACAGCATGTAAACTAGAATGAAAGAAGGAAATTATGTATGTATGACTATTATTCTTTTGTGAATGTCCTTCATTTACCTCCTAAAGTTATATTAGAAACAGATTGATAAATAAAAGATTCAAAATAGTTTTAATTATCCTAAAAGCAATTCTTTGTGTTTTATACCAATCTTAGAATTAGTTTCCAGCCTCCGGCAAATGTGTGAGAGTAGATGTCTACTGAGAATATGGGGGTGTCCTGAAAGCTGTAGCGATATAGACACCCCCCAAAGGCAGGTCTTATTTGGATCCATGGTTAGCCTTCTCTTGCAAGCACACCCTCTTCTACCATTTTGCATTGAGTAGCTAAATGAATATTAACTTCATATTTTGGGTTAATTTACATGCACCCCAATAAAATGTGGTTAGAGTCAATTGATCTCCAAAATATATTCTGACCCTTATCTGCAACATGGGTATTACTGGACAGTGGGCAGAATGACCAGGAAAATAACCTGGCTAAGAGGGCTTGGGCTGCCCCTGTAGCTTCTAATCTGACAAGTACACCCCATGCACATGAAAAGCTAAATTTCTCCCACTTGCTAGTGGGGAGGGATTTCCTTTTACTCAATTATCAGGGTGACTTTATGTGGACACTAAGGAAATGTGAAATACAGTTTTAAAAAAATCAGTTTCACTGTTCTGCACTGATCCCCAAGACCAATTAACAAGAGCACTCAGTCTGTTTGGAAACCATCATGCTATATAATGATTTGTAACCATTCCACTTTCAACCGTGATCCAACAGGAGCAGGTGCAGAGGGAACGTCATAAAGTTTCTAAAGAAAAGGAAATCTACACTCTAGACTCGGGAAACAATTTTGAGAACGCTGAACTAGCAGCGTCAGGGCTTGCCAGCCCCAATCAGAGTGTTCGAGCCACAGTATGCTGATGGCATACCCAGTCCCACTGATGGCAAACCTCGTCTGCACAGACACCAGGAAATTCCAGTAGGGCATTGACTATTTTGCACAAGACAATATTTGCTAAATCAATGGTGGAATAAAGCAAGGATGGAAAAAAAAATGGGAGGAAGGACTTCATTTTGAAGAATATATATGACAAAATTACTTTTGTCAGTTATGATTTCCACATGCTGCACTTACCAGAGCAGAAAGAGGAGGAGAATGCGGTGATGTGTTTTGAGGAGGGGGAGGTCTATGTCCTCACAAAGGAGGCTTTGTATAAAAATCACATTACATTCCCTGGAGCATCCGCTCATCTCACTCAGCATCTGGGTGCACAGTAAGTGAGCCCCTTGGAACAGCCAGTCAGTTTCCATCCATGCTAGGCCATCGCCAAAAGAGAGAAACATAAGAAGGCACTGCCTACACCACAACTATTAAAAATTATTGTGGATAAATATTCACATAACCATATATTCATGATGTTTTCCAGATTATTTCAATATGATATATAATTTCAAAATGACAGATTAATAATAATAATAATAATAAAGGCAGCAAGTTTATTAATGGTTATGAAACACTTCCCATGTACTTAGCACAATTCACACAGTGCTAGGCTAACAGGGTGGGCACTGCCCTGGTCTTAAAAACCTGCATCTTAAGAGAGGAGGAAGAACAGAAGCACAGAAATTAATGTGCAATAAAGCACTAAGTGATTTGTACCCAACACCCTAAAACACAGAGAGTGATGGGGTATAGAAGGGACCTTCTCAGGGAAGGTAGTGTGATTGACAGCTGAAAGAAAGCGAGTCTGCCAAAAAGGAGAGGAAGCCTCCTTAGAGAGCAGGGGATTGGCCAGCATAAGGAACTGAGGGGAGAAGGAGCTTAGAGGCCCAGACCCCAGAGGTCGGTGCTGACAGAGAGAGAACAAAAGGAGGAGGGGCCAGCAGCTCCAGAAAACTGTTCTAAAGTCTGAGTATGACAGGCTCCAGACAACCAGAAAGTTTTACATGTGTCAGTCACTGTTCTCTGGGAAAGTAGAGTCAGAAGGTTGGAGAGAGAACAGGGAAGGGAAGAGATTTAAGAGAAAGACAGAGAACAAGAGTTCTGGTTTTCTATTCCAGAGTACTGTAAGTACAAAGTAGAAACTGTGAGCTCACTCACGGGGCAAGGGAGGCACAGATAACGCAATCAGTTAACAGTTAAGGTTACCAGTAGTACATAAGCAAATGTCACATAAGAGGAACACTTGAGAACAGAAGGTCTGAGATGCTTCTGCCCCACAGATTAACACAGAGAACCCTGCAGGGAGGCAAAACAGAAGACTGTGTCCTCTGCTCCTGCCTGCAGTTGCAGAAAACTCTTCATAGTCTTCACTGGCCTGAGAAGAACTTAGCAAATAACTGTACGTTTGATCATGGATGAAGAAATATACATCAGATATAAAATTTTATATCTGAACTAGCATCGCAGAGAACCAAAAGAACACTCCTGGGAGTAACGTGATACTTCTGAAGCTGGGCCACTGGGCAGATGTCTCTTTGTAATTCATCCCATTGTAAATAAAACGTTCTTGGCTAAATCACAGATCTGGCTAGAAGCTTGCCCCGGGCTTTGCTTAAAAAAAAAAAAATGCAAGATGCTTCTGCCATATATTTCTAGCTGATCAAGTTATCACTCTCTAAATTAAATTTACAGAGCTCGTTCACTTTTATTCTAAGCAGTAACCATGGCGTTCTCTAAATCATTGCCAGTGTAGCAGATATATTGATCACTGCCAGGCCTGTCATTAGGAATCTCAGTTTAAGCACTGGCGGAGCAAGCGCTGAGGTTTAATTAGTATCCCCGTCTGGTGTTGTAAAATACAAGCCTGGGACATGTGAGGAAGAAAAATGAGCTAATGTGACTGTTAAAGCCACAGAGCCTGCATCGAGCGTGAGCAGAGAGCTGAACTGGTCCCAATTCAGCATGGCCTGCATTGTATGGTGTGTGACTGATTTGAGGAAAAATATTTATTTGTTCTTCTCAAGAAGACAACCATTTTTCTAGAGTGATGGAGAAGGAACAAAGGACAGGCATTAGGTTCTGTGGGAACATGGTTTCTGTAGTTCTACATTCCCATGTCGATGATGTAATCAAGATAATCCCCTCTAGGCATGTCCACAAGGCCAAGCTGCTCTAGCTAATCCTTCATGGAAGCTCCTTTCCCAGGTTGATCTAGTTTGGGTTAAATTAACAAAACTAACCATCGTGTATGCACACTCACCCTCATCTACTGGACTCAGATCTTCAAGGTGCATGGAAATTTCCCACCATCTTCTGATCCTGGATCTCTCTCATGCTCACTTGATCTATTCTACCTGACACATGTCTGTGGCTTTCCCACATTCTAGAAGCACCCAGAAGTAGCCCTTTAACTACCAGACAATATGCCAGTGTCTTGAGCCGGCATCAGCCTTTTTCTTACAGACTTCCTCTCCCTGTGCTCTCCTGTGGAAAATGTTCTCACCCCAGCCTCATCTCTGAGGAATTTCAACATGGCCAAACTTCCTCCTCCCACAGCCCTAGTTTCTCCTCCCCTGGAGCCTCAGTTTAGGAAGATTGCTGCTGAGCAGGCCTAGCTAGAGAATTTGTGGGAACTATTTCAAAATGAAGACCTGGGTTCATCAAGAGAAATTGATCTTCGTTTCCCAGGGCCTTCTACCACAACCCACATAGACAGAAAACTCCAACGTTACAAACCTGTACACCAGCCACACTGAGTACCTAAATTAAAGTGGGAAAGAGGCCCTAGCCTAGCTCACTGTTGAAAAGAAGCCAAGGGATAGTGGTGTGGATTGGAGGTGTTAATTAGCTTTACTGGGAGATGCCACACTGCCTCACCGTAGTATCCTCTGCACCCAGACTCCCATGGAGTGCAGAGTCAGGAAGAACACAGACACCACTCCCAAATCTCAACACAACTTGTCTTAGACCCTGGGCAGCTTGGATTCCAAGATTTGGGGACAGAAGCGCAGAGTCAGGTCCCTGCACAGGGCACCTGAGGTCCATCCATGATATTGCATGAGATGACTGCACACACATTAAGACTCCAGGCCTGGTGCAAGCGTCTCTGTCCGGGCACCTCACTCACAAATACACAGGCAAACACAATGCCAATTTCAAGAGGGCAAACCTGGCAGTCACCATGCAGGCCCAAGGAATGAAACAAGAGTGGGGTCCCTCTGGTGCAGGAAAATACCCAGATACTGGGCAGGCAGCCACAGCCCCCTTATCCACAGTTCCCTGGCCCCTCCAGTATGGCACCTCTCCCCCTACTTTGCTTCAGCAGCTTCAGCTATGGGGCTTCCCTGAACCCTGTTACTGAGGAAGAGGCTACTGCTCAATGTAGAACTCGCGGCCAACCAACCCTGGGTGAAGGAACAAGGATTGCTGTCCTTTCCCCTCTTTGGCCACCCCCTTCTCTGTATTCTTGCATGCTGCTACAGGCCTTTTCCAGCTGACTCTTCCTTCATGGAAACCATATCCCTCTCCTGCTGGAGTCCCAGATGAGTGTTTTAGGAACAGTTTGGGGGCTAAAGAGAAGGCCCCTTATTTAAAGGCACTTGCTGCTTCTGTGGAGGACCTGGTTTCTGGCTTCTCATAACTGTCTGTAATTCCAGTTCCAGAGGAGCTGACAACCTCTTCTAGCCTCGGACACTCATGTGTGAACATTCATACATGAAGCCAAAACACTTAATCACATAAAATATAAACAAACAACAAACAAATAAATAAATGCAAACTTAAGAACAGTTTCTTCCCTGTACTTTCTCCTTCTGCCACAGTAGCTCTGACCCAACCCTGGGTCACAGGCTCTCGGTTCAATGATATCTCCAGAGTTATGCTGGCTCAAGACCCAACCTATCAAAAAATACTACCTAGGAATCCCTGAAGAAGATCCCAGAATGCTAATCTCTCTGAACAATGGAATAAAAGTATCCCTACATGGTTAAAATTAATTTAAAGTAAGAAATATCAAAAAAGGGGCTTTCAGAAAAGCACTAAGTACATGTTTTGGCCCATGCCAGACCCTCGTAAATGGTGTCCGGGTGTTCAGTGGAATCTGAGAAGGCTATACCTTGAACTGAGTAGACAGAACTAGGTGTGACAACCAAACTAATACTGAATCCATGAGTGGACCTTCGAAGAGATAAATAACACCTAAAATACCAGGGGCTTCTGCTTCACCTCTCACAGAAAAGGTGTTCATGGGTCATCTGATACTAGCCCAGGTATAACTCATTGTATGGTCTAGGCTGGCCCTGAACTTGAGGAAATGTTCCTACCACAGCCTTTCAAGTTCTGCAACTACAGGTCTAAGCCATGGATTCTTCATTTTCTGTTACCACCCTAGGTCAGAATTTCCCAACTTCTAACATCTTAACCGGGTAGGTATGTCTTCATTGACAAATGGTAGCTGGGGATAGGGGTAGCTATGGATATGGTGGTTGTTCATCTGCAGCCCTGGCCTCTGATTCCCACTGACCAATAGCATGCCCTGCTCCAGCCATCACCATCAAAAAAAACTAAGCCATTGCTAAGTATCTTTTGGGCACAACCACCTGAGTGGAAGCTACTAATGTAAACTACTCTCTGTGAGTTTATTTGAAATCTATCTTTCACTGGTTTATTCCCCTTCTTTGTTCTGCTTCCCCTTGTTTTATATTAGTCTCTCCTGCAGTAGGTGCTTAATAAGCCTTGTGTCCCCCAAAATGTACATTCATTGACAATAGAAAGAAAGCCCTAAGAGAATGGCTATGAGCACATGATGACTTCTCAGATATTACTTTGATCCCCTGTATAAGGAAGGATTCTTTTTGTTCAATGCTTTGAATATATGAAGATGGAGGCTAACCCTGGGTAAGGATACTGCTAAGGAAATAGCACGGAAGAGCTCTCTTACACTATGGGTTGTAGAGTGTCTCAGAGCGGGAGATAGAGGGGGGTAAGGGGAGCAGATAGGAGGGTATTAGTTACCTCTCTGTGTCTGTGCTAAAGCATCAGGAGCAGAAGCAACTTAAGGAAGAAGGAGTTTATTTTGGCTTACAGTTCCAGAGAAGGTGTTGTCCATAAGATGATGGGGGCTCAGGGGAAGCATAGTAGCAGAGGCCTGATCAAGAAGCTGAGAGACCACATTCCCATACACACCAATCCTGTCTCCTCTGGAACATCAGACCATTCCCCCAGACTGAGCTGTCTGTCCTGTGAGAGTGAATAGATAAACTTTAGCTTCCTAGGAGAATGGCACCGTCTGGGGTGCTGCTGTGCTGCTCATCTTTCTGGTAGAATGACAATGGAGTATACCGTATATGGTGTCCTATGATGCGCACACCCATGTGTTAGTACACACACGAGTACCTTACACTTTTATGTGAATTGCAATAAAACCGTCAAAGAAGCAAGCTGCTAAAGAGGGTAAATGGACCAGCTAAGCAAGATGAACATGACATCACTTCCAATAAGGAAGGTCCAGGACAGTCCAGTCAGGAGAGCCATGTTTAACTCCACGAGAGATGTTAAACTTTTCCAGAAAAGGGCAGAAAATTAAAGACTTTTCTGAACACAGAATAGAGAAACTTCATGTGCGAAGGCTTCATTCCCAGACCTAATTAAATATTACATTATTATGTACAACATATTAATATGCACAATAATATAAAAATATTATATTGTCCTATGATTTTTGTCTATAAATGCCAAAGAAGTCTCACTGACTTGGGTCCTAGTTGAGGGTTTTAGCAACATGGCATCAGAAAAAATAATTTAGGTTTTTTTTTTTCTTTTTAATGGCGCTGTCTGTTCCGATGTCCCCTGACATTCATGCAATCCAGACACTTGTAAATACTCAGCCTTCCCCCTCGCCCTGGGACTTTCTACAACCTGTATAAACATGGAGCCATCTGGAGAGCAGAGGTCCCTTCTCTCCTTTCCATGGGTCCCAACACATCCAAAGGAACTATCATCTGACATCAGCTGGCTTTGTAAACACATGATGTTTCTAATTCTCACATGGTCTGAAGGGATTCAGGATGACAGATGTATCTACACGATCTATGACAGATATGGCTTCAGAAAATATTGGTGTTAATATTTAATATGATTTGAATAACTGCCCGTTTGTCTCACTTAGCATGGCAGGCACTAGTGGGACACTGCATGTCTCCCTGAGTGTTTGGCAGAATGAAGCTTATAGAAAATGCTCCATCAGCAAGATGCTCAATAATGTAGACATGGGATTCAGATCTGCTTTAAGAAATTACATTCAGGGGGTTGGGGATTTAGCTCAGTGGTAGAGCGCTTGCCTAGGGAAGCGCAAGGCCCTGGGTTGATCCCCAGCTCCGGAAAAAAAAAAAAAAGAAATTACATTCAGCTTGTTACATGGGGCATAGGGAGATCCCCAAAACACAGGTACACAGAATGCATTTTAAGTGTGACAGTTACAAGTATGGCAGAGATTTTCCTATGAGGTTTAAAGCTTGTGTTAGTAACAGAAAACAAGAAATGATAAAGCGTTTAAGAAGATCATAAAAGATTATTAATCTATGACACTCACTTCCCAATCCAAACCTCAAGGACAGTAGCAAAGAGCCCTTCATCTTCCAGAGTCACCACCTGCCTCCCACTGTCCTCTCCCACCAGTCTGGCTGTGTGGATCTCACACAGGGCCCATAATTGATTCGCTGTAACTCTTGAGTCCTGAAATTCATATACTTCTCAAGGAATCCTTCCAGAGGTCCACACAAACTTTATGCTCCCTCCCTTAGGTTACAGCAAGTGGTTCCTTAGAAAAAGCTGGAGGCAATTACCACTGCCCTGGAAAGATATTCTAGAAGAGTGGTCAGCCCACAGATGGGAGAGGAAAGATCATCTGGAGCAGGCAACTAGACAGACTGAAAAATGAGCCGAATCTTCATCCTTGGGTGGACACTTTTCTGAAGTACTGCAGATGCTTGGGCAAAGAGGGGAGTGTGTTAATAAGGTTAATGGCAGAGCTGTGGGAATCATCCTCCAACCCCTGGAAAGGGTCAAACACCCAAGAGATGTGACTGCGCTTTGTGACTATTTTTCCCACTCTTGTGTCACCCCCTGAATGACCAGAATGTGGCAAGCATTTGGGGGCCAGCACTCAGTGTCATCCAAATACACAGATGGTGCCCGAGAGCCAGTTCTACCCTAGGTGCTGACTCCGGGTTCTAACCCAGGTGCTGACCCTGGCTCCTCTCTTGTCTCAGCTGTGTCCCGGGTCCTGGGTGTAACAAATCTCTTTCTCCCATCCCTCCCTTTATGGCTCGAATGTGAAAGGTTTCCCTCAAAGCTCATGTATTGGAACAATTGACTCCAGCTAATGGTGCTGTCTGGAAATGCTATGAAACCTTTGGAATATGGCGCCTAGCTGGTAGATGTGGGCCACTAGGGGCAGGACTTTGAAGATTGTACCCATCTCTGGTTCTGATCTACTGTGTTCTGGTCCTCTGTGGAATGCTTTCTGCTCAGAATGGTTCCTACCACCATGCCTCTCCTACTAGGATAGACTGTAATTACCTCAACCATATGTCAAAAAAAAAAAAAAATCCTTTGACTTCTAAGTTGCTTCTTTCAGGTATTTTGTCATTTCAAACAAAGCAAAACAAACAGATGAAAATCCCCAGAGGTCACTAACACATTCTCCTTCCATTCTGATCAGCCATTTCAGGATTTAACATAAATCAATGTTCTGAGAAAACCAAGAACAGATCCCAGAAGTACCTTCCCTAAATGTAAAACTAATCACGCCAATCAACCAAAAGATCACATTTTAACTATTTCCCTGGTTGCTGGGAGTTTGACAAATTGAAGCTTATAGAAAATGTTCAACCAGCAAGATGATCAATGCAAAAATCCAGATGCTAGTGACAGACCAGAAAGTGCTGTCCACTGGGCTCCACCAGGCAAGGGAGTATGTTGGAAGTGAGACCAGGAGAGACTGTGCCACAGGAGCTCGGTGCAGGCAGCACCTACCAGCTTTTGCATGCCCTGGGCTGGATGCAGCTTGCCAGCGCCAGCTCTCTCCCTCATGGCCATAGTGATGTCTTTCCTGTGGCACATGGGACCATTCTTCTGAAACTCAATCCCTTGCTGGTAGCAGCAGTCACTTTCCCATAATTGGGTATATATCCGCCTGCATTTGCCAGAGCAACAGAGCCAACAGAATGTACGGATACATACAAAGACATCCATTACGAGGCTCACAAAGTCGGGAAGCTGTTTCACAGCCTACTGTTTGCAGTCCAAACTCAGAGGCCAGAGAGCTACATATAAGACCCAGTTCAAGCCTGAGAGGCAGCAATGCTAATAATCTCTGAGGTACACAACATCAGCACGACAGCTGGCTCCACTGTTTTGTTCTCTCCTGGGTCCTCGGTCATTAGGACAATGCCCACCTACAGGTCTTCATCATGCAATACTGAACCAAACACTTTAGAAATCTTTTAGAAACAAACTCAGAGACATAAACAGAAATGTCTTTTAGCCAGCCATGTGGGCATCCCTTATTCCAATCAAGTTGACACCCCCAAATTAGCTGTCATAGACCCAGAAATGGAAGGCAAGATACTCTCCACTGATAAACATGTTCATTAGTTTAACTATTTTGTTTTAAATACATCAGTGTGATGATGTTCCTCAAAGAGCTCTTAACTTCCAGGTTGTGTGCCACCAAAGTAAGAATGAAAATCACCAAGAAAGGGCCAGACATGGTAGGTTGTACGTGCCGTTAGCCTCAGCATCCAGGATACAGAAGAAAGAAGATCACTGTTGAGTTGAAGGTCAGCCTGGTATATATAGTAAGTTCCAGGCTAGCTAGACTTACACGGTAAGAGTCTGTCTCAAGAATACACACAAAGAACACACACACAGAGAGAGAGAGAGAGAGAGAGAGAGAGAGAGAGAGAGAGAGAGAGAGAGAGACAGAGAGAGACAGAGACAGAGACAGAGAGAGACAGAGAGACAGAGACAGGCACAGAGAATATTACTGGGAAATAATTTTCTTTCATAGGCCTCCTTTAGCAAAGGGGCATGCTGGATGCTGTCAGACTCACACTCTTCCTGTCCTACGAGAGTTGAGGACAAGGTCCACTGCTGAACTGTTCCCCTAGGACAGGGCTGACCTCCATCTGGAAGCAGCAGCTGCAGTCTGAAAACAAATGTGCAGGCCTCTGGGAGAAAGAACATGGCCCCTTGGGAAAGGGTGTCCACTTCCCTTGGACAGAGATTATAAGTGCTCTTGGGTTGAATTAGACCTCAGTCACTAAATCTGAGAGTAATCAATATTCAACCAATACTCACTGGTTACATTATCTGTCTGATTTAAAGTTAAATTCAGTGAAGTTAAGATGGTTAACAAGGAAACTGAAAACATACCAGCCAGCATGGGTTGATCACTAAATTAGTTATAATTTTAGATTTTCTAAAACAAACAAACAAAAACCCCCATAACTGTGTCCTTTTGGAAGGGGGATTTGAAACTAACACTTTAAAAGCTGTTAACTAGGGCTGGAGAAGTGGCTCAGTCAGTGAACGCACTTGCCATGAATTCCCGGTGATCTGTGTTTGATTCAGAATCCATGGTTGGAAGAGAGAACCAGCAAAAAGTTGTTCTCTGACCTCTGCATGCACACTCACTCTCACACACAGACATACACACACACACACACACACACACACACACACACACACACACACACACACATCACACAGACACACGTACATACATATAGGCACACAGAAACACACACACACACACACACACAAAAACACACAGACACACAGACACACATAGACACATAAAAACACACATACTTACAAGCACACAGACACACATAGACACACACAAAATACACACAGACACACATACAGATACATATGCACGCACGTGCGCACACACACATATACACACACTTCTAATAATTCTTAATACAGAAGCCATTCGTTGATGATGAATTTTACACCTCTATGACACGCGTTTCCATTGATGTTCGCTTACATTATTAGGCTTTTCCGTCTTAATGACTCTAAGGGCACGCAGACTAAACAGAAGGCCTGTTTCTGAATGTGAAGAAGTGTCCAGACGAACAGAAGTAAAATGATAGTGCCATCTTCAGGAAACAGAAAGTCTTTCTGGATGAAGCACTACATGCATAGGACCAGGTCACCCAAAAATGTGTCTGAGAGTAAAGGCAAAGTTTTCCTTCAAGGGACAAGAAGACGAGGTGACGCAGAGGACATGCAGGAGGAAGCGCTCTGTGGTGAACTGTAATTAAATCCTCGGATAACCACAGACATGCTGAGAACTCTGTTATTGAAGCCCGAGAGGATGTGATGTCATTGTTTTACTCCAGATGGCTATCAGAAGGGAATATTTTAAAGGAGGAATAAAAGCTCTGTGCATTGCCGTGTGCAGGAGCAGCCCCTTTTCCTGACCCTTCTATGGACGGTTAAAACGAGCCAAGTTAGTCACATGTTCAGGACACTGGCTATTGGACTGTAGGAACTTTGTACTGGTGACCTTTGGCGTTCACCGGTGAGAAACGTGTGCATTTGGATAGGAGCCTTGGGAGACCACAATTACACAACGGCATGGTCTGGACCTGGTAGTTGTGTGCCCACCAGGAGCTGTTAAGAGGATGAAAACCTCCATCAGGATTGTTTACCTCCATCAGGAGGAGGCTGGTATTAGAGAAAACCACCACTCAGGAGCCAATGCAGGAGAATTACTGTGGGTTCATGGCCAGTCTTTTCTACAAAAAGTGAAATCCGGCCTCAGAAAAGCAAAACCAAACCAAACCTACCAAACAAAGAAGAACAACGTTTAAAAGTAATAATAATAAATGTTTAAAAACCTCACTAAAGACTAAAAAAATCTGAATTTGAAACTGGTGTTTTAGGCCATTATCAAGGTCTACCTGTCAAGGTAGCAGACTAGAATGCATTTTAACCAAGTTATTTTCTTCATTTATAACTCTTAAATATCTCCACATATTTGTGATTCTCTCCTGCCCCCAGAAAGCAGGAAGCTGATTCTTCTAGGTTCAAAGGACAAAATCAGAATCATAAAGGTTTCTGCACAAAGTTGGTATTTAAGGTGTATTTTCTAAAACTCCCCGAAACCTCATCATTGTACACCCTCAGAGTTCGAAGAAGTGTTAACTAAGTTATATTCTACCTGAAGTCAAGCTCTCTCAAGAACTTTAGGCTTAAGTGATGGAAAGCAGGAAGGAACAAGTTATCGGAAGTGGTAGGAGTTGCAGATGAGAGTTCCGTTTTACACAGGCTGTTTGAGATGCAGTGCTTGTAGGCAAGTACATGAAAAAGGACAGTGTTTGGAGGACCTGGTAGGTGAGGATGGCTAGATGAACTCTGATAATCTTGGCAATGAATATGTCCTCAGCACAGTATTGATAGAAGCCAGACTCTAGCACAGTCAAGAGTGAATTGAAGGTACACAGGAGAGTGGTGGGCATAACATGATTGGTTCCCTCTGAAAACTCCATTTCCTGCTGTATGTTATCTCCTACAAATTCTTATGGGAACTCCAGCACCTGACTTCTTAGGCATCATCTTGCTTCTTGCTGCCCCTTGACTCTCACTTACATCTGCTCTGCACTTGGCCATGACTTTATGCTAGACTCAGTTCAATTGCAGGAATCCAAAGGAGTTTAGAGTGAAGTAGACTGTTCCAAAGACAACTTGTTTTGATTTCTTTAGGGATCCCCTGAGTCTCCCCGCTCAGTGTTCTCCATTCCTTGATACTCACATGCGGTAAGAATCCATCAGGTAGATGAAGTTGTGACAATGCTTATAAAACCTGGGATCAGCTCTCCACTAAATCCAAATCTAAACTCCAGGCGAGCATGTTATTGGTCATCTTCCTGGCTGGACTGTAGCTCTCCCTGTATCTCATGCATTCAGTGACAGTGTAGCAAGGGCTTCCTGTACCTCCTCATCTGCCTCAGAATCGGGACAAAGCTTCCAGTCCCTCACAGATACACTAAAATCCAGACTTTCTAGTTCCTAGTACTGAGTATTGTCTTGGTGCAGCCTCGTGGTGAGCTCGGCCCTGATGCTCTGACTCCCCACAGCCCCATCTTTAGCCCATGGCTATTTCCCAAAGCTAGACTCTTATCTACATTTTAAGGTACTCTTCAGACAGAAGCCTTTCCAGAGTATCTATGCCTTCATACTGCCAGAAGCAAAAATCTGAATGATAGGAATCATTTCTCAAAGGAAAAGATTTCAGGCTAAAGCTGAAACACATAAAGCACTTAGAAGCTGTCATTTCTGATCCACAATAACAACAAAAAATCTGAGCAGACTCACATTCAGTGACTTTTCTAGGCACACGTCAGTAGTAAAGTCTTGCTGGGAAAACCACCATCTCGAAACAAAGCAGGAGTTCTGTATGGTCCTTTCCAATCTAAATGTTTCTGAAACAATAGAAAGGGGAATTTCAAGGAAAAGAGTGAGACCACGGCAGGAGATCCCAAAAGAAAGGACTCTAAGTGATGGCGGACCACCTATCTGCAAGACTTCCTCCAGCAGACCTCTGAATAACACAGAAGTAGCCTGGGGTGTGTAGCTTGTCTTATCTAAGGCTAGCCCACGCAAGTGATTTCAGTGACTGTTTAAAGCAGTCAAGTTCCAAATGGCTGAGAACACACTTCATTGATTTACAGATGTAAAACAATAGATGTATAAGATTTTGAATTTGGTGCCACAGGGTTTGTAAACAATGGTTCTAACCTACTGTGAAAACATAAACAGCCTATAGGCCAAACTACAAAGGTCACCTTTTGCTCATTTATGCAATTTCTAGCAATAAATGTAGCCAAGTTTCTAATCAGATTAACAAGACTAAACCCTTAAGGTCTGTGCTATAGTGTGAATATAGTGTGAATATCTATGTCTCCTCAAATTCACACAGTGGAATTTAATTGTCAATGCTTGGTATTAGGAGATGAGGCATCTGGAACATGAGAGGGCCACAAGGGTGGAAAAAAATCTATGAATGAGATTAGTGCACTACAAAAGAGAAAGCATTTTCCCTCTTTCTTGAAGGACACACAGTTAGTGCCATTGAAGGGGAACAAGTCCTCACTCATCATAAATGGAACCCACTGATCATGGACTGCCCTACCTCCAAACCTGTGAGCAGTAAACTCCACTTATAAGTTACACAGACTAACAGACACACTATAAGAAAGAAGAAGATGCCTTGATGGAGTCAGGACATGGATGGGACACAGCTAAGGAAAGAAGTAGTGAGCCTGAAGGTAAGGGAATAGAAACTTCCCAAACCAATGTACAAAGAGAAACAGAATGGAACAACAATAGAATGAGGTACTCAGAGCTGTGAGATAATGTCCAATGGTTAAAGGAAAGCCGTGACCAGATTATGCTATGGCTGAATACCAAGCTGTGCGTGTATATGTGTTTTGAGATGTTTGTGTGTATGTACGTATATGTATGTGTGTATGAGAATATATATATATATATGTATCTGTTTGTGAATATATGTAGAAGATATTTAGTGTATGTATATTTATATATGTGTATGAGTGCACATGTACATGTGTATAAGTGTGTGTATGTATGTGTGAATGTGTGAAGGGTTCTTACAGGTCTGTTATGCTGAAGAAGTACAGTCTGAGCCAAGCAGAAGAAATACTAGTCCCCCTCCTACATTTTGCCTTTCCCCATGATCTGTCACCTCCTCCAACCCCGACACCAGCCATGTTTGCTGTCCTTCTGATTTAAGAACCCATGTCTGAAGCATATTTGAAGCACTATATTTGAAACTGACAGTAGTTTCCATCCCTATATCTGTCCTCTCAACTGAGACCTAAGTTCCTCTAGGACAGAGGTCACAGTTAAATCACCTGTCTCCTCCTAACACAAAGAAAGCAACATGATAGGTGCTCTTTAAATATTGAGTGATTGACTGAATGAACTTCTAGTCCTCTTCTATACGTATGTGTTTATGGTGCTAAGCATGGACCTAGGGCCTCAGGCAAGCTAGGTAAGAATTCTTCCACTGAGTGAGGAAGAGAAAAAGAGATAGAGATAGATGTGGGGGAGGGGGACGAGGTCATGTTAAATTGTCCAAACTAGCCTTGAACTCACTCACTAATCCAAGCTGGTCTTGAACTTAACAACCTTCCTGTCAGTCTCCTGAGTGGTTGAAGCTACGTTCGTGTATGACCAACTAACTGCCAGCTTCGCCGTGATGTTTTTTCTTTGAATCTCAACTGATCAAACAGCAGTGCTTTCATCAACAAAAGGCTATGTCTTATGGAAAAATAAAATCAATAAAACAAGGTCCTCAAGAGCAGCAAGGTTGATAGCCTATGACAAGAGAGAAATGGATAAGGACAGAGATGGGGTCCCGCACATCCATCAACAGGGCAGTTGAGCCCAGTGAAGGGAGGGTCCCCAGGAGAAAAAGTGTTCGGCAATATCACATTTGGTCACAGAAGGGTTACAGTGTATGATTTCAAAACCCAGGATCTGAGCTGGATATGGTGGCTCACACTATAATCCCAGCATCCCAGCTGAAATGGAAAAATTGCCTTGAGGTCAAAGCTAGCCTGGAGTACAGAGTGAGATCTTGTCTCAAAAACTAATAAACAAATAAATTCCAGAATCAGAAGATAGAAATGTCCAGGTTTGATCTTGGTCCCACTCCCTGTTAGCTTCATGATCTTGCACTAGCTATCTAAAGTCTTGGTTTCCTTGACCATAAAATAGCAAAATTAATAGCACCTATTTCAAAGGTAAGCAAAAAGAAGAAAAATAAATGAATAAAAATGCTTGTGGTATGCTATGTATGTCAGTTATACAGTAAGTGGTCAATAAAAACTAAGTTCTTACCAATAGCTGAGATCCAGCTCTGGTTAGACATGGGAATTCCAAACATTGTCTCCAGACTGTTAGAGAGGCCTCTGTTTCTCTCGATGAATCTGAATGACTGAATGTAGCAAATGTATGAGTCTGTATCTGTAGTGTTATTATAGAGCAGGCATTTAGGGGCATTGAAGGGCCCTTCAGTTTT
The DNA here is from genome assembly GCF_011064425.1 of Rattus rattus. Classification (NCBI taxonomy): domain Eukaryota; kingdom Metazoa; phylum Chordata; class Mammalia; order Rodentia; family Muridae; genus Rattus; species Rattus rattus. The sequence continues at coordinate 93,445,005 of NC_046159.1, read as the reverse complement.
TCAGGGGAAGAATTATTCTGCAATGTGACATCGATATTTGAAGCAGATTTTTAAAAATGAATTTCCCTCTTTAAATTGCATCTTAAATTGGGAGTCTCTACCTCATAATCCTGATGAAAGAAAAAGTTTCTTCTTTATATATATGTATTTCCCTTGGGAACACATCTCAAGAGTTTTTTGGATTCAAATGAGGCCAATGTAATCAAAAGAAAAAAACATAATGACTCCAAGTGTCATTAAAGTGTGGAGTGAAGAGAAATATGCTTCTGCTAGCAAAACCTTCGGGAAGAACCCTACCAGCCCCCCTACCTTGTTTTTATATGCAGTTCTGTAGACCACGATGTTTCCCATTTACACGGAACCCTGTTGTCAGGAGTAAGTTCTGTAAGGATTGCACATTTCTAGCCCCAAGTGCTTGCAATGGCCCAGCTTCCCCCAGATCTCATCCCTCTCCAACAGCACACATCGCTGACGCCAGTTCCATGTATCTAAAATTATTACTTCAGAGTAACAAATCCAGTCACACCCAAGCCAATTCTGACCCTCCTGTCAGCCTGATGAGTACCACAGCTGAGCACTTCATGATGGAGGGACAGTAGGGGACTAAAGGTGGTGAAGCCTTTTGAAGTCTCTGCCTGCCCCTTGGAGCCCTTGCTTCCTGTTGAATACATCTAGTTTGTTCCATTAAGGCACCTTCTGGCTGCCTCCCTTTTACTGTGGCCTGAGTGCTGAGGCTTATCGATCGGTTGAAGCATTCTTTGTGAGCTTTGGGAACCCGCCAATGGTGACATAACCCTTTGCCAGCTGCAACCTGAGTGCTTCCCTCTGCCAGCCCAGACAGAGGCACTACCCTGCAAGTGGCCACTCCATGCTCCCCCGTGTGCCTGTGATAGGGTCTTCAGGTGATCCTTTAGGGTGACATTTACCCTGTGCACAGTGTAGCATGAGGTGCTGGGCCACATCAGTCAGCTTTTCTGAGTGAACCTATACAGCGATATCACAGGCAAGAGCAAATACACCCATTGTTACACAGAGAGTTCCACTTTGGGGCCATTTTTTAAATGTAAAGAAGTGTAATCATGAGGTCTTTGTTTGGTTGTGTTTTTGATGCTCTTAGCTATGGGATAACAGTCAAAGTTCTTAAGTGAGAAGCATAATAGTGACTTTCCCCTTTTCATGGGGAAATAGAGATAATTTAGCTTCAGTGTTGAAATATTTGACATCATTAAATATCACTGAAAGTAGAAAGACTTTCAGTAGAAAGTAAGTACCTAGAAAGGTACTTACATGGGTTTATCATACATGTACAGGCAGGAGAGAACATATATCTAATATACTCATGTAAATGTAGGGAAGTGGTGTGACTATATGCAAATGACTGAGGAGCAGCAGACAGGAACCAAACCAGGAAGGCAGACGATGAAGCAGGAATGCGAGTCTCTAGAATTCCAACCTGAGGACAGTGAATGCCAGTTTTACAACACAAGAGTTTCGGGGCTGGAGAGAGGCGCAATGCTTCAGAGCACGTGCTCCCACAGATGATCTAGGATCAGTTCCTAGCACCCACATGGAGGCTCACAACCATTCATACTCCAGTTCTAGGGAGTTAACACCCTCTTCTGACCTCTCAGGTACTACATACAAGCAGTGCACAGACATACATGCAAGAAAATAAAACCCATACATGTGAAGTGAAATGAATCAACCCCAAAAGAGTTACAGCTGACACAAGTGTGTGGCAAAGTGGTGAGACCCCGTTTTACTACCATATCTACATGATGTAAGGCACTTACAACTAGGAGTCATGGTCCGAAGCTACTAGACACTAACTGTTCTGCTGTTCTGTTTAGTCTTACAGTGATTTAAATGCTTTAAGTGTATCTTGGACAGTCACATCATTAGAGGCAAATGGCATCTAGAAATTTGTTCTTATAGTGTTGCAAATTCTCCAACAACCTATGTCTGAGGGCACATGGGAGTCCTGTTCAAGGCTTCGTTTTTAATAGGAAAGATCTCTTTTATTTTTACCAGGCTGATAGATTTCTGATTTGAAATAAAGCGAATTCATGTGAAGTTCTCAACATAGAACCGGAAGGACAAAACAATTTCAGGATTTAGCCACTAGATGGCAGATTCCTACAGTTTGAGGAACAAATAGGGATTCACAAAAAAAAAAAAAAAAAAAAAAAAAAATTACCATCCCCAAGAACTTTATTTTAAATGTGTTCGAAATCAAATACTTGCTCCATGTGTAACCAAGAAAGTATCTGCGACATTAATCCAAATGGGAAGTATGATAAGATTAAAAAAAAAAAAACCCTCTTATTTGGACCCCAGGGATTTACAGGAAAAAACAAATGTTCTCTACATGTTTTTGGCTGAGCCTCTCCCAATAGAAAATGTGCTTTTATAATGTCCCCAGTTTACTGACTCCTCTCATGCTTGCTTTAGACACCCGAGTTTACCCTTGACTCAAACCTCTGCCACTAGATGGCTGCTGGTTAACCTTTACCAGCTATAGATCAGTGTCTGCGTGGAAACCTGAGGTGGTACCCTGCCTCTGCCTTTGGCCAGCTGCATACATCTCTAACCTGTCTAAGGCTTGAGGTCTGCAAGTCTTCGTACTGTTGTGTGTCTGTGTCTGTGTCTGTGTCTGTGTCTGTGTCTGTGTCTGTGTCTGTGTCTGTGTCTGTGTCTGTGTCTGTGTCTGTGTCTGTGTCTGTGTCTGTGTCACAGGATGCCTGCCTAACAGCCTGCTGGGCTGCGAAGTAAGGGATAACTTAGCTGCCCACAGCTCCTCACAATATCCTCCCAGCCTCCCTCAGCCTTTCCCATCATGAAAGCTTGACCTCACATCCTTACAAGCATCTTTCTCTGTAATCTGATTTTACATTTGGCATTGCATCTGACTTTGATTTAGTTTGGTTTGGTTTGACTTTATCGAGACAAAGGAATTTGCTCTGAAGCCAAGAAGGCTGAGTCTGACTTTTGTTTCCATGTTTAATAGTGGGTTAATGTGGAACATTTTTAAACCTTTGGAAGTAACTAGCTGCTCATGTGCAGTTGTGAGATTTAATAGATCCATCTGCCCTTTACTGCACACACACCCGGCATCGTCTTTAGCAGCTACAGCACATATCGCAACCAGGACACTGGCATCCAAGTCGTGCAGGGTTTACCAGTTTTACCAGCACTCATTTGCTTGTGTGTATTTAATTTCTGCAGTTTTAACACGTGTACATCTATGTAACCATTGCCGTAAACAGGATACAGAACGTTCCACTGAACCCTTGATAGCCATTGTCACCTTCATCTTTGCCCTTAACCTCTGAGAATTACGAGGATCATCAGTGTCTAAACTCTGTAATTTCAGCTTTTCAGGGTTTTATCAGTGGAAGCAACCAGGTGTGTATTGTCTGGGACTGGGTGGGTTTTACTCAGAATGATCCTCTGGAGATTAATGTGAATTGTTGTATGTATGTTCTCATTTTTACTGCTAAGTAGCATTCCACACGATGGATGTGTCATAATGTGTTTAGTGAGCTATACACACAATAAGAGATTTATGTGTTGTTTGCAGTGAGGGACAAGTATAGTTATATCTTCTTTTAAAATTCACATAAAGTTGTGTGTGTGTGTGTGTGTGTGTGTGTGTGTAAGAATAAGTTTCATTTTATCTTGGAGTGCAATTCCTTGTGGCCATATGGTAAAATGGTAAACATGTGTTTAGTTTTATAGGGAATTGCCAGTGTTTTCCAGAGTAGCTGTGACATTTATGTTGCTCTGAGGATGTTTGAGAGTGTCTATTTCTCCATGTCCACACCACCATATTTGTCTGTTTGGTTGGTTGTTGGTTGGGGTGTCTGTTGTTACTGTTTTGGCCATTATGATGGGTGTACAGTAAACTCTCTTCCTAGTTGATATTGTACTTCCGCTGGTGATATCAAACACCTTCTCCAGACACTTATTTGCCATCTGTATCTATTTCAGTGAAATATCTGTGTATACCCTGTGCCCATTTTCCTTTATTATTATTTATAATACCTAATAGAAGGTACATGCTATGTAAAGGCAGTATTGAAAAAGTAATGACAAAGAAAAATGTCCACGCATGTTCAGTTCAGACAGAATCCCCCTCCTGCTGCCCCCTCAGGTCTTCTTACCCCTGCTTTTCTGCCCCTTCCCCTTTCATCTCATGTGTTCTGTTGCCCTCCCAAGTGCCCCCAAACCTTCTCTTGGTGCTCTAGTCTCATGCTTTCAGCCACTTTCTGATCTGTTCTCTTTTTCACAGTTAAGTGCTGAGAATGCACTGTTTAAATACAATGTTTAAAATATTCATCCCTTGGTCTTTAACAACAACAAAAGCTAATTCTGTCTTGTGACATTATTACAGACTAAAGGCCAGCCATGGGTGCTGCCATCTTTGCTTTTCCCACTCGACTTGACTCTCCTATATGCATTACGAGTAAGGCTCTTTTCTCAGAATGGTCACCATGGTCTTCTTGAATTTGTTCTCCAACAATTCCAAGATATAAGTACCAATTGCCCTCCTTCCCAGAATTCAACCCATCAACCCTTTAAAGCTAGGATACAAATATTTTCCCGGGTGCTGCAGAGAACTCTCGGTGGGTAGAGCAGTTGCCTGGCAACCATGAGGACTTAAGTTTGAACCACCATGTGATGGGGCAACGCAGGGCAGAGGTTCCTCTATCTCGTACTCTTACTGAGGTCTTTTCAGGCTTAAGTAGAATCTGGTCTCCTCGATGGAGAATCCCATGGAAAACAACCCAATCTATTCTAGGAACCAAAGGTCAGGAGGTCCTAGCTAACTTAGCCTCTGTTAAACTTCCTGTTTGTATAGAAACTCCCTCAGCTAACTGCTTATCTTTGCTTCTGTTGAAACTCTTTGCTTTTGCAAAGCCCCCTGCTGCTGCCTAGCTAGATGCCAGGATGTGGTTTGTCTTTTAAAAGCCTGTGTTGTGAGCTGGCCTGATGGCTCACACCTCTAATCACAGCAGTCCAGGCAGAGGGAAGAATTATCTCTGAGTTTGATGGCAGCCTGGCCTATAGAGAGAGTTTCGGAACAGCCAGGCCTACATAGAGAAACCCTGTCTTGAACTGAACACCCCCTCCCCTAACACACACTCGCGCACGCGCACGCGCACACACACACACACACACACACACACTCGCACACACACTCACACTCAGAACCATACCTAGGTGGCCTGAGAACAAGAGATGGGGTCAGCAACAACAACAACAAAAATTTCCTGAGAAGGCACAGGAGCTAAGCTAAGCCATAGAAACCATCTTAGAGAGTCGGGAACCATCTTAGAGAATGAAAGAAGCTGACTCACCTGCTCTTCATTTCCTCTGCCTCATTAAGGCCCAGGAAGTGTCAGGTGCCTTGGGATAACCTAAGGGCGGTGGAGTTTCATCAGTTTGTTAATCCACTCATTCCATAAGTATTTACAATGGCCAGCATGCTCGATTCCATTCCAGGTCACAGAGATTCAAAGGCAGGCAATGCAAGTGCACCTGCTCTACTTCTCCACAAGAGGAGTCATGGCCTCAGAAAAGGACCTATTCATAGAAGACGAAGGCAGCTGACAATATACATGCTACGTATCCACTCATGGTCACTGATCTGACTAGCAAAGACACTGGCTTTTCTGTGTACATTAGTTTCTTGTCTCGTTGCTGTAATAGAATGTCTGACAGAAGCAACTTAAGGAAGGGGGGATTGTTTTGGCCCACAGTTATAGGGGGACAGTCCATAATGATAGGAAGACATGGCATAGGAGCTGGAAGATGCTGCTCACACGTATCCACGGTCAGGGAGCAGAGAGTAATGAATGCTAGTACGCAGCTCACTTTCTCGCTCTCATTCAGTGCCGGTCCTCTTCCCAGTTCTAGGGTGACTGTCTCACCTCAGTTAACCAAATCTTGATAATCCCTCACAGATATCCCCAAAGCTTTGTCTCCTAGACAATTCTATTTTTGTTCAGGTTGATAATCAATATTAATTTCCATCATCATATGGAAAATGCATTAGGTCTTAAAAGGCTACAAAAGGAATAACACGTGTCAATAGCTGGGACTTCATGCACAAATCAAGCCAACCAAAATCTCAACATGGATGCCCTCCCTGTCTGAGGAACTATTGGTAGTTGATGGGTACTGGAGTGGGAGAGGGGAAGTTTTCTTCAGAAATGTGGTCCCTGAGAGGCTACCCATACCTCAGGAGATGGTCTTCTACCCATGCATACACAGGCAAGCACTAATAGACTCAGTGGGGATATAAAGAGAGAGACATGCAGAGTCTGAGACTGAGACAGAGACAGAGACTGAGACAGAGACAAAGACAGAGAGAGGGGCAGAGGCAGAGCAGATGAAGTTGGGTGGGAAAAGGATGGAAGGCAAACTGGAAAAGGACGGTTGTACAAATATCACATAAAATATTTAGTTTTAAAATTCTATGTGCCAGAAAAGTCTACTGGCTTTAGAACTGAAACAATGAACTTTCAGAGACTTTGAGGAAGTGGTAATGGGTTAAAGAAGCCAACTTCTAAGAGGTGCGGACTCATCCTGACAGGGGGAGACATGGCTAGCCATTCCCCCCATATAGCCTATTTTGAGATAAAGTGTCAAAAACATCTGAGAACAGGTCAAAACACAGTGAAGTTACAATTTAAAAAAAACCATCTCATAAGCAATCTCTAGGGCTCTACATGTTTCTGGTAAGGAAAATAATGCTTTTTACCTACAAAATTATCATACATCACCTTTTAATATCCAGCACCTATCACAAATGGGGGTTAAAGGCAAAAACAGATGGGAGGAGGGAGAATTATGTAGATACAATATAAGAGTTAGCTGTGGCAATTACAAAGGGTCAGATAAAGTCAGGGATGTGTCGCTGAGAAATTAGGAGCAGAAAAGTGACTCTGAGAGATAGCACAAAATGGTGTTGTAAAGAAAATAGACTCAAGTAGCTAGCTGTCATGGAAAGAGAAGGAAAATCTACCAGGTCCATAAGAATGAGTGAGGAAGTTCTTCAAGTCAAACTCAAGGTGGGTGCTGTGCAAGCAGTGTTCTGTACAAGGGATGTTCTGTACAAGGGATGTTCTGTACAAGGAGTCTCCTGTGTAAGCAAAGTGTCCGATGGACTGTATGGGGAAAGGGGGAGGTGCAGAGTAGGTGAGAACAGACCTGGATGTGAACCAAGCTGAAGAACTACCATAGGAATAGGAAGCTCAGCCATGCTCTAGTGTGGATATGAGCTCTTGGATTAGCACCCTGCCCCAAGGCCTCAGAAAAACAATTGTAAGTGTGTATGTGTGCATGTGTGCATTTTCCTCTTAGCCACTAATAAAGAGAACTATCTGCTTACAAGAGGTATTTCTTCAAAATTACTCAGACCCATTAAGCAAAAGAAGCACCGTTTTAAAGAATTGGGGATGATTTGTGGCTGGAAGATATATACAGTTACAAGTGGAAACCAGGAATGTGGATAAATATTCAAGAAAAATAAAGCACACCTGGAATTCACTCTCTCTTGCCTTCTACCAAGACCAGAGAAAGGATGAGAGGTGGAAAGTACAAAATGTATAAAAGATGAGAATGGACAGATGAAAAGCCCTGAAACTCTCCTTAGTACAGGGAACATGAAAAGAGAGCTTGTCACTAATTTTGCAAAGTTGATCATTCTAGAAGGAACCAACCTTGAAGCTGAATTCAAAAAGACCAAGCTCAGTGCCCAGGGTTTAAGTCGACTTCTTCCTGTGTGCTGTATTCTCAATATGATGCCATAATTACAGGTACAGGGAGAGAATGTTGAGAACAGCACTCACCTGCAGAATAGATAGGGCCAAGTAAGAATTTAGATTCTCTGGCCATGCTAACAACTATCCAAATGACCCTAAATCCAGATTCTTTAGAAAAGAAATACAGAAATCCATATGTTCTTATTTGTTATAGAAGAGAATAAGTGATATAGATGGTGTTGGGGTAGGGGTGTTAACCTAGTCTTTAATAATGAAGCTGTCTCTCCAGTCCTAAAAATGATTTCATTTGTCTGTTTGTTTGCTTGCTTTAAATCCTGCTCATTTTTTACATATGAGGTCACCATAGCTTTTATACCAAAACTCAACAAAGCAGTAAGAGGGAAAGAATCACGTTTGTGATCAATTCTGCCTACCAAGTGGTCTGGTCTCCACTGTGTGATGATTTAGACCCTGGGACAACCACTGTCCCACTTTGGGAGATTCTTTAACGTCTTCTCAAATTAAACATTATATTTGAGGAACCTTCTAGAGTAACGTGCAATTGTGAAGTGGAAATTTCTGGTTTCTTTGGAGACTCAGTTATGTCATGTGATATTTTTCTGGAAGCTGTCTTAAGAGAGGATGTTTTGCTGAAGCAGACACTTGAGAAGACATATAATGCTTGGGAACCTAACAGTATAAATGGAACTTAATAAACAGTGAGATGACACTCTTGCATTGGTTTGCCTTGCAACGCTTTGCTGGTCTTCATTGATCTTTGATTGTCATGACTTCATAGAGAGAACTTCTTGTGGAATTCCGGCTGCTTCTTGCTGCTTCCTCTTGCCAATTCAGCAGGGCCTTGCAGTTTCTTTGCAACAAGCTGCTACTACTACTTTGTGTTTTGTATTTGCTGATTGGACTGGACTGACACTACTGATTCATGTTTGATATTTTGGACTGGACTCCTGATATCTTGAAAACAAAAATTGGAATCACCCACACAGAACTACTAAACTGGTTCATATCCCCCTTGTCCTTTTAACCATCTTTCTCCACTACCTTTGATTGGTGGGCTAGAAGGGAGATTGAAGCATTTAAGAACCCTTATTAAAGTAGGTTTTGAGGCTCTGCCAAATCCTGAGAAATACAGAGTCAGATGCTCTCAACCAACCATTTGACTGAAAATGGGGCCCCCAATGGAGGAGTTAGAAAAAGGACTGAAGGAGCTAAAGGGGTTTTCAACCCCATAGGAGGAACAACAATATCAACCAACCACACCCTCTCAGAGCTCCCAAAAACTAAACTACCAACCAAAGAGTAAACACGGAGAGACCCATGGCTCCAACCACATATGTAGCAGAGGATAGCCTTATCGGGCATCAATGAGAGAGGAGAGGTCCTTGCCCCTGTGAAGGCTCAACACCCTCGTTGAGGAGGGCGTGGGAGGTGGGAGGGAGTGGGTGGGTGAGCACCCTCACAGAGGAAAGGGGAAGGGGAATGGATAGAGGGATTCTAGAGGGGAAATCAAGAAACATAAATAAAGAAAATATCCAATAAGAAAAAAAGAATTAAAAATAATTTTGAAAAATCTAACCTATACACTTGGAAACAGTAATGCAGAGAGATTCCACGTACTCTTTGTTCCAAGTTCTATAAAAGCACATCTCAGTGTCAAAACCATGACACTGATCCAGTCAAGGTCATTCTGAGGAGCAGATGAGGAAAAGGCACAGAGACTCTGGAGATTCTTCACCAAGCCTTAATATCTATCTGCTTGTACTAACGTGAAGCTGTTCACCATGTCACTTTCAAAAGCAAGGAATAAGGGTTCTCTCTAGCTATCCTGTTACTCTCTCCTTTATTCTATCAACCCCAGGAAGTTTTCTTCTTGTTTACTCAGCATTTGGACAGGCAATTACACACATTCCACAATGCCATTGGCCTTTCCCACAAAGCAAAACAAATCTTAGTACACTTGAACTCAGCAGCTGGGTCATATGTGGCTCTCCTACTTGTCCACTTCTTGTTGATATCTTACCCAACATTGTAATTACTGATGCTTCTCCCCTTAAGGAATAGATATAGACACTGCGACATGCTGAATAAGATCCTCAGATCCATCCCTGGAGCTGCCACTGGAACCAAGAGAGACAGATGTGCTAGGCATGGTTCTCACATTGAGAAAGAGGTCAGGAGACTAACTTACCTACACAGTGAGATAGGGATGGGCTATATCCTTCCATCTCAAAGGGAGGAAGGGAGGAAGGGAGGGACGGAAGGAGGGAAGGAGGGAAGGAGGGTGGAAGGGAGGAAGGGAGGAAAGGAAGAAAAGTGTACTGATATGGAGTCTCCTAATAATAGAAGAAAAGAGAAAAGCCTTGTCTCACCAGTCTTCAGTGATGTGCGGACAAAGGGCCATCAAGTGTTCTGTGTTATGCATCTCGATTAAAAATTGGCTCCTACTTTGGTGCAAGAATATAAAAGTAAAAGTTCTGATGTTCTGACCTTTTGTACTTTGTCCCACATAAGCCATGCTACATCCTCCAGTGTCACTGGATAGAGGATGTAGCCAGCCCTTGATCTGCTGTGGCTAAGTGGGTACTATGAGGTGCTCACTGCTGAGGCTGACCCACAGGTCACAGCCTTACATCTGTGTTACTACCATGATAGCATTCTTCCCATGGGTAGCACAACTCAGAACAGACTCAAGTTTGGGCAAAATTTGTCAAGTTAGGACAAAATTCATTTATAGCAATGCAATATTTTGTCCTTTGGGGTGTGAAAATTCAACTTTGGTTTGCCAGGGTGGTTGCTATGTGCCTGTAGAAAATGATGCAAATATTTTAGTATGTGTATTGCAGTTTGAAGAGTTTTGAAGGAAAATACCCCATCTGTAAGTAGGCTAATAAAATAGATGCTATTTTGTTTTGTTTTGTTTTTGCTTAATTTTTTTCCCAACCTAAATTCTCTTTTGAGGCTGAGTTTTGAGAATCATCCATTGACAGGCACATTTTTCCCAGTTCCTTCATATCTAGTTGTGTATCTATCTGTAGTGGCTTGAATGAAAACGGCTCCCATAGACTCATAGGGAGTGACATTATTAGAGGTGTGGTCTTGTTGGGTGAAAAACATTACAGGGAATAGGCTTTGAGGTTTCAGAAGCCACAGCCAGGCCCAGTGTCACTTTCTTTTCCTGCTGCCTGTGGATCCATATGTAGGACTCTTAGCTACCTCTCCAACACCATGCCTGCCTGCATACTGCCATGTTTCCCACAATGATGATAATGGACTAAATCTTTGAATGTGGTAAGCCAGCCCCAACTAAATGTTTTCCCTTATAAGAGTTACTTTGGTTATGGTATCTCTTCACAGAAACGGAAACCCTAACTAAGACACTATTCACACGTGTGTGGTTATTGTGTTATCACATGACGTTTACATGCAATTATGTTTTAAGTATTTGTATGTCCTATATCTACTCTTTTGAATCATTGGTTCCTTATTGTTCATGGAAGATATGCCATAAAGGTAATTTTTTGAAATTGCAAGTTTAACAAGTAGCAATGGTGAGTAATATGAACTGTGTCGGAGACAAACTTCCCCCCTGCTGTGCAATGTTTGGGCAGGAGCCACCAGAAGATTCCCTGCACTTCAAGCTCAGTTCAGTTCCTGCTCTGTAAACAAACAAGTTCCTTTGGAGGGTCAGAAGTGCCACTTGGGAAGGGCCCGCCTGGCACACAGTGGCTTAGTAACAGAAGTGGTTGTAATTAAAATGAAAACAGTGTTCAGAAACGATAAAACACAAGCTGTTTGTTGTGGACTCTTTGAAGAACAAGGAAAGGCAAGGGAACAGAATGGATGGCTGACGTCAAGCTACCCGCGTGCACTGTTCTCCTTACTGAAAGCAGAGAAAGGCTTCTGTCTGCAGATGAAGCTGAGCTTTCAACTGCTGGGCGGAGGGTTCCGTGCTTTCCCCAGGGTAACACTGCAATAAAACAAGAAACTCACACAGAGTAAAGAGGCAGAAAAGTTGCTCAATAATAGTCCCCTCCTTAGCTACGGTGGGCAGGAGAGATGTCCAAGATCCCCAGCAGACGCCTTAAAGCTCCAGTAACTCCAAACCCTGTAAAACCATGTTTTCTAAATATACCCAGGTCTAGGATCATCTTTAATGTAGAACTTATAGTAACTGTGAATGAAATAGAACAATTACAGAAATGAATTACTTAAGCCGTGATTTGTTTATTTCTGGCAGTTTTCAGGGTTAGATTCTCAGGAGGAAACTTTGGGGAAACAAAGCAAGAGATTTCCAAAGCCTTCCCAGCTTCATTGCACAAGCCCCGCCCCCTCATCCCCTCCAGCGCAGCCCTGTGTTCACCCAGCTACGTTCTCCTCTGCAGTTCTCCTATCTAGGGAAATGTTAATACAAAGACATTTTCCTTGTATGTACCAGTATCCAGCCCCAGTATCCAGTCCCACAGGTACATGTCATAGCAACCCGGCGTCCTCAACGACATAACTAAATCGACCCCGAGAATAAGAATCCTAAGGAAACCCGGCGAAAGAGCCCACACCCTTCCGGACAAACCACAGCTGCATTCCCTAAAGGCAGGCTACTTTGCATTTAGAGATGTGACTGACCTCACACAGAGAGGAGGTGGGAGGGGCATTCTTGTCTGTCCTTAGGTCAACCAGAGCAGGACCTTCCTTCTCAGAAATGCAAAGTCATCATGGCCGAAATAAACTGACAAGATACATCCTGGACTTCTAAGTATGGTATGACCTGTATCCCAACTGTGTGTGAAAACTACAAGGGAAGGCTGTAAAGCAGTGGTTCTCAACCTTCCTAATGTTGCCACTGTTGAATACAGTTCCCCAAGCATAAAATTATTTTCGTTGTTACTTCATAACTGTAATTTTGCTACTGTTACGAATCATTTCGTACATATCTGTGTTTTCTGATATCTTAGGCGACCCACCAGTTGAGAACCACTGGTTTAAATGACCAGGGGAGGACATAGACACTGCTCCCAATGTGGTGCCTCACGGCCTGCAGACCTCAGTGCTGGGGAATTGTCCAGTCTGGTAAATGTAACAAGAAAGTAACTCCTGAGCTCAGTCCAGGGGCTTTATAGAAGATATGTCTCTATAATAACAGAAGCAAGAGAGCACTGTAATGATATTTATAGCACATATAATATATCCACTTATGGTTATGAAAGCAATGAATGCCTGTTGAGAAAATTGGAACAAAAATTAAGTTTAGCAGTAAAACTATCCAGTCATCATCTATCAAGCTATGATACAAAGACAGCTGCTGTTTTGCCATCTGCTCTCCACAGAACATCTACGTACCTGTACATTATATATGGCAAAATTAGGACCATATGATGCCAGAAAATAAATAAATATAATGTAAAGGAGTTTTTTGGAAGATAATTTTGTAATTATATTCATGTAAGGAAAATTTAGTGTACATTAACCCAGTTTAGTGGTGAGTTCTTTAGCCTTTGCCTTTTCCAGCTTGGCAATGCGAGCCACAGACTTAGGACCCAGGACGTGGCCTCCCCAGTGGCAGCGGATCTCGTCATATCTGTCATTATAATTGGTCCTAATAGCTTCCACCAGCTTAGCCAGAGCACCCTTGTCTTCCGAGTTCACCTGTGTGAAGGCAACAGTGGTGCCTGTCTCCCTGTGGACCAGGCGCCCCAGCCTGGCCTTTCTCTTGATGATGCAGTAGGGCACCCCCATCTTTCAACACAGGACAGGCAGGAAAACCACCAGCTCAATGGGGTCTACATCATGGGCAATCACCACCAGCTGAGTCTTCTTGTTCTCCATCAAGGTGGTGACTGTATTGAACCCTGCTCAGAAGACAGGGGGTCTCTTAGTTGGGACGTCCCCTTTGCCTGTAGCTTTCTTCTCAGCGTGGGCCAGCAGCCTTTGCTTCTTCTCCTGCTTTGTCTCTGGCCTGTACTTGTGGGCGATCTTAAGCAGCTGAGTAGCTGTTTGCCTGTCCAGGGCCTAGGTGAGCTGGTTAATAGCAAGAGGTACTTTAAGCCGTTTATAGAGGATGGCTCTTTGCCACTGCAGCCTGATGTAGCTGGGCCATTTGACGAAGCATGTTAGATCTTTTTTGGGCTAGATGTCCTGCCCAATGCCAAAGTTCTTGGGCCTTTTCTCAAAGGCTTGACCACCTTTTTGGCCTCCTGTTTCTTGATGATGACAGTGGGGACCAAAGCCACCTTCTTTCCCTTGACCTTCTTTCCTTTGGGCATCTTGCTCAGCTGGAGGAGAGAGACTTAAAGGGTTTTTAAAGGGACCAGCAACATGGCTCAGTGGGTAGAGGTGCTTGCAACCAAGCCTGACTACTTAAGTTTCTGTCCTCAGTACCCACATCATGGAAGGAAAGAACCTACTCCTGAAAACTACTCCAACTCCTACATGCACACTGTAGCCCATGTATGCTGCCACATGCTAGATTAAATAAATGTAATTTTTAAATGGCCATATGGTATACCTAAATATATAGAGTTCTTTATACACTTAATAAATATATGGTGTTTTATTTTTTAGATGCTTCAATATACTTTAAGAATATTACTTCAATGTCTGTAAATGTCTCCTACTTAAGAATATGGTCATAGTCTATGCTTATTCTTTTTTTGTTACCACAAATAATCCTAGAATGAGCTTTTATCTAAGCACACTAAATCATGAGCCAAGGATTAAACATTTTTATGAATGGGGAACGTGCTGTTTGTCTGCCTAATAGACTCAGTGGGTCGGTCATCTGTCACAGCTAGGCCACTGGTCTTGTCCTCCCCAAATCATGAGTCCTGGGAGAGTAGGGGGTGTTCTTTTTTAATTGTCAACTTTCCAGAAAAGAATCATCTCATTATTTTACTCATAAGTCATTTTCACTGCTAGTGAGGTTGAGCACGCCTGATGGTTTGAAAGAAATGGTCCATATTGGCCTAGAGGGAGTGGTGCTTTTAGGTGGCCTTTCTGGAAGTGTATCACTGGGGATGGGCTTTGAAGTCTCAGATGCTCAAACCAGGCCCTGTGTCACTCTCTTCCTGTTGCCTGCCAATCTGGATGTAGAACTCTCAGCTATGTCTCTGGCACCATGTCTACCTGCATGCTGCCACGCTCCTACCATGATGACAATGGACTAAACCTCTGAACCAAGTGTTTTCCTATGTAAGAATTGCCATGGTTCTGGTATCTCTTCACAGCAATAAAACCCAAACTAAGAGACACCATGCTTTCAAGAGACAAGGGGCCACTTAATTTCTGTTATAACTTATTTCAAGTGTTTAATGGTCCTCTATTGGAATTTTATTATTGATTTATATGAATTTACTATATAATGGGAACTTAAATCATGTATTATTTGTATCAGATATTCTTCATTTACTTTTAATATTGCTCATGGTGCTCTAAGCTCACTGTGAGCAAAGGTAAAATGAAACCAGTAAACTAGTTCACTCTGTAGGTAGAAAGAAAGGTCTGTTGGGGATTCAAACTGCCAGGCTGTTTCTCAGGGGGCAGAGAGAACATCAAGAAAGCAAGAGACACTTTGCTAATTTTTAGATGTCAGGTGGTGGGGGTAGCCTGTGCTATAGCATGCTGTTACAGGCCTCTTTGTGTTCATCAGAACCCACATGCCCTTGCTGGAGGGAGTTGGCTGTCGGGGTGGATAGGGAAGTAATAGCTTCTCTTGGCAAACAGAAATCTGCTTCACACAGTTTCTGGGGGATGCTGACTTCAGGTTTTATTTACTAGCAATCCTATTTACCAGGTTAGAGTTCAGCCTGAGCTGAGCCCAGATATTGTTAGTACCACTACCATTTGGGAGGCCTGCTTTGTACCTAACATTTACCCACAAGTATATATTTTAAAAATCCTATTTTTGCAGATAAACCATACCTCAGTATAGCTGCTTTTAAAAATTCAGGGTTTAGCAGTGCTAGAGGTCAAACCCAGGGCCTTGTACAGGCAAGTGTTTTATCACTAGCCTAGATCCCCATCACAAATATTTGCATATATTACTAAACCATATAATTATGAATTGTGTATAAGTTAGTTATCATAGGTTTTATCTAGATATTTTCTAGATAATAACTAGATATTACTTATATCTATAAATAATAATAAAATTTTTCTCCTCTATGTTTGTGAAATCTCTTATGCATTCACTAAAATACTAGGTGTTAAATAGTTACAACAGATCACTTTTAATATAAAGTATAATAACCGTTCATTTTAATATAAATATTCAGATCCAAATTTATCTGGAAAGGAAAAAACTCAGAATAGCGAAAAAAATTCTTAACAATAAAAGAACTGCTGGGGGACTCACCATCCTTGACCTCAAGCTATATTACAGAGCAATAGTGATATAAGCTTCATGGTATTGGTACAGAGACAGACAGGTTGAAATAGCATTGAAGACCCAGAAATAAAACCACACACTTATGGACACTTGATCTTTGACAAAGAAGCCAAAAAATATATAATGGAAAAAAGAAAGTGTCTTCCATAAATAAATGGTGCTGGTCTAGCTGCAGTCTGTATGCAGAAAAATGTAAATAGATCCATATTTGTCACCTCGAACAAAGCTCAAGTCCAAGTAGATCAAGGACTTCAACATAAAACCAGATACACTGAAACTAATAGAAGAGAAAGTGGCAAAGAGCCATGAACTCCTTGACACAGGGAGAAATTTCCTAAACAGAACTCTAATGGCTCATGCTGTAAGATCAAGAATTGATAAAAGAGACCTCATGAAACTGGAAGGCTTCTGTAAGGTGAAAGACACTGCCAATAGGACAAGTCAGCAACCTACAGACTCAGAAAAAATCTTTACTAACCCCACACCCAATAGAGGGCTAATATCCAAAAGATATAAAGAACTCAAGAAGCTAACCACCAAAGAAACCAAGCAACACAATCAAAAAATGGGGTACAGAACAAGGTGACAAATATGTTTACAGAGAATTCACAGCAAAGGAATATATTGAATGGCTGAGAAGCACCTAAAGAAATGTTCAAAGTCCTTAATGATCAGGGGAATGCAAATCAAAACGACCCTGAGATTCCACCTTTTACCAATCACAATGGCTAAGATCAAAGCCTCAAGTGACAGCACATGTTGGCCAGGATGTGGAGAAAGAAAAACACTCCTTCAGTGCTAGTGGGATTGAAAACTGGTAAAACCACTCTGGAAATCAATCTGGAGATTTCTCAGAAAATTGGAAATAATCTACCTGAAGATCCAGCTACACCACTCTAGGGCATATACCCAAAAGATGCCCCACCATGCCACAGGGGCACATGTTCCACCATGTTCATAGCAGCCTTATGTGTAATAGCTAGAAGCTGGAAACAACCTAGATGTCCCACAATAGAAGAATGAATACAGAAAATGTGGTTCATTTACACACTGGAATACCATTTAGCTATTAAGAACAAGGACATCCTGAGTTTTACAGGCAAATGGATGGAACTAGAAAATATACTGAGTGAAGTAACTCAGACCCAAAGGGACATGCATGGTATATACCCACTAAGCAGTGGATATTAGCAAAAAAAAAAAAAAAAAAAAAAAAAAAAAGTACAGAATACTTAGGATACAGTCCACAGAAATCAAAAAGGTTAATAAGCCAAAGGGCCCAAGTGAGGATGCCTCAATCCCACTTGGAAAGGAGAAGAAAGCAATCACAGGACAGGGGAGGGAGGCAGGGTCCTGGGTAGGAAAGAGGACAAGGAGGGGAAGAGGGGAATATATTGGGTGGGGGGAAAAGGACTGAAGCCCTGAGGGCCAGCAGAAAGAATGGAAATAGAAAACCTCAGGAGGTAGGAGGTGGGCAGACCCACCAGAATGTATCAGAGATCTGGGTGGTGGGAGACTCTCAGGATTCAAACCTTAGTTGAAATGCCCTACACTGGGGAGAGAGAACTTGTAGAGCCTACCTCCAGCAGAAAGACAGGGCATCAAGTGAGGGATGGGGTTGCCATCTACAGTCAAAAACTCTGACCCATAATTTTTTCTGTCTTAAAGAACTGCAGGGATGGAAATGGAGAAGAGCCTGGAGAAAAGAAGGTCCAGTGACAGGCCCAAAGGGGGATCCAGCTCAAGGGGAGGCCCCAGCGCCTGACACTATTACTGAGGCTATCTATGGAGTGCTCACAAGAAGGGACCTATCATGACTGCCCTCTGAAAGACCCAACAGACAGCTGAAAGAGTCAGATGCAGATACTTACACCCAACCAATGGACAGAAGCTGCTCACCCCTCTGTCTGAACTAGAGAAAAGCTGAGGAGGAGGGTGATCCCATAGGAAGACCAGCAGTCTCAAGTAACCTGGACTCCAGAGATCTCTCAGACACTGAGCCACCAACCAGGCAGCATACAGCAGCTGATATGAGGCTCCCAACATGTATACAGCAGAGGCCAGGTCTGGTTCAGTCAGAGAAGATGCACCTAGCCTTCAAGAGACTGGAGGCCCCTGAGAGTGGGGAGATCTGGTGGGGTAGGGTGGTGAGGTGGGGACATGCTCCTAGAGATGGGAGGGAGGGGTTGTGGGGAGAAAGAAGGCACAGGATGTGGAACAGTCAGAGGGTGTACCAGAAAGGGGATACAATCTGGAGTGAAAAAATTTTTTTTTACTTTCTGAGCTGACAGTGTTCCTGCAGACATGGCGAACGTTCCTAAGACCCGCCGGACATTCTGCAAGAAATGTGGGAAGCACCAACCCCACAAGGTGACGCAGCACAAGAAGGGCAAGGATTCTTTGTCTGCCCAGGGAAAGCGGCGTTATGACAGGAAACAGAGTGGCTACGGTGGGCAGACTAAGCCCATTTTCTGCATAAAGGCTAAAACTACAAAGAAGATTGTGCTGAGACTGGAGTGCGTTGAGCCTAGCTGCAGATCTAAGAGGATGCTGGCTATTAAGAGATGTAAGCATTTTGAACTGGGAGGTGACAAGAAGAGAAAGGGCCAAGTGATCCAGTTCTAAGCTGATTTTGTTATGAAGAAAACAAAAAAGTTTTGAGACCTTTCAAAAAAAATTAAATAAAAATTTAAAAAGTATAAACCGCTCATTTTAATGTAAATATTCTTTATATTAATTAATTTTTATTATTATGTATTATATCAAGAGATTATTTATATATTTATATATTATTTAGATTAATATAATAAATTAATAAAAGGTATAATACCATTCATTCATTTAACAAGTGTTCATTGAGAGTCTATTATGTGCCATGGATATTTTGAGTACTAGATTTTAATATAAAGTATAAAGTATAATACCGTTTATTCATTTAACAAGAGTTTATTGAGGGCCTATTATATGCCATGGATATTCTGCATACTGGGATTCTATCCTCAAACCAGAGAAATGATTGATTTCTTTTCCGTGGGTCTCTGAACACTTAAATACTATAGGTGCTATAAACTCCCAAGAAAAATATGGTTTCCACCTTTCTCAATTGTATCTAGGCACCAGCACCTTGCAAGGCTCTCTCCTGTGTCACTCAGTAAAGACACTAGTATTATAAGAAATGGAACAGTTACATAAATCTTCCTATAAAGAAAAGAAACAAAGTATTTACAAAGATTTTCCAGAAAGTACAAAAGTATTCTTTTTTATAGCTTTGTGTGTGTGAGAGACAGGGTTTTACTATGTAGATCAGGCTAACTTTGAACTCACAGAGATCTGCCTGCTTCTGCCTCCAAAGCACTGGATTAAAAGTGCTCGGCACCATACCTGACTAGGTAGCTTGTTCTCATACTGATCCTAAACCAATGTCAAATCTAAAATCTGAACAAGCATCTTAGGAAAGATATCTACATGGCTGTGAGCTCCTATAGGAGAACTTGACAGAAGCAAAAGAATCATGGGTAGAAGTTTGAATGATAATGAGCCCATAGGCTCATATGGTCGAACACATGGTGGGACATGTGGTCCCCAGTTGGTAGCATGTAGTCCCCTGTTCGGGGTGATTTAGGAGAGGCAGCTGGAGGAAGTATGTCAGCAGGAACAGGCTGTAGAAAGTTAAAGCCTCACCCGGGTTCCAGTTTGTTCTCTGTTCTTTTCTTCTTTATGTTTGCTGTTGAAGATGTGAGCGCTGGGCTTCCTGCTCTGCTGCCATGCCTACTGGCTGCCCTGCTTCCCGCCTGACCCCTCCAGAGCCAGGCCCAAGTAACCTCTTCCTTCTACAAGTCGCCTTGATCATGCTGTTCTTACACCAGAAAAAGTAATGAGAACAGCTGTTGATAAAGATAAACCTTCATTTCCTGCCAAAGGAACAAATGTTTACAGGCCCGATAAAGCCACGACTCTCAAGACACTCTCAGAAAGGCAGTTTTCAGAGTTGGTGTTTTATACTACACTCTACATTTCTTCATGATTTTCAGTTATTCTTTGGAGTGGGAAACATCAGGACACTGTCATGGGTTTCACATTATATTTCACTCTAGTGCTAGGACAAATGATCCATGCTGGCCTTCGGGATCTTTAGATCCGAGACACATGGGGGCGATTTTTAATTACTGAGACTGACAAATTTTGCCCCTGTGACTTCCCAAAACCCTGACAAATAGCCTGGAAACTCCCTCTCTAAAACAATTGTTCCTGTTTGCCAGCCTTTCTGACAGACCAGGCTGGCCAATTATGTCATAATAGATTGCTGTAATTAAGCGGGAGAGGGACTTGTTTATTTCCCAGGCACTGTACCTTGCCAGCTTTCACACTCTGAGCTGAGGATGGAAAGAAACAGAGCATGAAAGAAGTGGTGACATCCGTGGGACACAAACCCATAAATCTCTGTTCCCGATCCCAGAGCCAGGGACTTCACCGTGTCCTGCCTGTCTTCTTAACCAAATCGCACTCAGCTTTAGGGGACCAGGAAGCTACTGAAGCAGCGCTGGCATGTGCTGTCTCCAGTGGCAACCATGTTGGAAGCTTTTCCTCTGACTCTCTAGCCTAAGCTAACATCCTTTCTGTAGTCAATCAAAGGGGAAACTTTAAGTGTTTCCTCTCTTCACCGTCCATTTTCAATCTGATCACAGGGAAAGACCTTGGAAGAAATATTTCTCCATCTTCATCATGGTTGTCAATATCTTGAGACTTCATTTTTCCTGAACTATTTTGGGTTTTAGTTAGAGCCTTTTGTCTACCTCGAGTCAAACTCAACTTTTAACCTACTGCCCAGTCATTTTTCTGGATCATCTAATGATCCCACTTTTTCCAAAATACCCCCATGATCCTAGTTACCCACAATCCCATTTCCCAAAATGAGATCCAGGGATTCTGGATGTTCAGGAATATATTAGATATTACTTGAAAGGCTTTATATGGCCAACTAGCTTTGAAAATTAAGTTAAAAGATGTATCTGCTGCTCTTTATTGTAAAATTACTCAGGGCCACCTTCGTGCTACTCTGCACCATAGAGCTCCAAGAGGTAGGTGCAGTCCATGCTGGTTCTGAAACTCTTGCTCAAGAATAGATCTGAGCCTGCTTAGAATCCCAATACTTAGCAATCTAAGGCCACAGAAATGTGAGTTAGAGGCCGACCTGGGCTATATAGCAAAGTCCTGTCATAATAAATAAATGATTAGAAATATACTGTAGAAGTAACAGTATTTGGATCATACCTGAAAATATTCACAAGAAACGAGGCTAAATACATCCTATTTCTAGCCCAGTGATATGAACTAAGACATACTATACCCAGGGCTGGGCAAATGGCTCAGTTCTTCCAGAGGAGAGCATTAGATCCCATTACAGCCATCATGTAGTTGCAGGGAATTGAACTCAGGACCTCTGGAAGAGCAGTCAGTGCTCTTAACCACTGAGCCATCTCTCCACCTACCCTGTTATGTTTTATAAAAAGACCTAGGATATGTTTTGTTGAGCCAGGTATAGTGTGGGAGGAGAGGTGCCTCAGCTAGCCTATGTTGAGACATCCCTTCCCCCTAAGGTACCATAGAGAATAGATCAGCGCTGGAGTTGAGCGATTCTCTTTCCCTCCTCTCTTACACACACACACACACACACACACACACACACGGGAGCTCGGGGGAGAGGCCAACCAGGAACATGTGGCGAGAGGTAGGTCTATAGACCAGTCTAGCCTCAGACTCACAGAGATCCACCTGCCTCTGCCTCCTGAGTTCCAGGATTAAAGGTGCGCACTACCACTACCTGGCTCTACCCAGCCCATTTTCAAACATGGTTGTAGGGTCCCCTTCTCACTAAGAAGGTCTTGCCTTCTGTGTGCCTCCTAGGAAAAAGGAAAGAGTGTCATTCTTTTCCAAATGGAAATGACATGATACCAGGTTTAAGAAGACTTTGTAAATTGGAAACTCCAGCTCGCCTAACTGCTCATGGAAGAAAGAGAGGAGCCATGAGACAGGCTGGTAATGGTGGCAGCAGTCACACTATGGACACTGATTCTCCTGGCTTAAGCCAACCATCAGGAAGCAGCAAAAGGTTTCCTGTGCTATCACCGGCTTTAGTCAATCATCTGAAACCATTTCAGCTTTTCTCTCAGGTTCTCTGCACTGGCTTGTCACTCCCACTTCCAGGGACTACTGTAAGGAATATATTATTATGGTCATGTGAGGTGACTTTGTAGGTCATCAGTGAGTCATGGGAGGGGGAGGTGCCCAGACCCTGTCTTTCCCAGAAGGCAGTAGAGACCTCCTTGTTTAGAAACTTTGTCTTAGGATCTCCCACCCCCACCCCAAAAAAAAGAAAAGAAAAGAAAAAGAGAAATGAAAAGAAAAAAAAAAGAAATTTTATTGGCTTAGGGTTGCAAAGTTGCGGTCTGCTAATTGACCTAACTTATACGACTGATACATGAGCCCCTGTATTAGAAAAGGGGGAGGGAGGACCTTGAGCCCCAAGATATACACTAGATAGGGTTTCTCATCCTAAACCAATAAGATTGGGAACTTGGGAAAGGTCCAACACTAGACACCAGGTAGATTGTCCCTCCCTGAAGAAGTCAGCCAGTGAGGACTAAAGGAGGGAGAGATGTGCCTAAGAATATAAAACTACTCTTTTGTGCCAAATCAGTACACCAATCACTTTCACAGACCTGAAAGGAAAATTTGCCTTGTTTTCAGTACCTGAAACACCCTCCCCAGCCCACACTTCCAAGTTTGTTATTAAGGAATGATGGTCTTGTTTCTCAGAGCCAATCAACCATTGTGCTGGCATTTCAACAGGGCCAACCTCAGGTCAGTTTGGAATCTATCCTTCATATATCCTTCCTACCTGTGAGAGAGTGAGTTATAGGCAGAGAGAGCAGCACCTCAACATGGGAATCACTCAGAATGTTCCTTGGCATTCCATTGTCTGACAAAGATGACTCATCAAGGACTCCATTTATGGCTCAGTCCCCCTGACTGACCCTCACAATCAAGGGACAACAGAGCGATTAGGTGAGAACAATGGAGACCCACAGACTCGGACTGCATCTGTTATCAGCTCTTCCTGGGTGTCTTCAGTCTAAGTTTCTGTTTCCACATCCATAAACAGAGGGGATGGCTGACAACTGCGCCATGCTCACTGGTCATTTCCAGAGCTGAGATAGTATGCGTAAAGTGCTTAGCGCAGACCCTATCATACAGAAAACATCCAGTAAAACATTAGTGCACTCTGGCCTATGAGTCAGATTGGAGCCCACTATTTGCTTTAAAAGAAAAAAAAAAAAAAAAAAACCTGTGGTGAAGCACAGGCACTCTCTTATCTGCCACTGCTCCTTTTCCTGTACTGACACAAGGCGACAATGGCAGTAGAGACCACGATAGCCTTTAAGGAAAATTCTTCCATGCCCTCCAATAAAGATTTGCTCACTAGACAGTAACTCAATGCCAACCGCATTCCCTGATCAACCTGGTCATTTCCTCTCTGTTCTTTGCCCAGCATCCTTACACAGCATGGCCCTCCCCAGGCTGAATCAGTAAGGACCCAGCTGGAGGCCACACTAGAGTTCAATGGATGGCTCTTCTTTCTCTCCCCAGCTCTGAAATACTGACTCTAATATCGTCTTGACTCTTCAGACTAAACAAGTCATCCCAACATCACTTTTTCCATTTATGCAAACTAAGACTTTTTACATTCAGCCTTATGTATACCCAGTCTTTATTTTTTTCTTTTACAGATTCTTTTTCAATAGGACCTCGATACATATTTAGTAAACTGTAATGTATCATACTGTAAGCCTCTTGGGCATGCTGTCTTCCACACTTCAGAAAACAACTCCAGCATTGCCTGCCCCTGGAAGCAATCCCTGAGCACATAGCTAGGAGAACCATGCATTATCAAGAGAGAGACATAGAGCCCCAGTGTGAGCCTGGATACACTGCAGTCAGAGCAGACTTCACCTCATTGCTCCCCCAGACTGCCATTCTCAGTTGGGAACTCAAGACACTGCCTGTCATTTCTTCCTTTCCTTCCTCCTCCATTTGAAAAGTTATAGATATAGGTGTGTATACAAACATAGATGTATACATTTATGCACATATAGCTTAAATACCACATAGCCTAACATACGGTTTAAATCATAATGAAGCAAACATCTGCGGCCACTACCTAGCTTAGCCAACAGCCCATCATCAGTGAAGAAACTCCTCCTACTTATCCATCTCTACGACTCCCTCAACTTTCCATCCACCACAGACAGCACTATCAAGCAGGGCTCTCTATAGGAACAGAACTGGTAATGCATGCATGCTTTCATAGATGTGTGTATGTACAAGTATGTATACATTCACACACGTGTGCATTATAAAAGAGAATTTACTAGAATGGCTTATATAATAGAGGCCTGATAGTCCAACAAAAGTCATCTACATATTAGAGAGATTAAGAACTCAGCAGCTTCTCAGTCCATGAAGCTGGACACCTCTGCAGTCCCGATTTGCACTGAAGGCTGAGAAGATTCCCAGAGAGTCTCCAGCCTTCCGTCCACACTGGAGTGCTGCGGAAGTTGAAGTCTGATGGCAGCAGACAGTTATCAGCAAGGAGCAAATCCGGGCAAATGGGAAGCATTACTTTTTCCTCATAGATCTTTATATCTAGAACACGCCAGAAGGTTCCATCACTTGGGGAAAGGGTCCACTCAGCTAATACTCCTGGTAGATACTCTCACAAACCTGTCCAGATTCTGTCAAGTTGACCATTAACCACCATAGAAAGCTATTATCCTAATTCTCATGTTATTTAATTTCTTATCTTCTGTTCCATTCTGCCCTGTATCTTTTAGCAGGGAACTGATGGTTTTAGCATGTTGTTCCATCTTGTATGACTAGGATCACATTAAATGCATTCTTCCCTAACTTCCTTCAGTAAGACCCATCAACATTGACACATGGCACTGCACTCTCTATTTTTCACTGCATGTATTCTGTTTTAGGAGAAGGCTGAAATTTATTTGCCTAATCTGCTACTGATGGCTATACTGGGTGAGCCTGAATTTTCACTGTGTGTAAGTAACAATGTTCTATACACTTCCTTCTATTCCTTCTAGCATAACTTCTGAGCCTCAGAACCATTCTGCTTTGCTAAAGGGTGCTAAATTGGTCTCTGATGCACTTGGACCAGTTTCTTTTGCTGCATTGTATGGAAGTTCTCTCTACATCATAGCCCCAGCCACACCATGGGTGTTTACATCTGCCAATTAAATGAATATAAACTGATATCCACTTGTGATTTCTCAATTTCTATTTCTTTGTTTGCTAATGAAGATAAGTATTTTTCCTAAGTTTACTGGCTGCTTATCTTTCTATGAAATGCTCATTTATGGCCTTTCCCCCATTTTTCTTATGCTTTCTTTTCTACAGATATTTTTTCACTGACTTGTCTTTTTCTTATCCATCTGTAGGGATTATCTTTACATATTTTGGATCCTGATCTTTTGTCCTAGAAGATCTCGATGAGGGAGCCTGTACCAAAGAGCTTTAAGCCCTGCCACCAACTCAACCGTCTTGGTTCAGAGCATCAGGTTCTTAGGAGCTGGGAACGGACAGACAGGAGCCCAGAAGGCCTGTGACAACTCCATCCATGATCCTGATCGTTTAAACTAGAACTTTGTATCTCCAGAAAGAGCCCAGAACATTCTGGCTCAGTGACAGCATCCTCAGAACCAAGTGCCCATAGTCCCACTGTCCTTCATAGTTATTCTCAAGCATCATCTCAGCAAGCTCACCACACCACAAGCTGGGTTTGCTTTCAATTCAAGGCTAGTTGGTCCAAGGAAGCTGAGGATCCTGATGACTCACTGCTCAGCAAATAGCTTTCAGTTATTTATACATGGCTTCCCCTGACAAGCTCTGCCTGATCCCTTAGCAGCTGCTCGAGCTCTTTCAAGCTCACACCAACATCAAATAGTAATAGCAGCATGGAGTCCAATTGCTTGCCTGGTGAAGGGGCCAGGCTGTGCCAGGCTTTACTGCATTGCCCTCACAGCTCTCTCTGTGTTCTCATCTAACGGGCAGTGAGACAGAGCACTGCTAACTTTCCTGGCTCTCTGAATGGGGAACACAGCAAAAAGAACCCACCAACCCCTCCCGTGGTGTGGAGCACTGGGTTTGCGAGCCCTGGCCTGATGTTTCCCTCTGCAGACAGAAATATATGAAAATCAAGGTCCATATTATATTCCCCAAAGATCAAGATACAAAATGTGTAAAGTAACTTTATTTCAGCTTGAAAAGTTTATACTCTCCTTGCTTCTGTTTTCACATATACTAAACTCAGAATAGACAGTAGCACAGTCCTAGTTCAAAGATGATATACAGATTTGTGAAGCACTCTATACTTTTTAGACAAATCACTTTTTCTCTTAAATACTGGGTGTATGGGGGTGGGTGTAGCACAGGGTTTCTTGACTAGTGAACTCTGAAAGCAGAAGAGAGGCTATTAAGGGACTAAGATGGCCAGGAAGAAACAGCAAAGGGGATTGGGTGACAGGGGAGGGGCACATATGAACAAAGTACAGTCATACATGTGTATGAAAATATCATGATGGACTCTATTATTTTGGATGCTAGTGAAAATATCAGCCAAAACAGTAAAGAGTGAAAGAAGTAATTTGTAGATCTAAGAAAGTCCCTTAAGCCCTAAGTCCAGAGTTGATTCTGTAGTCATATTTGAAAACCTGCTTGCTGTCTGGTCTGTTGCAATTTTAAATTTTTCTAGAGGTAGAAAAAAAGAAACCTTGGTCTTTCATTTTCATTCATGATGTAAGAACAAGCTCCTTCCCTAAGATGCAGTCCCTATTCTGGCCCCATAACCTCCTCTAACTCCCCACACTACCTCACAAGGCCTGGGCGAGCACTCTGAGCAGCAGACACCTGATTTAGCTGTGGATTTACACTTATTTTCCTGGGGGAAAGTAGAAAAAGAACACCAGACTCGACGTCATTCTTTTTAAATTATACATATGGAGAGATGCTTGGATAATAAAATAACGTAGGAGGAAGGACAGTATCTAGAAACTTTGTAGCCTACCCTCCATGGAGTTGATAAGGCGTCTTCTTGAGAAGAAACACTGCAGAAAACAGGAACTAGTCAACCCTGGGTCAAACACATGAACTTGTCCACATCACCCCACTCCCTGCTTAGGTGTGAAGCCCTTCTAACATGATGGAAAAAGCATCACAATACAG